>NC_092334.1:297056000-297376500 GCF_046630445.1 Rutidosis leptorrhynchoides | reverse complement strand
ATGGTGTTGGGCCAAGAACAACTTACGTTTCGATGAAAAACTGAAATAACGATGATGATAATGTGAATTCTGTAATAATAATGATTATGATGGAATCATGATGATATGACAATGATATACGTAATAATAATAATGATGGTTAGATAACGATGGAGAGGATTAGATGATTAAGTTATGATTATGATTTTATGATGTAGATATAATGATAAGATAAGTTTTAAAGATGATTATGGAAACTGATTTGGGATTTTGGGTTTAATAAAGGAGAGAAAGTAACATCGAGAATAATACGGGATATATACATATAAGTCGTAAAATAGAACAGGAAAGAGGAATCGGAGGAATGGTCATGCGTGTGGGCGTTTAATCAAGTGTCATTGGTTCGAGCCCGGGCTACAACGTAATTTTTTTTAGAAGCTATTTCTTTAAGGTAGTATACTTATTATTCTTATTATTATTATATTTATTATTGTTATTATTAATATAAGTATTATTATTATTATTATTATTATTATTATTATCAATATTATTATCATGATCATTATTATTTTTACTACTAATATTATTATTATTATTATTACAACTATATTATTATTATTATTATTATTATCATTATTTTTACTAAGAATATTATTATTATTATTATTATTATTATTATTATTATTATTAATATTACTAAATATAACTTTAGTTTTAAATGTATCTTGTATATAAAATATAACTATATTCTTATGATCTTAAACTAAAAAGATAAATATTATAAGTTAGATACAAAACATTAGATATATATAGAAGTATATATAATAAGTATACTACTTTTACTAATGAAATACTTTTTATTCATTTACATTTTAATATAACTTGAATTTATTAAAAAAATATTATCATATTAAAAATTATGAGTAGTCAAAAATATTAATACTAAGTATCTATTCAAAATATATTAATAAAGTATATAATATATTATTATCATAATTTAATAAAATATCTAAAATAAAAATATTTAAGTAATTATTAATATTAAATTTAATATCACAAGTATATTACTAATATCACAATATATATTTATTTGAATATTATTATATGTGTTAATATACATACTTGATATAGGTTCGTGAATCCGAGGCAAACCCTGCATTGTTCAGTTCCGTCGTATGCATATTTTTACTACAAAATATCGTATCGTGAGTTCATTTTCTCCCTTTTACTCTTTACATTTTTGGGACTGAGAATACATGCGCTGTTTTTATAACTGTTTTACAACTGCTTTATTAAATGCCTTTGAAATCTATATTTTTGGACTGAGATGCTTTTATAAATGTTCGACGAGATAGACACAAGCAAAACATTCCTCGAAGGAATTATTATGCAGACAGAAATTCTGTGGATTATTATTGAATTAGTTGGACGTTATAATTGCCACTAATTGTTGTGAATATTTCCGCTGATTATTATTGCTTGGTAACCTAAGAATTAGAAATGGGTATGGCCCTAATTCACGCGAATCCTAAAGGTAGCTACCGGGTTTAACACCCCCACCCAGAATGTTCACTAGCCGGAAGAGCTAGTGGGCGTGGTGTTTAGTACTTCGAAGTTTATATATTATACAGACGAGATGTTCTATTTTTGGGGATATTATTGATGCGCATTATATGTTAAGGTCGGTTACCATGTTGAGCAATGAAATCAAATTGAATGTTATGTATCTAGAGAATGATTTTTATACACAGGTTATGTGTATTATTTTTGTGCACGAGATATGTGTACGGTTATTTAAAAATCGCGAGGCAACCTACGGGGGAGAAAAGGATACGAACCTACTCTGCTAAGCATTATGAAATATGGTTTTGTACACGAGATAGGTGTACTGTATTTAAATCTTGTGGTCTATCAAAATGATGATTTTTATTGCTTATGATAAACCTATGAACTCACCAACCTTTTGGTTGCACTTGAAAGCATGTTTATTCTCAGGTATGAAAGAAATCTTCCGTTGTGCATTTACTCATTTTAGAGATATTACTTGGAGTCATTCATGACATATTTCAAAAGACGTTGCATTCGAGTCGTTGAGTTCATCAAGATTATTATTAAGTCAATTATAGTTGGATATATTATGAAATGGTATGCATGCCATCAACTTTCGATGTAATGAAAGTTTGTCTTTTAAAAAAAACGAATGCAATGTTTGTAAAATGTATCATATAGAGGTCAAATACCTCGCAAATAAATCAACTGTTGTGAATCGTTTATAATCGGTATGAACGGGTCCTTTCATCTTCAATCCACAAATACCAACACAATCATATTTCAAGCGTAAATCTACGCAAATCAACCATTTTCCGGTCAAAGTCAACTCCATCTCCTAGAAGGTCTTCAAACATCAATCACCAAGTATCAAATCTTCACAAACTCAAACTTTGACCTCCTTGACATTGACCAAATATGTAGGATCTGCGGGATAGCCATTAACTCACCAAAATACCAATCAAATCAAATCAAGAAAACCTTTCGCAATCTTCTCGAACTCACCCAAATAAATTCAAAGTGTCCCTAGATGTATACCATAAGTCCGAATCACCATGAAAATCCTAAAATGTACCCAAAATGATCCCGAATTCACCACAAATAAATAAGGGCCATGAATATCATAAAAATTACCATCCACCAAGAAGTTCATCATGTATAAAGTGTATGCCTCTGAAAAAAAATATGCTCACATAATCAACCCGCGATGGATATCTGATAATGCTAAAAATGAACATATATTTCATAGCATTATTCCTCAGGAAAGACAAGCTTTTAGTTGCAATTGTTCTATTTACAAGTGATATTCGTTTAAATAATAAAAGGTGAAGACAAAAGACAGATTCGATGAATTGAAGACGCAAACGACCAAAAAGCTCAAAAGTACAAAAGACAATCAAAGAGGTTCCAATTATTGATAAGAAGCGTCTCGAAATTACAAGATTACAAGATTCAAAACGCAAAGTACAAAATATAAAATTGTACGCAAGGACGTTCGAAAATCCGGAACCGGGACCAGAGTCAACTCTCAACGCTCGACGCAACGGACTAAAAATTACAAGTTAACTATGTATATAAATATAATATAATATATAATTAATTATATTAATTATATATATATTATATATATATATTATAAACCGTCGGTAAACAAAGAGCCAAACTCCTCTGAGCTGTAAAAGCAAACTCCGCGACTCGCGGAGTTTGAAGGCCAAAAAGGCCGCGAGTCGCGGAGCCCCCAGTTTTGAAACTCCCTATAAAGCAAACTGAATTCTGATCATTTTCATCCATCTTTTTCTTCTTCTCCTCATACGTAAAATATATATATATATATATTTATAATTTATATTTTATATTTTAATTTTAATTTTAATTCTAATAATAAGAGTATGTTAGCGAATATTGTAAGGGTGTAAGTCGAAATTATGTCCGTGTAACGCTACGCTATTTTTAATCATTGTAAGTTATGTTCAACCTTTTTACATTAATGTCTCGTAGCTAAGTTATTATTATGCTTATTTAAAACGAAGTAATCATGATGTTGGGCTAATTACTAAAATTGGGTAATTGGGCTTTGTACCATAATTGGGGTTTGGACAAAAGAACGACACTTGTGGAAATTAGACTATGGGCTATTAATGGGCTTTATATTTGTTTAACTAAATGATAGTTTGTTAATGTTAATATAAAGATTTACAATTGGGCGTCCCTATAAATTACCATATACACTCAATCGGACACGATGGGCGGGGTATTTATATGTACGAATAATCGTTCATTTAACCGGACACGGAAATGGATTAATAGTTAATAAACTTGTTGAAACAGGGGTGAATTACATTCAAGGGTAATTGGTGTAATTGTTAACAAAGTAGTAAAACCTTGGTTTACACGCAGTCGATAACCTGGTGTATTCATTAAACAAAGTATTAAAACCTTGTTACAATTCGAATCCCCAATTAGTTGGAATATTTAACTTCGGGTATAAGAATAATTTGACGAGGACACTCGCACTTTATATTTATGACTGATGGACTGTTATGGACAAAAACCAGACGGACATATTAAATAATCCAGGGCAAAGGACAATTAACCTATGGGCATAAAACTAAAATCAACACGTCAAACATCATGATTACGGAAGTTTAAATAAGCATAATTCTTTTATTTCATATTTAATTTCCTTTATTTTATATTTAATTGCACTTCTAATTATCGCATTTTTATTATTATGGTATTTAATTGCACTTTTAATTATCGTACTTTTTAATTATCGCAAGTTTATTTTATCGCATTTTTATTATTCGCAATTTCATTATCGTTATTTACTTTAAGCTTAAAATTAAGTCTTGTATTTATTTTTAATATTTTACATTTGGTTTTAACTGCGACTAAAGTTTTAAAATCGACAAACCTGTCATTAAACGGTAAAAACCCCCCTTTATAATAATAATATTACTTATATATATATTTGTATTTTTATAAAAGTAAACTAATATAGCGTTGAGCTTTGTTTAAAAAAGATTCCCTGTGGAACGAACCGGACTTACTAAAAACTACACTACTGTACGATTAGGTACACTGCCTATAAGTGTTGTAGCAAGGTTTAAGTATATCCATTCTATAAATAAATAAATATCTTGTGTAAAATTGTATCGTATTTAATAGTGTTTCGTTGTAAAATTAATAACTATTTTATATACACCCCGCTGCACATCAAGTATTTTTGGCGCCGCTGCCGGGGAACTCTCTTAAAAGCCGGAAGCGCAACGCTAATATAAAAAAAAAAGATTTTTAGTTTACTTTTATTAAAATTCGTTTTTGTAAAAAAAAAAAAAAAAAAAAACGTTTTAGATATTCGAAAATATAAAAAGAAAAAAAAAATTATAAATATTTTTAGGAGTTTGATAAATATTTAATTTTTACAAAGTTTCTTTGTTTTTATAAAAACATAAGTTTTATTTAAGTATTTTGTTTTTATTTAAAAACATATAAATATAAAAAAAAATATATATATATATATAAATCTAGTTTTAAGATTTTTATTTATAAAATTATAAAGTGATTCTATTTTTATTTAAGTTTTAAATATAAAGTTTTATTAATACACATATTTAAAAACAGAAAATAAAATAAATAAATAAATAAAGAAAAACGCGTTGAAATTAAACCTGTCAGTTGAAATTCTAAACCCCGCGACTCGCGGGGTTTGAAGTTTTGAATACCGCAAGTCGCGGAGTAATTCTGACACCGACAGAAACCCTACTGCAATTAATCACGGAGTAATTATTAATTAATTATTATTATTAACCCTAATTATTATTATTATTATAATTAAGTTTATTTTTAATTTAAGTTTTATTTAATTTATATTTTAGTTAAATTAGTTTAATTAAATTGTAAAATTAGTAGTTTTATTAAATAAATAATATAAAAATAATATTTTTATAAAAATTGTACTTTTTACAACTTTTTGTATATTTTTATATTTTGTCCCTTTTTAATCGTTGTAGCGTAATATTTGTATTTTTTTCGCTCATATTTAATTTTAAACTTAGTTTTTGCCATAGTCATTTTTACTCCTAGATTTTTAGGCTTTGCCGTAGAATTCCTTAAGTGCTTTTTCTTTAGACTAAGATTTAGGTACTTTAGAATTTTGCGACGCCTTTTTAAGTTTTAGTTTCTTTTTAAGTTATTTCCATTTGGAATTTAGTTTTTCTTGTAAGCTTTAATATTTTTAGACGACTTTTACCTATGTATCAATTATCATTCCAATTAGTAATTTCAATTTGCGATTATAATTTTAAGTTAGTTGTAGTAATAAGGTTAGGTTAGTCAAGTATTTTTAAGTTTTTATAAGTTTCTTTTATTTTTCCGTCACCTTTTATTTTTTTCAACCATTTTTCTTTTTCGACATTTTTTCGACGAACTCTTTTTCTTTCTTATTTCTCGCTATTCTAGTTTTAGGACATAGATTTTTATTCTACTTCTTATCTAAATTTCTTAAAATTACGAAAATTTATTTTGAGTGGTTAAATTGATAGACATCAAAATTTTCTGGTTCGTAGTAATAGTTGGATTTGTACGTGGACCGGGTTATTGGAGCCAAACAGTCCTCAATTATATTGAGACCAAACGAATCCTGCCCCTCTGCTGCATCTTTTGGCTATTCGAAACGTGGGCAAAATCAGAAAAGTCTATTGATTGGATAACTTATTATAATTTTTCTTTCCTTTTAAAAACTAATAGGATATTCAGTGAATGCACCGAGCAAGACGTTCATCACCTTTTGTACGTTCACCACCTGTAACTAGATTAAGACATTTAGCAAATATAACCGCCGTTGATTTTTCTTTAGAATCGTCATCCAGTCGACCAAGTACTTCAGTTCAAATTTCCGATAATCCATTTTTTGAACCCGACCTCACAATTGAGAATTCGGAAAATATTCAGGAACGGTTCGTAGATCCTGAACCATTAAACTTTCCTCCGGAGCCACCAATTATTCAAACAGAGATTGTTGAGGAACGAACCATTAAATCAGAATCATCTAGTGATACCGATTCAACAAATTCAATTATGGAGAATCTGGAACCTTTAAGTATGGAAGACCGAATGAGAGCTAAACGCACTGGCCAAGGTCACGCAATTACTCATCCAGACATTAATGCGCCAGATTATGAAATCAAAGGACAAATTCTACACATGGTGACTAATCAATGCCAATTTAGTGGTGCGCCGAAGGAAGATCCAAATGAACATCTACGTACCTTTAATAGGATCTGCACAATATTTAAAATTCGAGAAGTGGAGGATGAACAGATATATCTCATGTTATTTCCCTGGACTTTAAAGGGAGAAGCCAAAGATTGGTTGGAATCGTTACCTGAAGGGGCGATCGATACATGGGACGTTTTAGTTGACAAATTTCTTAAACAATTCTTTCCTGCATCTAAAGCCGTAAGACTTCAAGCAGAAATTGTTACGTTCACACAGAAACCAAATGAAACTCTATATGAGTCGTGGACTAGATATGGAAAGTTATTAAGAGGATGTCCGCAACATGGTTTAGACACCTGTCAAATAGTACAAATATTCTACCAAGGATGCGACATCACTACAAGAAAAGACATAGATATAGCAGCTGGTGGTTCTATTATGAAGAAAACCGAAACTGATGCTTACAAAATTATTGATAATACTGCTTCCCACTCACATGAGTGGCACCAAGAAAAAGACATCGTTAGATCATCTAAAGCAGCTAGAGCCGATTCTAGCCATGACTTAGATTCCATTTCCGCAAAGATAGATGCTGTGGAAAGACGAATGGAAAAGATGACTAAGGATATTCACTCAATACGAATTAGTTGTGAGCAGTGTGGAGGACCACATTTGACAAAAGATTGTCTCAGTATTGAATTAACAATGGAACAAAGAGAGAATATTTCATACATAAACCAAAGGCCTGGAAATAATTATCAGAATAATTATCAACCGCCAAGACCGATTTACAATCAAAACCAGAATTACAACAGAAATATTCCATACAACAACCAACAAGGTCCTAGCAATCAACAAGTATCCAATAATACTTATAATCAGCAAAGACCTAATTTTCAAAACAAACCACCACAACAAACCGATGATAAAAAGCCAAATTTAGAAGATATGATGACGAAGCTAGTTGAAACTCAAACGCAGTTTTTCACATCTCAAAAACAAACCAATGAACAAAATGCTCAAGCATTTAGAAATCAACAAGCTTCTATTCAAAATCTAGAACAAGAAGTAAGTAACCTAGCAAGGTTAATAGGTGAAAGAAAACTGGGAAGTCTACCTAGTGATACAAATGCTAACCCCAGGAGTGAAACAGCTAAAGCCATTACCACAAGAAGTGGTACAACACTTAAACCACCTGAAATACCTGTAACTTCTGATGAAACTATTCCTACTCCACAAGAACCACAACCTGATCAAGATAAGGAAAAAGAACCGGTAGTTGAAAAGGTTAATGAAGATAACACAGTTAAGGATAAACCTTATGTTAAACCATACCAACCACCACTTCCTTACCCGAGTAAAATGAAGAAAGAGAAACTTGAAGCCGAGCAATCCAAATTCTTGGATATGTTTAAACAGATAAATGTAAATCTTCCTTTCATTGATGTGATTTCAGGAATGCCTAGATATGCTAAATTCTTGAAAGATCTAATCTCAAATAGAAAGAAAATGGAAGAACTCTCGGCTGTTACTATGAATGCTAATTGTTCAGCAGTGCTGTTGAATAAGATACCAGAAAAATTATCTGATCCAGGAAGTTTCACAATTCCATGTTTTCTGGGTAGTCTTAGTTCAATAGAAGCATTGGCAGACTTAGGTGCTAGTATAAATCTAATGCCGTATTCATTATACACTAAACTAGACCTTGGAGAATTGAAACCAACCAGAATAAGCGTACAACTAGCCGATAGATCAATAAAATATCCTAGAGGGATAATGGAGAACATGCTAGTTAAAGTTGGTACTTTAGTATTTCCAGTAGATTTTGTTGTTTTGGACATGGAAGAAGATTCTCAAGTTCCTCTCATATTAGGAAGACCATTCTTAAACACGGCTAAAGCAATGATAGACGTGTTTGGTAAGAAACTGACCCTAAGTATAGAGGATGAGAGTGTTACCTTTTCAGTTGATAGAGAAATGCAACAACCGCAATCTGCAGATGATACATGTTATTATATTCAAACTATAGATGCACATGCAGAATTATTAGAAGAATTTCCAGAATTACAAGGAACAGGAGAATGTTCTTTAGGAGAAGGTAATGAACCAATTGATGAAGCTGAAATGTTAGCTACACTTATAGCTAATGGATATGAACCAACAACAGAAGAAATTCAAATGCTAAAAGAAGAAGACAGATATCGATACAAATCATCGATAGAAGAACCTCCGAAATTAGAGTTAAAGCCACTTCCAAACCATTTGGAATACGCTTATTTACATGGTGAATCTGAATTACCTGTAATAATATCGTCTTCTCTTACTGAAAATGAGAAATCACAACTCATTTCTGTGTTGAAAGCTCATAAACCAGCCATTGCATGGAAGATTCATGATATTAAAGGAATAAGTCCTTCGTATTGCACACATAAAATCCTTATGGAAGAAGGTCATAAAACGTATGTGCAACGCCAACGAAGACTAAATCCTAATATGCAAGATGTAGTTAAGAAAGAGATTATTAAACTACTAGATGCAGGTTTGATATATCCAATTTCTGATAGTCCATGGGTAAGCCCAGTTCAATGCGTGCCAAAGAAGGGTGGCATGACTGTCATTACAAATGAGAAAAGTGAGCTTATTCCTACTAGGACTGTAACAGGATGGCGTGTGTGTATTGATTATAGAAAATTAAATGACGCCACCAGAAAAGATCACTTTCCCTTACCTTTCATAGATCAAATGTTGGAAAGATTAGCCGGAAATAGTTACTATTGTTTTCTAGATGGATTTTCCGGATATTTTCAAATTCCAATAGCACCCGAAGATCAAGGGAAAACGACATTCACGTGCCCTTATGGTACTTTTGCTTACAAACGCATGCCATTTGGACTTTGTAACGCCCCTGCAACCTTTCAAAGGTGTATGATGGCGATTTTTCACGACATGATAGAAGAATGCATGGAAGTATTCATGGATGACTTTTCAGTCTTTGGTGATACATTTGAATCATGTCTAGCTAATCTTGAACGAATGCTTCTTAGATGCGAACAATCAAATCTAGTACTTAATTGGGAGAAATGCCATTTCATGGTTAAAGAAGGCATCGTTCTTGGACATAAAATTTCAAAAGAAGGAATTGAAGTGGATAGAGCTAAAGTAGATGTAATTGCTAAACTTCCACATCCCACCAATGTTAGAGGAGTTAGGAGTTTTCTAGGGCATGCCGGTTTTTACCGACGTTTCATAAAAGATTTTTCTAAAATTGCCACTCCTATGAATAAACTCCTAGAAAAGGATGCTCCATTCATCTTTTCAGATGAGTGTATCAAATCTTTTAATATTCTTAAAGAGAAACTCACTAATGCACCGATCATGATAACACCAAATTGGAATCTACCATTTAAACTAATGTGCGATGCAAGTGATTTTGCAATGGGAGCCGTTTTAGGACAAAGGATTGAAAAATGATTTCAACCTATATATTATGCTAGTAAGACGTTACAAGGAGCACAAACGAACTATACAACTACTGAAAAAGAACTCCTTACTATTGTCTTTGCTTTTGATAAATTTCGATCATATCTCGTTCTAGCAAAAACGGTGGTCTATACCGATCATTCTGCTCTTAGATACCTATTTTCAAAACAAGATGCTAAACCAAGATTAATCCGTTGGATCTTACTCTTACAAGAGTTTGATATTGAAATCCGAGATAAAAGAGGAGCAGAAAATCTCGCCGCTGATCATCTTTCTCGTCTTGAAAATCCTGAGTTAGAAGTTCTAAATGAATCGGCCATACAAGACAACTTTCCTGATGAATATCTATTGAAGATAGATTATAAAGAAATCCCATGGTTTGCAGACTATGCAAACTACTTAGTTTGTGAATTCCTTGAAAAAGGATTATCGTACCAAAGACGAAAGAAATTCTTCAGTGATATAAAACACTATTTCTGGGAAGATCCACATCTGTTTAAAAGTTGTCCCGATGGAATAATACGCCGATGTGTATTTGGAGATGAAGCTAGTAAAATATTAAACCATTGTCACACAGGACCAACAGGAGGGCATTATGGGCCTCAACTAACAGCAAGAAAAGTTTATGATGCTGGATTCTATTGGCCAACAATTTACAAAGACGCACACCTTCTTTGCAAATCCTGTGATGCATGTCAAAGGGCCGAAAAAATAAGTCAACGTGATGAAATGCCACAAAATGTCATCCAAGTATGTGAAGTATTTGACATTTGGGGTATTGACTTTATGGGTTCATTTCCAAAATCTCATAATAATCTATATATACTCGTAGCCATTGATTATGTATCTAAATGGGCGGAAGCACAAGCTCTCCCAACTAACGATGCACGAGTTGTAGTCAACTTTTTAAAACATCTTTTTGCAAGGTTTGGAACACCGAAAGCTTTAATAAGTGATCGGGGTACTCATTTCTGTAATAATTAACTTGAGAAAGTTCTTAAAAGATATGGAGTAACTCATAAAATCTCCACCGCATATCATCCACAAACAAGTGGACAAGTTGAAAATACCAACCGCGCCTTAAAACGTATTCTAGAGAAAACCGTAGGATCAAATCCGAAGGAATGGTCCATTAAATTGGAGGATGCACTCTGGGCTTTTAGAACAGCCTACAAAACTCCAATTGGAACCACACCTTTTAGACTTGTTTATGGAAAAGCATGTCATCTTCCAGTAGAAATTGAACACAAAGCATTTTGGGCTTTGAAGACATGTAATCTTGATTTACATGAAGCCGGACGTCTACGATTAAGTCAACTAAACGAATTAGAAGAATTAAGACATGAAGCATACGAAAATTCGTTAATCTATAAAGAAAGAACGAAGAAATGGCATGATAAAAGAATCAGAAGTTCAAAAGAATTTAAAGAAGGAGACAGAGTTCTTCTTTTCAATTCACGATTCAAGCTATTTCCTGGAAAATTGAAATCAAGATGGTCTGGACCATTCATAGTCAAAAGAGTTTTCCCATACGGAACGATAGAATTAATAAATTCAAATGGGATTGAATTTAAAGTTAATGGTCACAGAGTTAAACATTACATACATGGTCCGATGGAAGTCGACAACGAAGTTAATCACAATTTCGACACCACAGCTAACTAAGTGTGGGGAGAATCAAGTCTTTAAAGGATAATATGTATTTCTGTTAGAGTTAGATTGTCTGTTTTCATGTAGTTCTCGAAAATGGAACCCGAATGGTCTTTCCCTAGCAGACCCTAAAGAACTAGTCTTCTCCCCCCATTCTGAATTTTTATTTTTTTAGGTTTTTACAAAATGAAGACTGCCTGTGAACTAAACCATGGTCTAATGCTACACGCTTTGATCATTAAAAGAAATAATGACATACTACCAAGTGAAATAGTATCAGTAATCAGAGAAAGAATGGACGGAGTTAGAAAAGAATCCAGATGCGAAGATAATAAGTTACAATTTGGTAAAGGAAAATCAAAATCCGCAGCGAAAAGAAGAGCACGACACCTAGAAAGATGTCACAAATGCGGAAAATGGTCACATGGAGGTAAATGTTCAAATAATCAAACCTATTCAAATACCGAATTTGTTACTTTATGCAGAGACGGACCGTTCATATGTTTAGAAGAAAAGACACTGAATGCTCGAGGTTACGCCTATGTAGCCATGGAAAACCAATTAAACCGACTATCTTATGAATGGGATAGATCATATAACTAAGAAATCTATTCCACAGGTATGTCTGTACAGTTTTTATTTTTATTTTTATTTTTAACCTTTTGATAATAAACGCTAATTTGTTCGCTAAAAAGTATTAAATTGGTATTGAATAAAATTAGGTTTGGCGACCAAAATTATTGATATCATTCAAAAATTTATTACATCACTGCGAAATTTAACGTTTATTCTTAAGGTATAAATATCTTTAATCAATCAACCCAAAATATTTCAAAAATTCGTCATGAGTTAAATTAGGTCTTGGAACCGTAATTACTTTACCGAAAAGAGGGGCGCATATTTTTGATAATATTTGATTGATTAAAGTGGGATAAAAAGACAAAAAGATTTTTAATTTTATTTTTACCATGTTTTTAAAATTAATATTTGAACCCTTTATAAAAATTTTAAACTTTGTAAAATCAATATTTTTAAAATTGTAAATATTTGAAAAAAAATTAATATAAGTTTGGTATGAATTTATAATATAAATTTTTAAATTAAGTTTGGTGTGAATTTTTAATTTTTAAAATATGAATTTTTAATTTCATGCATTTCAAATTTTAAGTTTGGTGTGAATTTTTAATATTAATTTTGAATTTTATATTTAAGTTGTGTGAATTTAAAAACAAAAATTTACTTTATCTCATTAAGTTAAGAATATGATTTTTAAAATTCGTCGTAAGTTGAAGACTAGGTCTTTGAACCGAAATTGCTTTACCCGAGGGAGGGACGAGAACTTTTATTATCATTATTTTTAATCTTATTGAATTAAAGTATGCCAAAAACATTAAAATTTTGTCGAGGGACGGACTAGGACATCGATCCGAAACGACCTCGTCCTAAATAACAAAGGAAACAAAATTTTAAAATTAAGTACTTAATTGTTTTATAAGTTATTGATTATAAAAAAAAAAAAAAAAAAATATCAAACTCCGCGACTCGCGGAGTTTGCAGGCTTAAATGCCGCGAGTCGCGGAGGGGTCGAAAATCAGAAAAAAAAATAAAAAGAGCTGAACGATCAGTTTCAGTTTCACTCCCCAAAACTCAAAAACACAGCGAAAAACTGTCCGAAAATACACCCAAAAACACCCCCAAAATCACAATTCTTAACCGTTAATCACCAAATTTTTTACTAAAATCATGTTGAGAAGGATGCTATCTAGGAATTACTCAAGAAAAACGGTAAATTTCTACACCTAAACACCATTTAATCCGAAATTAGTGTTCTTCAGTAATTTTTTCCCCAATTTGATTTTGATGTTTTTTAGTGTAATTAGGCTTAAATTGTTTATGTATTATGCTTGTATAACCTAGATTGATGCTGTTTAACATGATTAGAAGCCTTAAACTTCAAATTTTAAATAATCTAGGGTTTGTGTTCTTGAGCAAATTTGGGGCTTTTTGATATAAACAGGTTATGGCCGATTTTTGTCATGAATTGTTGCTAAATTGAGTAGTGTAACATGTCTAGGTAGTTAAATGATCCAAACTTTGAGCCTAAACATGATTTTGAGAATTAAAGTGGACTTTTTCAAGTCTAAAATTCATGAACTTGATTTTTGAAAGATAATGCCATTTGAGACTTGTTTAATTGCTAGTAATGATTATTTTGACATGTTATTTGAGTTGAATGCTTATGAACTTGGCGAACATTTTCGTATATGCTTATTTGAAAAAGTGTAGATTTGATAAAAATGGGAAAATAAGCTTAAGTTTAAAATGTCATTGTAATTATTTTGATTGATGATTTTGCTGACACTAATGCATATTTGGATGCACAAAATTTGTGTTTGATGTGTTTTGCAGACTGAAAGGGGTGAATCTTCATCCCAAGCCCGCAATGCTCCTGCTGAGAATATGGAACAACAGGAGGTGGATAACTACTACAAGCAGGATATACCTCATCCAGTCATGACCTTTTCCGATATGCACTTGGAAGAGTTGCACCCGAACCTGAGATTTGACAGACTTTGGATAGATTATCCAAAATACCAAAGGGGTTTGCATACTCTTCATTCTAAGGTTGTTGAGGTACCGAGGGTCATAGAATGGGGACCCTTAGAAGTTGTAGAATGGGCCGGGCCAATTAGGGAATTACTTGTACAGAGGTATGGTAATTCTTCTTTTAATGACTGGGTACGTTTATTCACCATGCGTAGACCTGTATATAAAGTATGGTGTGAAGAATTGTTGTGTAGTATAGAGTTGAATGATCGGGTAGCTAGTTTAACCGATCGTTCTTTTATTAGATTTTTGTTAGGCGGTTCGATACGCCACATGTCTTTACTGGACATGGCTCAGGCTTTACGTATATATACGCCTGAGGAGTTAGCGTCTGCCGATTGTAGAGGGTTGATACTAAACGGTAGAAAGATAGATGAAAATTTTGATACACACGGTGTGTGGAGTCAAATGACAAGCCATCACCATTTCAAAGGGGGAAATTACTCTTATTTGGATATAGATAGAGCCGAATTAAGAGTGATACATAGGTTTTTAGCTAATTCGATTATACAAAGGGGTAAGAACAAGGAAAAAGTAAATGAACATGATTTGTTTTACCATATATGTATTCGAGACCCACAAAGCGCTGTAAGTATACCATATTGTGTGGGTTATTATTTATCAGCTATGGTTCGGGGGATGAGACCGCATAGCATAATAGGAGGTGGTATTTTTATTACTTTGATTGGTGAATATCTCGGTGTGGATATAAGTCGGGGGGGATTATTAGTAGAAGAACCAGAACCACGCGATACTATAGGTTTAAATGTATACCATGGTGCGAAAGTTTTGAAGAGGCGAAATAACGCCGCAGTACGATACCATGGTAGACATCCACAGGTGGAGAGAAACCAACAGCAAGGTAATGTAGGAGGGGGGAATGAGATGCAAGAAATGCAAAGGTTTATAGCTTCTCAGGAATACGAAAATGCTAGACAGAGAGCATTTAAAGATTGGCAAGTTCATCAGAACCAAATCATAGCTCATTGCCAACATATAGGTAGAAACTATATTCCTACACCGAAACCCATCTTCCCTCCCTGGTCTATAGAGATGCAGCCACCGTATCCTACATATGACCCTGCCGAAGCATTCTATAGCACCTATGGTTATGCCTGGAACCCCTATTGGTACCAGTATCATCCCTAGTATACTTAGTTTTTTTTTGTAATTTGTAATTATTGATACGTTTAATACTTTTTTTTAATATTGTAATCATTTTTATAATTATCTAACTTTTATTCTTAGATTTTAATAATTTTTGAATGTGGGGTAATATACCAAACTTCAAAAATATGTATATATGTTTGCAGTTTATCTTATGTACACAACAGGGTAAAACAACGCATTTTCAAAGACTGGCATTAAGTTCATCAAAAGCAACTAATTTTGACGACAAGATGCAAAATATATGTGAAATAACAACAAGACGGAATGAACAAATGATGTGCACCATTTATCATTCAGCAAACAAACGCCAATATATTTGGAAACTTTGGTAAAATTTAATCATTTTCACACAAATCACCCTCAATAATTTAAATTGTTACTGATTTCTTGCAAATGAGGGCATTGCAAGATCTTAAGTGTGGGAAGGGGTTAAATTCTTTCGGATTTTAAAATTTTTTTTTACTTTATACACTTGGTTACCATTAAAAATACTAGTAAAGCAGTAGTTGTATTAGAATCTAGTGCTCTCTGATAATAAAGAACAGCCCTGGTCTTATATACTGACTACCCAATTCTAGTAAAATTTTTCAAAATTTTCAATTAAATGAACTCAAAATCATGTTTATACATATTTATGAACGATAAAACTAGGTTTTAACACCGAAATTATTGTTACCTCGGAAAAGACATAAATTAAGAAACAAACTAAAATGTTAAAATTCATTTAAAATGGAATAGAGGACGATAAAAAGGAAAATAAAAGCCAAGTGTGGGAAAATTTACCAAGTTATCTTAAACATATGTCACATATATCTGTAACAAATAACTGAAAATACTTTTGCTTTGGACTAAACTAAACTGTTTTACCCGATAAAAGAAAAGAAGAGATGGATCTACACGATGAATCAATTCCATCATTAAAAGGAAGTAAAATCTTCCGAAAAAGACACGCGCTTCTTGATTTAGGTCATGAAGTTGTCGTCCAGACCAGCTGTAGGTTGACGAAAAATCTAGAAAAGTCATCACTAAAATCAGCAGGAAATCCACGGACCTCAGCATTAAACAGGGTCGCCAAGTGGTCAGATTTATCCTAACCATGAGAAGGATTTATCTTGTACAATGGGGGGGCACCATGCAAATTAGCTGGACAAGACTAATGAATCAGATCCCCAGAAAGGATAATCTCCTTAAAGATTAAAAATTAGCTTTTAAGACTGATATTACTCAATCCTAGAGATTGACCTTAAAGATTGAGAATTCAAACTCATGGAATTCAATGATATCTAAACTCGAGCTTGAACGAGAAAATATTTTGATCAAAATTACAAACCGATTTGTTTTCTGAAAACCCTATTTTTAATGCGTTCATTACCATTGAACGTAAAATCCTAGGAATTCACCTGGAATTCATTAGGTCACCTGAACCAAATCGGGTGTCAACCGTAAGAACGGTGGTTGCATAGTGGTCAAAGACAGGACCTTGTGTCATACCGAAAAATTATAAGGGTGAGCTTTACTATTGCTCCTACCAAGGATAGTAATTGCGTCCGACACGTTATAGACCATAATTAAAAGCATGTCAGGAGACATTGCCTTAACAGTTGCTTGTTCAACGCTTTCCTTTCAACCGGACGGTAGTTTACCGAAAGGTAATATACGGGACAAGTAAACTGGACGTGTTGCTTTCCAAATACAAGGTTAGCAAGTGGGTGACACAAAACCGCAAGTTTTGAGCTAAAATTTTCAAATCTAAAACCCACCAAACCCACAAAAATATTTTGCAAACACCGGTAAAGGGTTATTCCGGAAAACTTATCTAGGGTAAAAACTAGATTTAATTTTCAAAAGATCAAATGTTTTCATAAAGATCCAATTTCCTTAATGGATCTAAATTTTTATAGTCATGTGGAACTGTAAACCATATCGTTACTACCATTGTTTATACCACCGTATAGAAATCACTGATGTACAAAGTGTGAAGAATAAAGAAGTGATTCTAGTATTTCAAGACGATATTGCTTGAGGACAAGCAACGCTCAAGTGTGGGAATATTTGATAATGCTAAAAATGAACATATATTTCATAGCATTATTCCTCAGGAAAGACAAGCTTTTAGTTGCAATTGTTCTATTTACAAGTGATATTCATTTAAATAATAAAAGGTGAAGACAAAAGACAGATTCGACGAATTGAAGACGCAAACGACCAAAAAGCTCAAAAGTACAAAAGACAATCAAAGAGGTTCCAATTATTGATAAGAAGCGTCTCGAAATTACAAGAGTACAAGATTCAAAACGCAAAGTACAAAATATAAAATTGTACGCAAGGACGTTCGAAAATCCGGAACCGGGACCAGAGTCAACTCTCAACGCTCGACGCAACGGACTAAAAATTACAAGTTAACTATGTATATAAATATAATATAATATATAATTAATTATATTAATTATATATATATTATATATATATTATAAACCGTCGGTAAACAAAGAGCCAAACTCCTCTGAGCTGTAAAAGCAAACTCAGCGACTCGCGGAGTTTGAAGGCCAAAAAGGCCGCGAGTCGCGGAGCCCCCAGTTTTGAAACTCCCTATAAAGCAAACCGAATTCTGATCATTTTCATCCATCTTTTTCTTCTTCTCCTCATACGTAAAATATATATATATATATTTATAATTTATATTTTAATTTTAATTTTAATTGTAATAATAAGGGTATGTTAGCGAATATTGTAAGGGTGTAAGTCAAAATTCTGGTCGTGTAACGCTACGCTATTTTTAATCATTGTAAGTTATGTTCAACCTTTTTACATTAATGTCTCGTAGCTAAGTTATTATTATGCTTATTTAAAACGAAGTAATCATGATGTTGGGCTAATTACTAAAATTGGGTAATTGGGCTTTGTACCATAATTGGGGTTTGGACAAAAGAACGACACTTGTGGAAATTAGACTATGGGCTATTAATGGGCTTTATATTTGTTTAACTAAATGATAGTTTGTTAATGTTAATATAAAGATTTACAATTGGGCGTCCCTATAAATTACCATATACACTCAATCGGACACGATGGGCGGGGTATTTATATGTACGAATAATCGTTCATTTAACCGGACACGGAAATGGATTAATAGTTAATAAACTTGTTGAAACAGAGGTGAATTACATTCAAGGGTAATTGGTGTAATTGTTAACAAAGTAGTAAAACCTTGGTTTACACGCAGTCGATAACCTGGTGTATTCATTAAACAAAGTATTAAAACCTTGTTACAATTCGAATCCCCAATTAGTTGGAATATTTAACTTCGGGTATAAGAATAATTTGACGAGGACACTCGCACTTTATATTTATGATTGATGGACTGTTATGGACAAAAACCAGACGGACATATTAAATAATCCAGGACAAAGGACAATTAACCCATGGGCATAAAACTAAAATCAACACGTCAAACATCATGATTACGGAAGTTTAAATAAGCATAATTCTTTTATTTCATATTTAATTTCCTTTATTTTATATTTAATTGCACTTATAATTATCGCATTTTTATTATTATGGTATTTAATTGCACTTTTAATTATCGTACTTTTTAATTATCGCAAGTTTATTTTATCGCATTTTTATTATTCGCAATTTCATTATCGTTATTTACTTTAAGCTTAAAATTAAGTCTTGTATTTATTTTTAATATTTTACATTTGGTTTTAACTGCGACTAAAGTTTTAAAATCGACAAACCGGTCATTAAACGGTAAAAACCCCCCTTTATAATAATAATATTACTTATATATATATTTGTATTTTTATAAAAGTAAACTAATATAGCGTTGAGCTTTGTTTAAAAAAGATTCCCTTTGGAACGAACCGGACTTACTAAAAACTACACTACTGTACGATTAGGTACACTGCCTATAAGTGTTGTAGCAAGGTTTAAGTATATCCATTCTATAAATAAATAAATATCTTGTGTAAAATTGTATCGTATTTAATAGTGTTTCGTTGTAAAATTAATAACTATTTTATATACACCCCGCTGCACATCAATATCCCTCTTCCACCTCTGTGCCCTCTAAACACCAATGATCGTCAATTCCAAATATGATTGTCAATTCCAAATATGATCGTCAATTCCAAATATGGGTTAACGTGGGTGTGGCAAATCTAGGGGACTGGGTACCCCTATCTTTATTGGTCAACCCGGACTCGGGATGACCGGAACTCATCAAGCTTTCTATCACAACTCTTTGGTTTCTCTCATAGTACGGCGAAAGCTTTGACGGTGGTTCGTGGAATTAGGGCCCCACGTGGCTAAATAAGAGGTCCATTAATTCCATAGTTTGGAAATTTCAAGCACAAATCATTTGAAAAGTGAAAGACTTTACTTTTACTTAGAAATCACAATCATAAACATAAAAGGAAGACTTTACTTCCTTAAGTTAGTTACCATTTAAATGTTAAAGATATGGATTAATGCAATGGTAAGACTTGTTCCAAAAATTAGTTTTATCAACAATGCAACTTTTAATCTTTATAAAGTATGTGCGACAATGTTTAACCCGAAAAAGTTCAAAATTACCCAAAATTTACTCTCCCCTACATTTAGTTTGATGCAATGCCCTCATTGTATTAAACGATGAATTTAAGTAAAATTGAGGGAAATTTTGAAAAGAGAATAGAAGAGAGAAGAAATAAAAACCGGAATAGATCAAGTGATCTTTATTGTCATCATTCGGATAAACGTAGTCACCAAAAGTTTGCATGTCGATGAGCTTAACGCCTGAATTTAATTCCAGGCTTGGATCAATCATCAAAAAGTGTATCCTGCCACTAAGAACCACAACAAGCAAGAAAGAAACACAAACATCCACAACATTATCCATGCATGCACAATTGTCGAATTATTACAAACATAAAAATGATCATGTGTGAGAGTAGCAATACAAGTATACTACCTCACACCAAATCAATAATCCCAAGTTCCCACATGCAATTACCAAACTAGATTAAGTTACATGCCAAGTGATAAAGATAATTGTTTCACAAAACATTATTAAGGTTCGTTACCAAATACCATGATCAAGCATATTTCCACCGAATGCTAGAGATACGCTTAAGTGCAATAGAGGAGGTTTATTATGTACAGCTGCTTTAACCACCGGTCCGGTTAACGTGATAACCCTAGCAGAGATGATGATTTTGGGAGGGTGGTTATGGATGTTTTAGGGGAAATCCCTACACTCTTGTAGGGAAAACCCTAGAGGGGAGAGGAGAGCGTTTTAGCTTCCAGGATGTGTGTCTAGGGTAGAAATCCTGACCTTGATTTATAGAGGCATATTTAAGGTTTTAAGGGAAAAGGCTAACAGGCCGCTAATGGGCCAGGCTCAAGCATAAGACCATAAATTAGTCCGATGCGCTATGCGTATCATTAAGTCCTCCAAGTTCGGTATGATATATAGCAAATGTATTATATCGAACTTATTATATATTCCACCGCATGTAACTTGAAAGAACTGTCATGTTTAATAAAGTTGCAATAAGCATTTGATGCGCATCTTGTACGCAAAGTAATGATGCATAATGAGCATCTATTGATCCAAGTGATGCCGTGATCATGACAGCTCCAATATCGAACACCTAGACTTATGAATGATATACTTTAGGTGTGATTTAGACAATTATGTCTATGCTGGACAATTACGAAACATACACCCAATATATTAATGCCGATAAATTATACTAATAGTATATTAGTATATCGTTACTCCCCCAGTTCAATATAACTTAAGTATTTAGTTGTGTTGAACTATGATAATGGCCATGAGCATTTCACGATCATGGATTTATGAAAATATGCCATGAGCGCCTACGCGACCATGGTCTTAGTGAAGATATGCCATGGGCGCGCTTACGCGACCATGGACTTAATAAAGATATGCCATGGACGCGCTTACGCGACCATGGACTTAGTAAAGATATGCCATGGCGCGCTTACGCGAACATAGACTTAGTAATGATATGCCATGGGCGCGCTTACGCGACCATGGACTTACTAAAGAGTGGTCCATAGCACAAAGTCATGGTCTACTCATAAAACGTTTTATCGTAAAGTAAGGCTTTCCTGAAGCAAATTGTTCGGAATTTCCGTTTGCGTTCAAGACATCTCGCTAGTGACTTTGAGTTCCGAATCTCAAGGCCACATCGAGGCTTCTCCAGCTATTCGCATAGGAGACTTCTTGTTGCAACAATGCGATAAATCGGAGATCGATGTTGTATTCAAGGCATCTCTGACTTGCAAGCTTCGTACTCAGTCATTTTGAGGCATCCCAAACAAAAGGTGAGGGATATTTAATTGTGTGGGCAATTCAATGCCGCAATTTGCGTATATTTGCGTATATTTACGCAGGCAAACTAATGCCTTTTTTATTTTTTATAGTATTTTTATGCACGCGTCATTATTCTGCATTTAGTGTTTATTCTGGCATATGCTCGAGCAAAGAAACAGCTTAATTCCTTAATATTTGCAAAATAGCAAATTAAAAAGCCAGCTTACATTATTTGCACAATAACGAAGAATAAATGTTATGATGCATGACGGGAGCGACTCCTCCATGTCTGACATAATCTTTTTATTGATGCGGCAACAATCTAATGTTGTCCGCATAGAGCAAGCCAATGCTCTAAATATTATACTCTTGACTTTTATAAATTTCTTATAAGTGTTTACACGTATTGACAATCCAATGTCGAATCCGTCTATATAGGCAATCCAATGCTTATCTCAAGAGTCTTCCGGCCAATCCAATTCCCGTGATATTGATAAGTAACCAAACTTGTATTTTATAGTCATGACTTTGCAGATCTCCGTCCTGCGTGGTGTACAAGCGTTTGAAACAAACCAATGTTTTACTACTGTCACCGTTATTTATAGTTTTAGTAACCAAACTAAACTATGCCACTTGGGATTCGGAGCGTTCCCTGTGCAGCGGTGCGTGCAATCAACATACTTAATGTTTAGAGAGTTTTGGACACACTAAATAAGAAACACTGAGTTTGCAAAGGGTGGATCAATTCCCTCGATAAGTGTGTTTTCTTTACGGGCTTAACCGCAAAAATAATATATGTGATGTGTATGCGGGTGTATCCTACCTGTTTAAAGAATTTTTGGCATGCAACCGCTAATCACTGAAAGGAAAATAATCCTTTCTAATAGTTATGCTCATATCATGGTAGCCCCAATTTCAATAGTACTAGAGTACTTAGTGGTGTTGAAATCTAGAATAAAACTTAAACCGCTTTTAGATGGGAAGTGCAAAAACACGCATGCGACCGTGAGCAAATAAAATCATCTCATTGACTTACTCAATGCTACCATGAGATTATAATAAGCGTCCATGGTCTTACGCGTTGCAGCCATGGATATAATAAATATGCCATGGGCGCGCGTACGCGACCATGGTCTTTAAATAATTGTCCATGGTCTTACGCAATGCGGACATGGATTTAACAAATATACCATGGGCGCGCGTACACGGCCATGGTTTTTAAATATTTGTCCATGGTCTTACGCGTTGCAGCCATGGACTTAATAAATATACCATGGGCGCGTACGCGCGCCCATGATTTTTAAATGATTGTCCATGGTCTTACGCGTTGCAGCCATGGACTTAATAAATATGCCATGGGCGTGCGTACGCGACCATGGTTTTTAAATAATTTTCCATAGTCTTACGCGTTGCATCCATGGACTAAATAAATATGCCATGGGCGTGCGTTAGCGACCATGGTTTTTAAATAATTGTCCATGGATTTACGCGTTGCAGCCATGGACTTAATAAATATGTCACGGGCGCGCTTACGCGACCATGGTCTTATAATTATTATCCATGGTCTTACGCGTTGCAGCCATGGACTTAATATAGTACGCAAATAGTGCAGAATATGATATCTCTTGATTGACACTGCATGGGAACATTACATAGCGGCACTTCAGAGTAGCATTACGAAATTTTAGCATCTCAGTGAGACATATTCTTACCTTTCAAAATGTTTTAGGGTGTACGACCGTCACCGACTATAGGGAACATTTTTTTTCCGCTAGCTATATTATAATATAATGTCAGCCCCACTTCAATATAACTAAAGTATTTAGTTTTTTTTGAACTAAAGACGATATCACAAAAAAGGTTAATGCATAAAAGGGATAATGCACAATACCTTGTTCATGCCCGAAGATTGTATACCCATTTAGATAATGATTCACATTAATTGTTTTTCATCAAAAAAGTGTATTGCCATAAATCTGCCAAGAATATTAGGTATGGGAAATATTTGTAAGATCACAAGGAGATCTACTCAAATCTTAGATTTGATACAACAGCCGATCATATAGTGATTATTATATTATATCCAAATATAATAAAAACATTCATGATTTCAATAAAAATATAACGTGAAAGGCCGACATTCTTTTTGAAGTATTCGATTCGAAAGTTAATTTTTTTAATCAAAAGAAATTCTTCAAATAGATTAACACCATGTACATCGTTACAACCGTAGTCGAGTAAGTCGCATATCATAATAAGTGAACCGATTGATTTGGTAAGGAAGCGTGGACGCGAATATCCCGTAAAGTGTTTCCTTAGTGACAATCAAATCTTTTATGTATCTTAACATGAGGTGAAGATAATTATCAAAAAGATATTGTCGATCTTAGTGTCAATTTATTGTAAATGACATTCATGTAGTCTTTATTTAATACGGAGTATCCAAGAAGAATATATCAGAGATTTTGTGGAGAAAGAATCGAAAGTTGCCAAAGCAGGTTTATCGATTAAAATATTCTTCCACACCTTAACAACCCAAGTTTATGGGTAACAATATTTCCATTGTTAATTGGATTTGGCCGTTAATCCGAGTATAAATTCTGTGTCTGAATCCTTTCTCACGGATTTAAACCATAATTAAGATTCAAGATTCTAAAAATATCAATAACAACTTGATGAATCAGATTGTAAACATAAGACCCATCGTTGTTGGTCCCACCGGGTGTGCCCGAAGGCGTTTAGATTTGCCCAAAGGCATCGAGGTCAGCCTGAAGGCATCGAGTTTGGCCCGAAGGTGTTGAGTTCAGCCCGAAGGCGTTGTTATCGAGTTCGTGACCCTTTGTCGCAGTGAACTTAATGGTACGATCAATAATGAGGCTTTAATATTGCTGTATATGATCGTAAATAAAGTAACGTGATTTCTACAAGGTATTCATTACCTTGGCAGTCAGTTAATTTGGCCCCTGGCCAATCGATTGCAGCAGAACTAAACGTCTCTTATCAAAGTAATTGTTTATAAACCACAACAGGTGGTGACCAATTTAATTATTTATTGTATTGTATCATTGTAAAGATAAAGATATTCAAATATTTTTTCATGTATCGTAATCAAACATTATTCACACATACGCATCATTAACTCATACGGGGTACGTACCATTTATCGTCAGTTCATTCATAAAAACCGAAAATAAGTTTGATAAAATATTTAATCAGGTAGATGTAAATAGGATGATCCATTTAACCAAACAGATCTTGCTTTCCGTTAACATTGTAAACACATCCTTAATTGAATTAATATGTTAAACGTAATTTGTGGATGATTTTATTTAACATATGAACCACATTTATATTTAAATCATAAATATTCTTGTTAACACCTATTTCCTTATGAGGTAAGGCTTAGTGTGTCAACACAATACTAGAAGTTATCTAGCTTTAGGATGGCGGAGTGTTGCCGATTGAGGTTTACCCTTGGGAAATAATCCCTGCAGACCCGGTTCACAAGTGTAGAAACTTGTGAGGTGGCTTAATCAATCTGTCGTCCGTAGAGCGTAAAAGTGCTAGCCGGATGACTTCTAGTGAGAGAAAGTGCCAGAGAGAGAGAAGAGTGAAGTCTCAGCTCTCAAAGTTGTTGTCAGAATATCTGAGCTCTGTAAAATGACGACCCAAGGGGTCTATTTATAGTGTCAGATCCACCAGATTGCTCGGGGACACGTGTCAGATGATGATACGTTCTGTTATTCGTGATCCGAAATTTATGCTGAAGGTGGCGTTCTCCGGCCCGGGCTTATGCACTAGGCGTCCTTCAGGGCTTACGCACGACGGAGCAGCCTGTTCAGCGGAGAACGCTGGACGGATAACTCCACAAAACTGTTGTTTCCAGCCTTCCTGATTCTACTTTTATGCAACCATTACGTCTTTTATGCGTGTTATACGATAGGATACACCATTAATTCTGTATGACGACAGCGGATATGGATGCAATATTAAAGTAGTTTTGACAAAACCTTCTGTGTTCACATCAACAAATAATTCGTTTAATTGCTTCAGTCATAAAAAGTAAAAACTTACATACGTGTAGACCTGAAGCAGTTTATGTTGAGAGCATCGACTTTTTGCTAAAGTGTCCCACGGATGGCGCCAATTGATCAAGCATATTTCCACCGAATGCTAGAGATACGCTTGAGTGCAATAGAGAAGGGTTTATTATGTACAGCGGCTTTAACCTCCGGTCCGGTTACCGTGATAACCCTAGCCGAGATGATGATTTCGGGAGGGTGGTTATGGCTGTTTTAGGGGAAAACCCTACACTTGTGTAGGGGAAACCCTAGAGGGAGAGGAGAGCGTTTTAGCTTCCAGGATGTGTGTCTAGGGTAGAAATCCTGCCGTTTATTTATAGAGGCATATTTAGGGTTTTAAGGGAAAAGGCTAATGGGCCGCTAACGGGCCAGCCTCAAGCATAAGACCATAAATTAGCCCGATGCGCTATGCGTATCATTATACCCATTGCGTGTCGGGCTTGCCATCTAGATGCGCCTCCATATGCACCCATGATAACCCAAACGAGCCATAGGAATCTTCTCCAACTCACTGAGATTGACTTTCAAAAACTTTGCAATTCGAGTCACATAATGACCACCAACACTTGGGAGCATAGACTTCTCGCCACTTGCATTAAATAGATAACTTGGGATGAGGTTGGGAATGTGAATGTGCTTTTTCTTGTGAATACGATGGATCAACCAAATATCGAACAACGTCATCTTATCAACATCCTCCGTTTGGTGGAAGACCAATTGGGCAAAGAACTTTTGAATGCACCGAAGTTTGGGGCTTTAGAGCGCACTAGAAACTTGATTTGTGGGAGTTAGCTCGACATCGCTAATTTTGTGCCATACTCGCTTGGGATCAAACTCGTTCGGATTGAAAGTTTCACATTTGGCCAAGTACATGTAGGTAAGATCGCGATGAGATTCCATGTAGAGACCTAGACATGCCATGAATTGGCTCATGTTCAATTGCCTTTCCTTTCCCCCTAACCTAAATGTAAGGTAGTTGTCTAACCATGGCGAGCGGACCTTAAAGTGAACCCTTAAAGTTTTTATGAATTCACGGGTTAGTGTCGGGTAGATATCTTCTTGTATGTAGAGGAGAGGTTCCGACTGCTGCATAACATTATGAAACTCTTCAACTATGAGCTCATCTCGAATCTCATGACCTAAACCCGCTAATTCAAATTCAATCCAATAAATGTACTTGGCCGGGCACACCGGCATATGAATCTTATTAATCATTCGAAATTGAAGTGCATCATCCCTTAAAATCACTTGCAACCATTCATGAGCATCGGTAGATCTTGCAAGTCCTTTTCCTTATCTATTCCATGAAATTAACTCACCAAAGAATAAACGCGAAAACATTCCATGACATTAGCATTAAACAATTATCTTGCATTCAAACATTGATGGGGCAACATGCCCCCTACATTTAATTTCAGAGCAAAAGCTTCACAACATGCAACTATGGACAATACAACTTAATTGCAAAAAGTCAACTCTAGTCAAAGTCAAAGGTCAAGTTAAGCTTAAGACTAGGAGTATGCATTTTAGTATAGCAATTAACCATATCATCTCAAGTATGATTACTAACAAGTAAGGTTCAATTATAAATACACCCTAATTGGTCAAACTTAGCCAATAGTCAAAGAATCAAGAACCCTAAATTCAATTTTACCGCATACAAGCATGAAAGTTGGATTCTTTTTTATCTAGACATACAATAGAAGCATAGAATAACCAACTGCATCATTACATCCTCAATTAAACATCATCTTTGAAAACCCCCAAATTGAGAAATACCCTAAAAATTCAAGTTGTAAATTTAAAAAAAAAAGCATGCAAATCATGTTAGGAATCATGATAACAACAAGGCTTCATCACCAATTTAGCATAATCAACATCAATTGCTTAGAAATCTAGAAACAAGTAGAAACAAGAACATAACAAGAATCATGCAAAGAATTGATGATAAGTGTTAATGAAGCATGAATCTTACGTTACTCATGTTAAATGATGATAAGAATGCAAGAAATCTTCACAAAAGATGTTAATTGGGTGCTAGGGTTCAAATTAGATGAGCCTTAGCCACTATGTGGGAGAATAAATGAAGTCGGTGAAGAAAATGAAATGTCGCTTTTTGAAACAGTAGCGCCGCTTTTTAAGAGAAAAAGCGCCGCTTCTAGGCTAAAAGCGTCGCTTTTGAACCTGAATGCAGTTTTTCAGTTTTAAGCTCATTTTGACTCGTTCACAAACTATTTTTGGTATTTTCCCAGTTTACTCATATGCATGAAATGCAACTACATGCAAATGCAACTAACAAAAGAAATATCATACAATACTATATGAAATGCAATCTAAAATGAACAAGTATAACACAAATGTGATTATTTTGGTCTAGGGTATATCACTTGACCCGTTTTAGCACAAGGGTGTTACTTTGGGTAGAGCTTGATGTCATCAAGCTCAATGGCATTGATGTCATCCTTATAAACCTTCAACCTATGGCTGTTTACTTTGAAAGTATTACCATTCCCATACAACTTCACGTATCCCATAGGATAAGCCCTCTTGACAATGTATGGACACGTCTATCTAGACTTTAGCTACTGGGTGAGAACTTAAAGCGAGAATTGAATACTAAAACCTTGTCATTTGGGTGAAGTTCCTTAGGACCTTTTAGTCGAGCATCATGCCATCGCTTAGTTTTCTCTTTCTATGCCAAAGAGTTATCGTATGCTTCCAACCTAAGCTCATCTAATTCATGCATTTGCATTACCCATTTTCCTTAGCTCATTCTAGATCTAGGTTTACTTCCTTCAAGGCCCAAAATGCTCTATGCTCTACCTCTACCGGGATATGACATGCTTTCCCATACACTAAACGAAATGGTGTAGTTCCTATCGGTGTCTTATATGCGGTTCTAAATGCCCATAAGGCATCATCAATCTTTGCTGACCACACTTTAGGGTTATTGCTAACCATCTTTTCCAAAATCCTTTTCAAAGCACGATTGGTGTTTTTAACTTGACCACTAGGTTGGGGATGGTAAGGGGTTGAAAAACGATGGGTTACACCATATGTTTCCATTACTCTCTCCATAAGGCTATTAGCAAAATGCGTACCTCGATCCGAGATTAATGCCTTTGGCACTCCAAACCTAGTAACAAATTCTTTAAAAACTTAACAACTACCCTAGCGTCATTGGTTGGCAAGGCTTTGGCCTCAGCCCATTTTGAAACATAATCTACCCCAACCAAAATATAGAGACACTTATTCTAATTTGGAAATGGACCCAAGAAGTCTAGGCCCCATACATCAAATATCTCACATATTTGAATGCCGGTTTGAGACATCTCATCCCTCTTTAAAATGGAACCAGAACTTTGACAAGAATCACAACATTTCACTAACTCATGGGCGTCTTTGAATATCGTGGGCCAATAGAAACTGGAATCGAACACCTTTTTAGCGGTGTGATTCGGCCCAAAATGCCCCCCGTTGGTCCATTATGACAACTTCACAAAATATTTCGGGCTTCTTGCCCATATACACATCTCCGAATTACTTGATCCGCCCCAATGCGGAAAAAGTGTGGGTCTTCCCAAAAGTAATACCGTAAATCATTGAAAAGCTTTTTCTTTTGTTGGTATGACAAAACTTTTTGTAAAACATTTGAGGCCAAGTAGTTGCAAAATGGGCAAACTATGAAACTTCATCGACTAGGTCAATCCTCATTAAATGTTCATCTGGTAAAGTATCCCGAATTTTGGACTCGTCTAAAGGTTGAAGCCCGAGATTGTCTAGCCTTGACAAGTGGTCGGCCGCCACATTCTTGGCTCCCTTTTTATCCCTTATTTCTATATCAAACTCTTGTAATAAAAGGACCCACCTAATTAAACGATGTTTTGAATCTTATTTTAGAAAAATATATCGTATGATATGTGTGAGGGGTAGTACGAAATACTATTAAATACGATACAATTTTACACAAGTTATTTATTTATTTATTGAATGGATATACCTAAACTTTGCTACAACACTTATAGGTAGTGTACCTAATCATAGAGTAGTGTAGTTTTTAGTAAGTCCGGTTCGTTCCACAGGGAGCTTGCTAAGTTTAACGCTATATTTATTTTAAACTATATTTGTATATAAATATATATATATATATATAAGTATTATTATTATTATTATTATAAAAGGGGGTTTTACCGTTTAGTGACCGGTTTGTCGATTTTAAGTTCTAATGCAAAATATTAAATATAACTTAATTTAAAGCGTAAAGTAAATGACGATAAATAAAAGTACAATAATTAAAAGTGCGATAATTTAAAGTACGATAAATAAAATGACAGTAAATAAAAGTGCGATGAGATATAAAATAAAGGAATTATGCTTATTTAAACTTTCGTAATCATGATGTTTGACGTGTTGATTTTAATTTATTACCATGGGTTAATTGTCCTTTTTCCTGGATTATTCGATATGTCCATCTGGTTTTGTCCATAATAGTCCATTGGTCATAATTATAAAGTGCGTGAGTCTTCGCCAAATTAACCTTATACCCGAAGTTAAATATTCCAACTAATTAGGGATTTAAACCGTAACAAAGTCTTAATACTTTGTTTAATGAATACACCAGGTTATCGACTGCGTGTAATCCAAGGTTTTAATACTTTGTTAACATTTACACCAATTACCCTTGAATGTAATCCACCCCTGTTTTAACGAGTCCAGTGATTATTAATCCATCCCCGTGTCCGGTCAAATGAATAATTATTAGTATTTATAAATATCCCGCCCACCGTACCCAGTCAAGCATATGTGGTTATATATATACACGTCAAATTATAAATCTCTATATTAAATCAACGAGATATCATTTAATTAATATAAAGCACATTAATAGCCCATAGTCCAATTTCCACAAGTGTCGGTCTTTTGTCCAAACCCCAATTATGGTCCAAAGTCCAATAACCCAGTCTTAATATTTAGTCCAACATCACGATTACTTCGGCTTAAATAAACATAATAATAACTTAGCTACGAGACATTAATTTAAAAAGGTTGAACATAACTTACAATGAGTATTTATCGCGTAGTGTTACACGGACAGAATTTTGACTTACAAACTTAAAACATTAGCTACTATAACCTTATTATTATTAACTTAATATTAAAACTATAATTAAAATATAAATATAAATATATTTGAGAGAGAGTTTGATGATAGATGATGGTGTACTCCTCTCGTCCGAATTCGATTGCTATTTATAGGACCTGGCCAGATATTTCACTCCATGCTATCGCATGGAGTTTCTTCTTCATTGCTATGCGATCGCATGGCCTCCTGGGACAGCTCACAATGCTTTGTCTTCTTGTTTTGCCGACACCTTTAAATATAAATATATAATATATATAATTTTATATAATTATATATATATTATATTATATTCATGTGCATAGTTGACTTGCAATTTTAGGTCCGTTTCCTTGCGCGTTGATGCTCGGTTTATGTCTCGGTTCTGAATTTTCGAACGTCCTTTCGTACGATTTAATATCTTGTACTTTGCGTTTCGCGGCTTGTACTATTGTAATTTTTAGACGTTTCTCATCAATAAATTGAACCACTTGGATTGTGCTTTGTACTTTGTAGCTTTTTGGTCATTTACGTCTTTAAATCGTCGAATCTGTCTTTTGTCTTCAACTTTTATTATTTAAACGAATATCACTTGAAAATAGAACAATTGCAACTAAAAGCTTGTCTTTCTTTAAGGATAATGCTATGAAATATATGTTCATTTTTAGCATTATCAAATATTCCCACACTTGAGCGTTGCTTGTCCTCAAGCAATATAGAACTTGAATAAAACTTTACTAGAATCACTTCTTTATTCTTCGCACTTTGTACATCAGTGATTTTGATACGGCGGTATGAACAATGATAGTAACATTGTGGTTTACAGTCTCACATGACTATGAAAATTTAGATACTTTAGGAAATTGGATCTTTATGAAAACATTTGATCTTTTGAAAATTCAATCTAGCTTTTACCCTAGATAAGTTTTCCGGAATAACCCTTCACCGGTGTTTGCAAAATATTTTTGTGGGTTTTGTGGGTTTCAGATTTGAAAATTTTAGCTCAAAACTTATGGTTTTGTGTCACCCACTTGCTAACCTTGTATTGGGAAAGCAACACGTCCAGTATGCTTGCTCCGTATATTACCTTTCGGTAAACTACCGTCCGGTTGTAAAGGAAAGCGTTGAACAAGCAACTATTAAGGCAATGTCTAATGACATGCAGATGTTCATGGTCCACAACGTGTCGGATGCAATTACTATCCTTTGTAGGAGAAATAGTAAAGATCACCCTATAATTTTTTGGTCTGGTACAAGGTCCTGTCTTCGACCATGCTATGAAACCACCGTTCTTACGGTTGACACCCGATTTGGTTCAGGTGACCTAATGAATTCCGGTGAATTCTTAGGATTTTACGTTCAAAGGTAATGAACGCGTTGAAAATAGGTTTTCAGAAAACAAATCGGTTTTAATTTTGATCAAAATATTTTCTCGTTCAAGCTCGAGTTTAGATATCATCGAATTCTATGAGTTTGTAATTCTCAATCTTTAAAGTCAATCTCAAGGATTGAGTAATATCAGGCTTAAAAGCTGATTATTAATCTTTTAAGGAGATTATCCTTTCCGGAGATCTGATTCATTAGTCTTATAAGCTAATTTGAACGGTGCCCCCATTGTACGAGACAGATCCTCTCATGGTTAGGATAAGTCTGACCACTTGGCGACCCTGTTTGATGCTGAGGTCCATGGATTTCCAGCTGATTTTCGAGAAAACTTTTCAAGGTTTTTCGTAGACTCTACAACTGGTCTGGACGACAACTTCCTGACCAAAATCAAGAAGCGCGCGTGTTTTTCTCGGAAGACTTTACTTCCTTTTAAATTCCATTTATATTACAATAAACTGGGTAAAACTGATTAATATCGTCCAAAACAAAAGTATCTTCAATTATTTGTACAAAAATATGTGATACATGTTCTAATTAACTAGGTAAATTTTTCCCACACTTGACTTTTATTTTTCTTTCTTTGCCTTTTTATTCTCTTCTATTTCATTTTAAATGAATTCAAGCGTTTTGGGTTGTTTCTCAATTTATGTCCTTTTCGAGGTAACAATAATTTTGGTGTTAACACCTACTTTTATCGTTCATAAATATGTATAAACATGATTTTGAGTTTATTTATTTGAAAAAAATTTTAAAAATTTTACTAGAAGTGCGTAGTCAGTATATAAGACTAGGGATGTTCTTTATTATCAGAGAGCACTAGATTCTAATACAACTACTGCTTTACTAGTATTTTAACGGTGGCTATTAAACCAAGTGTATAAGTTAAATGTTTAAAACCGAAAGAATTTAATCCCTTCCCATACTTAAGATCTTGCAATGCCCTCATTAGCAAGAAATCAGTAACAATTTAAATTATTGAGGGTGATTAGCGTAGAAAAATGATTAAATTTTACCAAAGTTTCCAAGCATATTTTTGTTTGAATGATAAATGGTGCACTTCATTTGTTCATTCCTACAGTTGTTATTTCACATATATTTTGCATCTTGTCGTCAAAATTAGTTGCTTTTGCTGAACTTAATGACAGTCTTTAAAAATGCGCTGTTTTACCCTGTTGTGCACATGAGATAAAATACATACAATACAAATATAAACATGCATGGTATTTTGAAATGGGATTTAATATCCCACTTTCAAATTACAAAAATGAAATATTAGTACAAAATAATAAAAATGTTAAACTATACATAAAAGTATCAAAATATTAAATGTTTAACATAAATAGATAAAAATAATAAAAGATAAGAAATCACCAATGGAACACTATCAATTTGGCTATGGATTCCAGTTCATATCATCGATCGGGTTCCATGGTTGGTGATAGGTGTCCTGATAGGCTTAATTGGGGTCTTACAGGTTAAAGGGAGGTCGGATGTCAGGCTGATGTAGTGGATAAAAAGCAGACCGAGTCGGGATGTAGTTATGTGGTACCGGATATGATAGCTGGCTCATGATTTGGTGCTGATGAACTTGCCAGCTATCGAGTTGGTGTCGCCTGGATTGCTCATACTCATCCGCAGCTCTCCACTGCCCATACTGATGATGCCTAGCCTGGTTATTCATTTTCACCTCATCTATATGCTGATAAACATGAGTATAACTATCCCTAATGACATCCCTAATGTCATCTGCTTCCTCCATCTCCTCATCCGAACTCCTCTCTACCTGTGGATGGGTGCCCTGATATGGTATTGGCATATTGTGTCCCCGTTTTAATACCTTTGCACCTTGATAAATCTGCAAGCCTATTCTCTCGGCTTGTTCCTCAATCTCTACCATCGGACCCCTATGCTCTTTATCTACACCTAAGTACTCTCCAATGAGAGTAACAAAAATACCTCCCCCTATAATACTTCCTGCTTGCATATCCTCAACAACTTTAGACAAATAATGGCCAACGCAATAAGGAATGTTAACAAAGCTCCTCGGGTCTCGAATACACTTAAGGTAAAATAAATCATTTATGGTCATTTTCTCCTAGTTTCTACCCCGTTGTGTAATCGAGTTCACTAAAAATCTATGTATTACCCGGAGCTCTGCTCTATCAATATTTAACTTAGAGTGTCTTCCACCCCGCGTAAACTCCCTAAATTGTGACATACGCCTCTATATGGCGTTAGCGTCAAAATTCCTATCTACTCTTTCACCTTCATCAATTAAAATATTACAATCAGGTGTAATAATCTCAGCGGGGGTGTAGATCAGTAAAGCTCTAGCCATGTCCAACATGGACATTCTGTACATTGTACCTCCAAACAGAAATCTAATAAAACTTTTATCTCCTAACATAGTAACCTGATTATTTAACTCTATAGTGCTAAGCAATTCAACACACCATTCTCTATATATAGTTCTACGTGTGGTAAATAAATGGATCCAATCGTTAAACGTAGAGTTACCATACCTCTGAACTAGTAAACCTCTAACCGAATCGGATAGGCCAACTGCTTCTAAAGGCTTCCAATCGATTACCCGAGGCATTTCAATATTTTTGTGGTAAAGAATATGCATGTTCTTTTGAAATTTCTGGTATTCTGTCCAACAACGATCGAATCTTAGGTTGGGGTGTAACTGTTGGTCATCGATAAGTGGGTGCATAATCCTCGGGTGAGGCTGAAATTGACGATAATGAGTGTAAAACAGTGGTTCCGGCTCATGATATAGCATGTGTTGATCATAATGTTGTTATTGTTCAGGTTGTGGTTCCGGTTGTGGTTCTTGATCAGGTTCTTGTTCAGGTTGTCTAGATGATGATGCACCGCCAGTATCGGTATTTCTCTGCAAAACACATTAAACACAAAATTTGTGCATCCAAATATGCATTACTGTTAGCAAAATAATAAATTAAAACAATTACAATAACATGTTTAGTTCATATTAAACTTATACTCATTTTCATATTTTTATCAATTATACAATTTTTCAAATAAGCATATATGAAAATGCATACAAAGTTCATAAGCATTAAACTCAAATAATATGTTTAAATAACCATTACTAGCAATTAAACAAGTTTCAAATGGTATTCATATCAATATAATCAAGTTCATGAATTTTAGACTTAAAAAGTCCACTTTGATGCTCAAAAATCATGTTTAGGATCAAAGTTTAGATCATTTAGCTACCTAAACATGTTACACTACTTAATATAGCAACAATTCATTAAAAAAAAATTGGCCATAACCTGTTTATATCAAAAAGCCCCTGATTGCTCAAGAACACAAACCCTAGATTTCTAAAAATTTTGAAGTTTTAAGGCTTCAAATCATGACAAATAGCATCAATCTAGGTTATACAAGCATAATATACTAACAATTTAACTCTAATTAAGCTAGAAATCATCAAAATTAAAATAGGAAAATTAATTATAATTATCACAAAAGTTAGAAAATTTATGAGTTTAGGGGTGAAATTTTTTATCTTTTTGCTCCCCCATCTGAAGAAAGGCATGATTGGAACGGATTATAGCACGAAATTTGGATGATTTTGGTGAAAAAAATGGAGATTTTAGATAGGTTTTTGTGAGAGTTTTCGTGTATGTGCGTGTGTTTTGTGAAGACAGAGAGCTCAGCTCGTCTGACTTTGTAACTGACTAGGTTTCCCAGCCTCATGCGATTGCATGAGGTTATAGGCTATATCCCATGCGATCACATGGGGTCCCGGATTTTTTTTATTTTTTATTTTTTTTTATAAAAACCTTCAACTAATAAAACAATTAATTAATTAATTTAAAATTTTGTTTCTTTTTGGATTGAGGACGTTTCGGTACGTTTACCTAGTTCGTCCCTCGACAAAATTTTAAAATTTGTCATTTTTAAAGCGTTGTTTTAAAAGCAAAGATTTTTGAGTTTTTTAAATGTTTTTGGCATACTTTAAATTAATAAGATTAAAAATAATGATAATAAAATTTCTCGTCCCGCCCCCGGGTAAAGCAATTTCGGTTCAACGACCTAGTCTTCAACTCACGACGAATTTTAAAAATCAATATTTTTAACTTAATGAAATAAAGTAAATTTTATTTTTAAATTCACACCAAACTTAAATTTTAAAAGTGCATATTAATAAAAGTTCATATAAATATTATTAATATTTATATACATTAATTTTAAAAACTTATATTTAAAAATAATATAGTTATATATTAATTTTAAAAACAGGGTAAAAGTAAAATAAAAATCTTTTTGGTCTTTTATCCCAATTTAATCAATCAAATATTAACAAAAATATACGTCCCTCTTTTGGGTAAAGTAATTTCGGCTATATTACCTAGTTTTACTCCTGACGAATTTCTGATATATTCTGAATTGATTGATTGAAGATATTTATACCTTATGAATAAATAGTAAATTTTGCAGTGATGCATTAAATTTTTGTATGATATCAATAATTTCGGTTTATTATACCTAATTTTATTGAATATCAATTTAATACTTTATAGCGAACGATTCAGCGTTTATTATCAGAAGGTTAACAGCAATAAAAAATAAAAATTGTACATACTTACCTATGATATAGAATTCTCAGACACCTGCTTTAGTCGACTCATAAGAGAGTCGTTCTATTTGGTTTTCCATAGCTACGTAAGCGTAACCTCGAATTTTCAATAACTTTTCTTCTAAACATATGAACGGTCCTTCTCTGCATAGAGTAATGAATTCAGAATTGGAATGTGTTTGATTGTTCGAACATTTCCCTTCGTGTGACCATTTTCCGCATTTATGACATCTTTCAAGGTGTCGTGCTCTTTTTTTTGTTGTGGATTTTGATTTTCCTGTACCAAAATGTATTTTATTATGATTGTTCCTGAGTTCTTTTCTTACTTCGTCCATTTTGCCTCTTATGAATGATACCACTTCACTCGGGAAGTTATTATTATTACGTTTAGTAATCATAGCATGTAGTAGTAGACCATGATTCAGATTAAAGGAATTCTTCATCTCGTAAAACCTAAAAGAAATAAAAATTCAGAATGGGGGGAGAAGACTGTCAAGACCCGTCCTAATCCATCTGGACGAATACATTACATTTGGTTACATCGCGAGGTACTTGACCTCTATATGATACATTTTACAAACATTGCATTCGTTTTTAAAAGACAAACTTTCATTACATTGAAAGTTGGCGGCATGCATACCATTCCATAATATATCCAACTATAATTGACTTAATAAAAATCTTGATGAACTCGATGACTCGAATGCAACGTCTTTTGAAATATGTCATGAATGACTCTAAATAATATCTCTAAAATGAGCAAATGCACAGCGGAAGATTTCCTTAATACCTGAGAATAAACATGCTTTAAAGTGTCAATCAAAAGGTTGGTGAGTTCATTAGTTTATCACAATCATTCATTTCCATCATTTTAATACACTACAAGATTTCATTTTTATATTACACATAACCTGTGTAATAAAATAGTACGCATAACCTGTGAATTAAAATTCATTCATATGGTGAACACCTGGTAACCGACATTAACAAATTCATCTAGAATATCCCCAAATATACAGGTACACTCATCTGTATATAAAATCGAAGTACTAAAGCATCCATAACCTGGATGGGGTTTATTAGGCCCGATAGATCTATCTTTACGATTCGCGTCAATTTGGGGGTCTGTTCCCAAATTCTTAGGCTACCAAGCTAAAAAGGGTGATATCCGGTATAATAATTAAACCATATAATGTAGTTTTAATACTTGTGTCTATTTCGTAAAACAGTTATAAAAGCAGGTCATGTAATCTGAGTCCCAAAAATATATAATGCAAAAGCATTTAAAAAGGGAGCAAATGAAACTCACAATACGATATCTTGTAGTAAAATATGCATATGACTGAACTGAACAATGCAAGGGTTGGCCTCGGATTCACGAACCTATATCAATTATATATATTAACACATTGTAATCGAACAAATATATATATATATATATATATATATATATATATATATATATATATATATATATATATATATATATATATATATTATTAGTGATATAATTATTATTTTAATAATTTATAGGTTTCATTAATAATTTAATTAAATATATCTATTTTATATACTCTAGATAAAAATATTAATATAGTTATGCTACCTGTATTAAATGTAGTTATTTATATATGAAAATATTTGTTTGTTATTATAATAATGATATACTAATGATAGTAATAATAATATCAATAATTTTATTTAATTTGTAACTTAATCGTTCCTATAATAATATTTGTATCTATAAACATAATAATAATAATAATAATAATAATAATAATAATAATGTTAATAATAAAAATGAAAATAATGATAATAATAATGATAATGATAAAAATTAATAATAATAATAATGGTAATAATAATTTTACTAAAAAGATAATTTTAACAATCATGATAATATTTATATTCCTAATAATGATAATATTAATAATAATAATAATAATAATACATATATTAATAATAATCATGATAATAATATAATTTATATTGATGATGATAATAATAATAATAATAATATTCATGTTAGTCTTAGTAATAATAATAAGTAATCTAAAAATAATAACAATAATAATAATAATAATAAAAATAATAATAATAATAATAATAATAATAATAATAATAATAATAATAATAATAATAATAATAAGAATGCTACCTCAAAATAATAGCCTTTTAAAAAAAATGCCACTGCCCGGGTTCGAACCCGCAACCTCTCGCTTAGCAATTCCCTTACTAAACCATTGAGCTATTTAATACCTTCTTGTAATAAGTCGCGTGTTTATTTATTTAGTACATACACACTGTTTTATCATTTCTTACATTAAAACCATCACCTAAATCATATTCATAATCATCCTCATCGACACGATGATACTCTTTTGTCCGATAATTAATTCGGCCCAACAGGCCCAACGTTTAAATTTCTTGTTTGATAAGCCCAATAAATTAAACCCATTTAATCAACCCGTTTAGCATAGTCCAATAATCATCTTCAATCATTCGATGGTGGCCGTTTTAATCATTGAAATAGTGTCTGTATCAGAAAGCATTCGACTCATTATAGAATCGTATTATCATCATCTTAGCTTCATCAACATCTTATCATTATTATTAAATAGTTACAGGTTCGAAGCAAAGAGATGATCAATAGAGATAATGATTTGGTTTGGGTGAAAGTGATGGTATTTAGTTGAGGATTGATCGTTTAAGTTTGTTGTAGGGTTTCGATTTACAGTAGAAGCATAAAATCACTTGTGGAATTGTGATGGTTTCTTGATAGGTGGGTCGAATAATAACATGGTTTTTGGATGATTTTGTTAATCGAAACAGAAAGCATAAATGCTAACAGTGTTTGGTGATTTAGTTTTTCATTAATCATGATAACAAAACTTGTTTTGTTGAAAATGATGGTGGCAGTTTGATCTGGCTCGAAATAGATTAGAAGGAAACAATAAAGAAAGCATGGTTGTGTTGTTGGTATTGTGGTTACGGTTTGACAAAAAAATTTAATAAGAATAGTAGTGGGTTTTAGGGTGGTGCCAGAGGTTGTTGTCGATGGTTGTCTAAATGATGAAGATGGTGGCGGTTTTAAAAGAACTAGCAGCAGCAACAATGGAGTTATTTATGGTTGTCATGGTGCTCTTGTGGTTGCTCAAACAGTCACAACAATTAAGTGGTTAATAGGTTTGTTTTAACAGTTTCTTTAGGCTTGTATGCGAGTTGGAAACCGATTAGAAACAGCAAGTAGCAGTAGTCGATTGAGTGATGTGGGTTTGGTTTGGTTTGGTTTGGATCGAACAGAAGGAAAAGAAAATAGAAACAGGAACATACCTGCTGCAGTAAATGGTTGTTTGGGTTCGTGGATTACAACCAAAAACAATAGTAAACCTCAACTTGTTGAGTGGTCGGGGGACAAATCCAAACAGCTGCAATAACAATTTCAAAAATAATAATAGCAGTGGTTGATGATCTAAGGTGGTTTAGCCAGTGACAAACGGTTTCAATTGTTGGTGATGGAATCCTAACAAAACATTAGAAGTAAAATAGTAATGGGTTTCGATGGTTTAAGAGAGATGATGGTGGTTATTTGGTTCGAGCAACGAAGAAAAACAATGAAATGAGATGGATGGAAATTAGGTGGCAATTAAAGTAGTGCTCAGGTGCTGGGTTTTAGTGGTTGTTAAATTTTTACGGGTGATGATGATTAAATGAGTGGTGATTCTTGGTGGTCACGATGAAGGTGGTGATAGGTTGAGCGGAGGTTGATGGCAGTTGATAGTTAGATCAAACATGGGTGATGAGCGAAGAAGAAGAATAGAGTGTTGGGTGGTGATGTTTTATTCTCCATGTCTCATGCTTGTATGTATAGGCATATTATATAATAGAGGTAGAAATTAGATAGATAGATAAGTCAAACAGAAAGGTGCAAGTTAAAATAATAGAATAATATATCTTTACATTCTATGAATTGAAAGGAAACGTTTATTTCAAACTTAATAGTAAAGCAGCCGGACGTTTGTCCTATTATCGAAACACGGAGTACTATATCGTGTCCAATGCTAAACAGTTAATATATAAAAGTGTTCCTAAAAATCCCAAAATTTTAAATTAACTATATTTATTTATTTTGGTCATTATGGTATATAATTCAATCATTAATTTATTAAATCAAAATTACATCAACTGTCCCTCTCAATTCTGGGTAAAATATAAAAAGTGTTAAAATTCAATAACTAAATCCTAAATACCTTTTTAGTACGCCTAAAATTTATAGAACTCATTTTCGGATCACCGTTTATTTTAAAATCATATAAGTTCGAATTAAACTTCTCTAAATATTAATCGAAATGTCCAATGAGTATTACAATTATTAAATAATTATATTTGATATACTCTCTCTTATATATATATATATATATATATATATATATATATATATATATATATAATAACTTAAAATAGTAATATACGATTTAATAGTTAGAACTAAAAATATAAAATAATATACGATATAATTAAATTGTTATAAATATATATATATATATATATATATATATATATATATATATATATATATATATATATATATATATATATATATATATATATATATATATATATATATATATATATAATATACGATATAATTAAATTGTTATAAATATATATATATATATATATATATATATATATATATATATATATATATATATTTATAACAATTTAATTATATCGTATATTATTTTATATTTTTAGTTCTAACTATTAAATCGTATATTACTATTTTAAGTTATTATATATATATATATATATATATATATATATATATATATATATATATATATATATATATATATATATACTTATATTTATATTTATATTTATATGTATACACATTTATTTACAATTAATGGTTCGTGAATCGTCGGAGATAGTCAAATTGTAATTGATTACATGAATATAGTTCCAACATTTTTGAGACTTAACATTACAGACTTTGCTTATCGTGTCGAAATCATATAGAGATTAAGTTTAAATTTGGTCGAAAATTTCCGGGTCGTTACAAAGACTAATTCTTTAGGGTCTGCTAGGGAAAGACCATTCGGATTTCATTTTCAAGAACTACACAAAAACAGAAAATCTAACTCTAGACAGCATTATATTATCCTTTAAAACATTTGAATCTCCCCACACTTAGTTAGCTGTGGTGTCTGATATGGCCGAAACGGACGGTTTTTATTCGCGCGGTGTCGTCAGACCGCGGCTCGCCAGGGTCAGCCACTCGTGGGAGGAAGGTACTGTTTTAAATTTATATTTAGCGGGGCCTAAATCTTACTACTCCTTATAAGTAAGGGAAGTATGACCTAGGGTCGTATTTTTGATATTAGTAGAATCGAACCTATATTTAAGCGTAAGATAGTTAGGGAGTAGTGAATATTTATTTTGGGTTTTCTAATTTATAAGACAGATAAAGTAAATGCGATAAAATTCGTAATTCATATAAGGTTAAAGTGAGTGCATACTATGACTTCATCAGTTATTCTGCCGAGATTATGGAATGTTGGCTCATGAATAGGCAGAGGCCTTGTATTCATTACACTGGTCCTAAACGCCCCTGTCATAAGACATGTCACTGGGTACTGTGTTAGGCTTGAAGATTCTGAATAGACAGCAACATCCCTTACCCCCGATGCCCGTGCAGTCTGACTACAGGCATACACGTTCAGACAGCTCATCCAATTGAGCGACTCGGTTGGGTGACGTATTAACATTCCGAAATGGTCTAAACTTTCTTAAGCATAATAGAATACATGGTTTACCATATCCGAGAGACGTGATGTGTTGCAATGCTTTTGTTAATGATTGGTAAAAGGTAGTTAGGCCCTTAAAAAGAGTTCAACCATAAAGAACACCATGGCCAAGTCAAGCCGACTTCCATGAACACGTTCGGTTATCCTAACGGTCCAATCCTTTATGTGTCTAAACAAACAGTTCCTTAATTAACTAAGAATCCCTTAAGCGGGGTGTAATGCTTGAGACCGCGTTATGGTGCAGTGTACTGGTCAACACTAACTGGGTTCCATGGCCTTACTTGGCAGAGGTACAGCTTACAACAACCGATGTGCTTCAGCGTGCACGTACGAAGTTTATATGCTTGGTGACTACACTAGCATGGTCTAGGACCGACAATGTACTAAGGGTCTAGTTAGATGTTTCACTACTAAAGAGTCCTCAGTCGGAATCCAAAGCTCGATAGACTTACTACAACCGGTGTGCCTCGGTCGATCTTACGTTGTATCCGATAGACTTCTCTTACCAAGGGGTGACACAGATAGTGTACTCTGAATTGGGGTTCGCGACTTCCCAATAACAGATCCTATAACTACGTTCTATTAGTTGGAAAAGCGATTGAGTTTAAAGTATAATCGGAAAGCATTTCAACAGCATACACAGACCATAATATTATTTCGGCATTATAACTGCTTACATCATAGCATACACTAAAGATAACTACTCGCTAATCATGGCAACAATATCATAAAACATTTTATAAGATAAAGGATAGAAGTACCAGTAGATTAAACGAGTTCCGAATACAAAAGTGACAACTTCAAGACTTTAGACCGCTCCTAATACAATCTTCAGCGTTCTTCTCTGGGTACTAGGTTTTCCATACGGAGTCGAAGGCCTTGAGAGTATGACTAATATTGAAGTGTGTGTTGTAATGAATGACAAAGCCCCTTTAAATAGACTAGGAATTTGCCAAAATACGGCTGGCAGGCCGTTTGGCAGCCCGTTTGGTGGCCCGTATTTGGCAGGCCATTTGCCTGGCAGCCCGTACGGCAGGCCGCTTAGTGAGCCGTATTTGGCAGGCCGTTTCCATACTGGCAGGCCGTATGGCAGGCCATTTTTTATGCTGGTCAGCCTTGATTCACTGGATCGTAACTTGATTTCTTGTCTTTCACCGTTTTCGCTCTAGAATCTTCGTTTTAGTCTGATTCTCTTGATTCTTTTTGCACCGCCTTTGTAATTACTTGTTCTTCAATTCTAACCGACGAAGTGGGTATTTTGCCGAAAAAGTTTGAATCTTCGTTGTTTTTGGGCCTTAATACCGGGGTGAAAACGTGACTTTTTAGCCGATATCAAATATCCCACATTTAGACTTTGCTTGTCCGCAAGCAAACTCTCATTCTTAAGAATCTTTTCGGTGTTTCTTTTCTAATAGCCTAAGCGGTTTGCTTTTATTATAAGAGCAAAAGATAAGATGAGTTATCTATGTTAGGATTGAAGTTATCTCTGCAAGCATGCGAGGAGGTTACATGACATAGGCTAGCTTTCACGGGTCACTCAAATCACTCAAGTGTTTAGGGTTCCCTATAGATCTAAGAAATGAATACACTCATAGCCAGTCATGTTGCACCCTTTGTCATAGGCTTGATAAAGACTCAAATCCTTGCTGCTAATGCGAGAATGGTAGTAATCTCAGCTTTATTGGTCATTTTTCAATGATGGGAAAGGAATTTTGGAGTGGTAGTGAAGTTGTTTTGAGGGGTGAGATGAAAGGGTAATGTGGTCTTTATACAGACTTTTATTTGGATAGATAGGAGTGCTGAAGTATTTTGAGAAGCACTTTGGAACTTTTCTTCAATTGATAATCATTTTCGGTCGAGATCTCATTTCTCTTTATATAGTTCTGCTCCCTTTTTTAGAACTTGAAAATCATTTTTTTATTTTTTTATTTTTTTTTGAGACTTCATCTCGAGAAACTTTTTACCGGTAAACTTTTTCAAGACCTTTGCCATGATACTTGAGAGGTTTATAACATCGGGTTTTCGGAAGGAATATCATTTTCTGAATTTTTTTAGAAATAGTGATGTGGATGTGGTGGTGGAGTAGAAGTAGTGGAGGTGCGGAAGGTTTATGTTTGACAAATGGCTAGCTATTTTGATTACAACCGAATCGCGTTTTGCTGCTTGGAGATGTAGATCTAAAGCAACTTCTGATTCTGAGCACAGACATCGGCACTTTCAACGGAAAATAGTGAAGCATTAAAGATAAATGCTGGTCTTATTTGGGGTGCCTCACCATAATCAATTTAGGTCGATAATGCCTTAGTCATGCAATGCTCTATTAGAGGTCTCAATCTAACAAGATTCCCCCCCTTACTTAAGCCTTATTTTTATTGACAAACGTTTTAGGTTTTCAAAAATACTCTTTCGAAAAGAGTTTCTTTTGCAAAAATTTTGAAATTTGGCTTAAGGACTTGGAATCTTCGTAATGGGTTATTATAATATAGCATAAAAAGATTATACCAACATCCCACACTTAGACGAACATTGTCCTCAATGTTCCTAGTGTATCCTACACTTAGGAGTTTTAGTTGAAGATTTGGGAGTATTTATCTAGTGTTTTAATTGGGTGTTATCCCACACTTAGTGATAAGCTAGGATGTGGCATAGTTTGAATCTTGAGCTAGTAGCGAAAAGAAAAGAATACCCCTAGCAGATGCGGCTGGTTTCTAATCCTTGCATCTTTATCGGCTCATTTGTCGTTCTTTATTCTTCGACTCTACTTTATTGCACGGGTTGCCTCCCGAGAAGCGCTTTTGTTTAAGGTCGTTGGCTCGACCGTAGTGATGCTTCAAAAAGAAAACATTCCTCGCTGATGGTTGTGATCTTAGTCTTCTTGAAGGAATGTGAGTCTTGGCGGAAAAATCCTGAGAAAGTGTCGGACCAATAGTGGTAACAGATCCGGTACTTCTCTTGAAGATCTTCTGAACGATAAGTAGTGCACAGTTTCAGCTCTTGATAAGTCTTGAAGTCCGATGAGGATATGATCCACGACTCTACTAGTTGATCCATGAATGTCAATCATAGAAGCAGTGCTGGTGTTGATGATTTCTCTGATGGGATGCTCATTTCGGAGGTCTTCAAACAATGTCAGAACCTGTATCTATAGAATTTCGAAGTCTTCATAATGGTGATCTCCACAGTAAGAGTCAGTAGCTTTGCACAGATTTACTAACAGGCGAAGCTGAAAAGAAGTGAAGAGCAACCCTGATCCGAGCATTAATTTCACCGTCTTTGAGTATATCTCCCTACATCCAGCTTTAAATGTGAAACTAGGATCCGTGGATTCTTGGAAGATACGGGTTATCTGCTTATTAACATAGGTGGCAATGTTGACTCGGTCTGGTTCAAGATGAGAGAAAGGATTTTTTCTCCTTGCTTCTTCCATAACAACGTCTCGTAGCTCTTTTATAATCAGATCGGCGTGGTGATCAATGGTTACGTAAATTACTAGCCTCTCTGGTGTGCTTTTGAAATTATCTCTTTCCAAGAGAGCGAAAAAGCTGTGAATATCCTCGATCATTTGCAAGTCGGAGTGATAAGTCGGGCATCCGGTGGAAAGATCCATATGCTTCCGGATGAGAGTCAGTAGTAATCGTTGGTTTCGTGAGAACGGTAGTGCAGATCCGGCTAAGGCATTATAAACCTTAGAGTAAATGATCTTCTGATCTCGACAGAATCTTGTCTCGAAAATAGTGCGAACCACTGAATTGTGCTCTCGTTGCCTTTCTTCGTGATAGATATGATCGTGAAGAGAATTGATAAAGTCTTGAATGCGTTCTTCTAGGATTTCAACATCATTGTCTTCTCTTTGGAGATAGAGGTGGTGTTCTTCTCGGATACCCATAATTAGTTCTGTTAAGCGTAGCGAAAAATCAATGGTTGATTTTCGGATGGCTTCGAGAATGTCATTAAATTCATCAGTATCGTTGATGAAGGTTATCATGTCTGCGTGTGTGGATATAACCGAAATTCGATCTGAAGAAGAGTCCGGCTCCCCTTGATCTGGTTCGGTTGGAGAGTGTGAGTTATTCAGAATGTCTTCATGTTGCTCTACCTCGTCATCATCGGGGTATTGTTCTTCTGAGGATGCGTCTGATGAACGGGTATCGTCAGCATTCTGATTCTCCACTTTGATACTTGCAGGATCAATTTCTATATCGTTAACTGATGTCGTAGCGTGGGGGGTACGAAATAGTGTATATTTTACTAGGAAAAACTATTAAATACGATACATTTTTACATAAGTTATTTATTTATTTACAGATGGGATATACCTAAACCTTGCTACAACACTATAGGCAGTGTACCTAATCGTAGAGTAGTGTAGTTTTTAGTAAGTCCGGTTCGTTCCACAGGGAGCTGGCTTATTTCACACTATATTTTAAACAATTATATTCGTACAAAATATATTATATTAATAATATATAAAAGGGGGTTTTACCGTTTAATGACCGGTTTGTCGATTTTATATTTTAAGTGAAGCGTAAAGTAAATGACGATATTTAACTAACAATATAAAATAAATAACAATAATTAAAATGACAATAAATAAAAGTACGAGTAAATATGAAATAAAATATATTATGCTTATTTAAACTTCCGTAATCATGATGTTTGACGTGTTGATTTTTAGTTTATTCCCATGGGTTAATTGTTCTTTGTCCTGGATTATTTAATATGCCCGTCTGGTTTTTGTCCATAACAGTCCATCAGTCATAAATATAAAGTGCGAGTGTCCTCGTCAAATTATCCTTATATCTGAAGTCAAATATTCCAACTAATTGGGGACTTAAACTGTAACAAGGTTTTAATACTTTGTTTAATAATTACACCAGGATATCGACTGCGTGTAATCCAAGGTTTAATACTTTGTTAACAATTACGCCAAGTGTCCTTGTACATAATTTCACCCCGGTTTTAATAATTCCATAGACTATTAATCCATTCCCGTGTCCGGTTAAATGAACGATTATTCGTACATATAAATATCTCGCCCATCGTGTCCGATCGAGTGTATATGGTTATTTATAGGGACGTCCAATTGTAAATCTTTATATTAAAATTAACAAACTATCATTTAGTTAAACAAATATAAAGCCCATTAATAGCCCATAGTCTAATTTCCACAAGTGTCGTTCTTTTGTCCAAACCCCAATTATGGTACAAAGCCCAATTACCCAATTTTAGATATTTTTAGCCCAACATCATGAGTACTTCGGTTCAAATAAGCATAATAACAACTTAGTTACGAGACATTAATTTAAAAAGGGAGAACATAACTTACATTGATTATTTAACGCGTAGTGTTACACGGACAGAGTTCTGGCTTAAAAACCCGTAAATAACCGTTACATAAACCCAAACTAATCTAATATAAAACTAACCTATACTATATATATATTATATATAATTATTATTATTACATAGGGAGTATTATTATTATTATTATTTTTATGTGTTTTAAACTCGGCAGAAAATGTTGATATTTATAGGACATTTCTGAAATTTCAAACTCCGCGAGTTGCGGCACTTTTACCCTTCAAACTCCGCGAATCGCGGAGTTCGTAAATCCAGCTCACACAAGTTTGGATCCTAGTCTGCCGACGGTTTTAATATATAAATATAATATATATATATATATAATTTATATAATTAATTATATATTATATTATATTTATATACATAGTTAACTTGTAATTTTTAGTCCGTTGCGTCGAGCGTTGAGAGTTGACTCTGGTCCCGGTTCTGAATTTTCGAACGTCCTTGCGTACAATTTAATATCTTGTACTTTCCGTTTTAAATCTTGTACTCTTGTAATTCTGAGACATTTCTTATCAATAATTGGAACCTCTTTGATTGTATTTTGTACTTTTGAACTTTTTTGTCGTTTGCGTCTTCAATTCATCGTTTTCGCCTTTTGTCTTTGCACTTATTTAATATAAACGATTACAACTTAAAATAGAATAATTACAACTAAATAATTTACATATTGGGAGGATATTGCTACAAAATATATGTTCATTTGGAGCACTATCAAATATCCCCACACTTGAACGTTGCTTGTCCTCAAGCAATACATAACTTTAAATAATATAATACATCACACGAATCACTTCTTTATTCTTCACACTTTGTACATCAGTGATTTTGATATGGCGGTATAAATAATGATAGTAACGATAGAACCATGGTTAAAGGTGGGTGTGTCATCCACAGTTGCCTCGGGTTTAGGTCAATGACACTTGCAATCAAATAGCCAATTTACTTTCGGTTTCCAAAGCAAAGTGCACATTTGAAAGGCGGTTTACAGTCCCACATGACTATGAAAATGTAGATCCTTAAGGAAATTGGATCTTTATGAAAACATTTGATCTTTTGAAAATTCAATCTAGCTTTTACCCTAGATAAGTTTTCCGGAATAACCCTTCACCGGTGTTTGCAAAATGAATTTTTTTTTTTGTGGGTTTTGTGGGTTTCAGATTTGAAAATTTTAGCTCAAAACTTATGGTTTTGTGTTACCCACTTGCTAACCTTGTATTAGGAAAGCAACACGTCCAGTTTACTTGTCCCGTATATTACCTTTCGGTAAACTACCGTTCGGTTGTAAAGGAAAGCGATGAACAAGCAACTGTTAAGGCAATTTCTCGTGACATGCTTTTAATTATGGTCTATAACGTGTCGAACGCAATTACTATCCTTTGTAGGAGCCATAGTAAAGCTCACCCTTATAATTTTTCGGTCTGGCACAAGGTCCTGTCTTTGACCATACTATGCAACCAGCGTTCTTACGGTTGACACCCGATTTGGTTCAGGTGACCTAATGAATTCCAGGTGAATTCCTAGGATTTTACGTTCAATGGTAATGAACGCATTGAAAATGGGTTTTCAGAAAACAAATCGGTTTGTAATTTTGATCAAAATATTTTCTCATTCAAGCTCGAGTTTAGATATCATCGAATTCCATGAGTTTGTAATTCTCAATCTTTAAGGTCAATCTCTAGGATTGAGTAATATCAGGCTTAAAAGCTGATTTTTAATCTTTTAAGGAGATTATCCTTTCTGGGGGTCTGATTCATTAGTCTTATCAAGCTAATTTGCACAGCACCCTCATCATTTTACGAGACAGATTCTCTCATGGTTAGGATAAGTCTGACCACTTGGCGACCCTATTTGATGCTGAGGTCCGTGGATTTCCTGCTGATTTTAGTGATGACTTTTCTAGATTTTTCGTCAACCTACAGCTGGTCTGGACGACAACTTCCTGACCTAAATCAAGAAGCGCGTGTCTTTTTCGGAAGACTTTAGTTCCTTTTAATGATAGAATTGATTCATCGTGTAGATCCATCTTTTCTTTCAAATATATTACAGTAAATCGGGTAAAACTGATTAAAATCGTCCAAAACAAAAGTACCTGCAATAACTTTACAGAAACATGTGATAGATAGTTTTTAATTGAATAACTTGGTACATTCTCCCCACACTTAGTTTCTTTCTTTGCCTTTTTATTCTCCTTTATTCCATTTTAAATGAATTCAATCGTTTTAGGGTGTTTCTCAATTTATGTCCTTTCCGAGGTAACGATAATTTCGGTATTAACACCTAGTTTTCACCGTTCATAAATACATATAAACATGATTTTAAATTCATTTAGTTGAAATTTTTTCAAATTTTCATAAAATTTGGCAAATAAAACAAGTATAAACCCGAGAGAATTTATAACCCTTCCCCACACTTGAGATCATGCAATGTCCTCATTTGCATGAAATCAGACTCTAATTATAAATTCATGAGGGTGATTAGTGTAGAAAAGTGATTGAAAATACCCAGTTTGTAATTACAAAGCTCGTCGAATGATAGATGGCGCGCCTCATCGTTCATTCCTTCTTGTTTTATCACACATGCTTTTTTTCAAAAACGGCTGCTTTTCTGAACTGTTTACTAATATTTTAAAAAGCGTCTTTTACCCTAATCATGCATTTTTATTAACGAGTTATGCACTAACCCGAACCCCTAATTTAACGTTAAGTGGGGTTAGACTTCCCCACACTTAGCTGACGACATGTGAAGTCGGTAGAATAAGTTCCACGAATTAGAATAGTGAGCCAGTTATTTACATCTCGGGTGGTATAAAATATATAAATGGGTTTAAAGTTTAGAACCACCCGATCGTACTACTTAATTCTTTTTTAAGTGTAGCTTTTAGTAAATGGATATGTCTCTTTTTTGGTTCTTGGTCAAATGGATCGATATACACTGACATATATATTATAAGGTGGACAATTCCTAACATTTCCTTCCTTTTATTCTCGGGATCAAAGTTTTCACCTCTATTACCCAATTGGGTGAAATCCGAGGTGTCATTATCTATTACAGCTCGTAGTTCATCTTTGGTAGATGACTCGTCTATTGAGAATATTGGGTTGGAAAGTTGTGAAATAGTGAAATTCGGGATCGAAGTAGATTCTTCTTCATTAACGGTACTTATCGGTCCCACTATTTTGGTCTCGGGGGTAAAATTTTCAACGTTATCGTTTTTCCAAGAGTACCAATTTGTCACCCTTACTTCTTCTTCATTCATTGATTGGTCGATGATTTTGTCGGTAGAGGCTAATGTGTCGATATGTTGTGAAATTGGTAAAGCTGAATAAAAAGTATCATCGGGATAGTTGGTGATTTCGGAGCTCTCGAATTCATCAAAATTCGATGATATGAGATTTTCTTGCACACGACTCCTCAGATCAACAGGTGTGTAATCTGATAGAGTTTCAGCTTGCCTATATACAAACTCTCTCATTTGTTCATTTTGAGCATCAAGTTTTCGAGTTTGATTTTAATATTGTCTAATAAATTTTCAGACACGTAATTTTCCTCGTCTACTGGTTGTTGAGTTTGGATATATTCTTGGGAATAATCCCAATTAGAATTGTATTCCTCATAATCATTCCATTCAGGTTCCATGGGTGCGTAATTTTCCATAGGAACGTAATAATAACATTCCCATGTTGAGTGATAATCTCCACAGATTTCACAACCAGTTATTGTTTCGTCATTCGTGATCCAAGATTGACCGAACGAATTGTCATCAACACTCGGTTGAGAGTATTGATTTCGTATGTCGTAAAGAGTTTCCAAAATATCTTCGAGACTTTTCATAATGTGCTTATTACCAAATTTTAATTATCCTATTAGTTATAAATATAAAAATTATATAAGTTATCAAATTAATAGACTTTTCTGCTTTTGCCCACGTTTCGAATAGCCAATAGATGCAGCAGGGAGCTAGAACCCTTTAAATCGGAAGCTCACAACTCAGCCACTAACAAATCCAACTATTACTACGTAGCAGAAAATTTGGATGTCTATCAATTTAACCGCTTAAAATAATTTTTCGTTTGGAATTTTAGAGAAGAAGTAGAGAAAATTTCTAAGTCCTAAAAACTAGCGTGTCGAGAAATAAGAAAGAAAAAGAGTGCGCGTCGAAAAACATCGAAAAATAAAAATAAGAAAATAGCACGTCATAACTTAAAAGTCTAAAAATTAAATCTAAAAAGTTATGCCTAAAGGTATTAAAGCTTAAAAGAATTCTATATCCAAAACGGCAATAACTTAAAAGGCACTAAAATTTAAAACGGCGTCGTAAAATTCTAAAGCGCCTAAATCTTAATCTAAAGAAAAAGTACTTAAGGGATTTTACGGCAAAGTCTAAAAATCTAGAAATAAAAATAAGCTACGGCAAAATACTAAATTTAAAACTAGCTACGAACAATAAAAATACAAATATTATGCTAAAAACAAATAAAAATAAACAAAAAAAAATAAAAATAAACTTAAAGTTGTAAAAAGTAGAATTTTTATAAAAATATTATTTTTATGTTTATTATTTTATAAAAGTATTAATTTTTATTTATAATAAAACTAATTAAAATACAAAATACAAATTAATTTAAAAACTAATACTAAATATTAATAATAATAAATTAAATAGGGTTTATAAATAATAATAATAATTAATAATATTCCGTAATTAATGCGAAATAGGGTTTCTGGTCAGGCTGGTCAGGGCGGCTCTGCGAGTCGCGGTTCCACGTACCAGCAATTCTCCGCAAGTCGCGGAGGTTAAAAAACGTTTTTTTTTTTAATTTTATATTGTTTTTCTAAAATGATATATAAATATATTTATATAAAAATAAATTAAAAATATAACGTTTCGCCGAGTTCCCCGGCAGCGGCGCCAAAAACTTGATGTCGTAGCGTGGGGGTACGAAATAGTGTATATTTTACTAGGAAAAACTATTAAATACGATACATTTTTACACAAGTTATTTATTTATTTACAGATGGGATATACCTAAACCTTGCTACAACACTATAGGCAGTGTACCTAATCGTAGAGTAGTGTAGTTTTTAGTAAGTCCGGTTCGTTCCACAGGGAGCTGGCTTATTTCACACTATATTTTAAACAATTATATTCGTACAAAATATATTATATTAATAATATATAAAAGGGGGTTTTACCGTTTAATGTCCGGTTTGTCGATTTTATATTTTAAGCGAAGCGTAAAGTAAATGACGATATTTAACAAACAATATAAAATAAATAACAATAATTAAAATGACAATAAATAAAAGTACGAGGAAATATGAAATAAAATATATTATGCTTATTTAAACTTCCGTAATCATGATGTTTGACGTGTTGATTTTTAGTTTATTCCCATGGATTAATTGTTCTTTGTCCTGGATTATTTAATATGCCCGTTCTGGTTTTTGTCCATAACAGTCCATCAGTCATAAATATAAAGTGCGAATGTCCTCGTCAAATTATCCTTATATCTGAAGTCAAATATTCCAACTAATTGGGGACTTAAACTGTAACAAGGTTTTAATACTTTGTTTAATAATTACACCAGGATATCGACTGCGTGTAATCCAAGGTTTAATACTTTGTTAACAATTACGCCAAGTGTCCTTGTACATAATTTCACCCCTGTTTTAATAATTCCATAGACTATTAATCCATTCCCGTGTCCGGTTAAATGAACGATTATTCGTACATATAAATATCCTGCCCATCGTGTCCAATCGAGTGTATATGGTTATTTATAGGGACGTCCAATTGTAAATCTTTATATTAAAATTAACAAACTATCATTTTGTTAAACAAATATAAAGCCCATTAATTGCCCATAGTATAATTTCCACAAGTGTCGTTCTTTTGTCCAAACCCCAATTATGGTACAAAGCCCAATTACCCAATTTTAGATATTTTTAGCCCAACATCATGAGTACTTCGGTTCAAATAAGCATAATAACAACTTAGTTACGAGACATTAATTTAAAAAGGGAGAACATAACTTACATTGATTATTTAACGCGTAGTGTTACACGGACAGAGTTCCGGCTTAAAAACCCGTAAATAACCGTTACATAAACCCAAACTAATCTAATATAAAACTAACCTATACTATATATATATTATATATATATTATTATTACATAGGGAGTATTATTATTATTATTATTATTATTATTATTATTATTATTATTATTATTATTATTATTATTATTATTATTATTATTATTATTATTATTATTTTTTTTTTTTTTTTTGTGTGTTTAAAACTCGGCAGAAAACGTTGATATTTATAGGACATTTTTGAAATTTCAAACTCCGCGAGTTGCGGCACTTTTACCCTTCAAACTCCGCGAGTTGCGGAGTTCGTAAATCCAGCTCACACAAGTTTGGATACTAGTCTACCGACGGTTTTAATATATAAATATAATATATATATAATTTATATAATTAATTATATATTATATTATATTTATATACATAGTTAACTTGTAATTTTTAGTCCGTTGCGTCGAGCGTTGAGAGTTGACTCTGGTCCCGGTTCCGAATTTTCAAACGTCCTTGCGTACAATTTAATATCTTGTACTTTGCGTTTTGAATCTTGTACTCTTGTAATTCTGAGACGTTTCTTATCAATAATTGGAACCTCTTTGATTGTATTTTGTACTTTTGAGCTTTTTGGTCATTTGCGTCTTCAATTCGTCGTTTTCGCCTTTTATCTTCGCACTTATTTAATATAAACGATTACAACTTAAAATAGAACAATTACAACTAAATAATTTACATATTGGGAGGATATTGCTACAAAATATATGTTCATTTAGAGCACTATCATTAACCTCAGCCTTATCGGTCTTTTTCTTGAAACGAATGATTAAACTGTGATCTGCCGTCTCAAGCCTCATTATTTCTTCATGACGCTCAATGCTTGGAGCGGGTTTTATTGCAGTTTCTTTTACGTCTTCCATTTCCTCTTCCTCTTCAGAGTCCTCCTCTTCCTCTATTTGTTCGCTAGGATCCTCTTCTTCCATTTCTGGGTCGTCTGTAGGCTGTGATTCGACACCCATCTCGACATCGTCGGCTGGTGGTGAAGACTCGTCATCAGAAGTGATCCGTCTAGTGGAAATAGCAAACATCTCTGCCTATCCAGAAAGATCGGTTGGTCGGTCAATTTTGAAGGTAACGCTCTCCTCATGTGATCGTAAGATCAAGGTTTGATTGTACACATCAATGATAGCCCTAGCCGTATTCATGAACGGTCTTCCTAACACCACTGGTGTGTGTAGGTCTTCCTTAATGTCCATCACTACGAAATCCATAGTATACAAGAATTTTTCAACTTTCACCAAGACGTTCTCAACTATGCCCTTAGGAAATCGAATTGTGTGATCGGCAAGTTGGATTGTCATTTTTTTTTGGTGACAAGTCTCCTAACTCTAATCTCTGATAGAGAGAGTAGGGGATTAGGTTAATACTTGCTCCTAAATCTGCTAGCGCATGAATGGTTCCAGATTGGTAGATTGAACACGGGAAAACGAATCGGCTCGTATCTCCTAGCTTTGGTGGTAAAGAGTTTCTGAGTAATGCAGAGCATTCTTCACTCAGTAGAATTTTGTTAGAGTCTGGTATCCTCTCCTTTGTAGAGAGAAGCCTTCGAATGTATTTCTTCTGGTTGGGAACTTTAGACATGGTGTCCAGGAATCTTACATCAAGTTTGAAGGAATCGAGCTTGGATGGTTCTTCTTGTAGCCTTCCAGGATAAGGTACGCGAACTGGAGTTTCAGGAGTCAGCTTCTGAGTATATGTCGATTTATTCTTGAGCCTAGTTGACCTTCTCCGTGGTTCTTCCTCTGGGATTACGGCATCCATTTGCTTTGCTTCTTCTATGTGGGGATTTTGGATAGTATTACTTGGCAATCTTCTCTGCGGTCGGGTTTCAAGGCGTTGTGATAACTGTCCGAGCTGCGTTTCTAAACTTTTGAGCAGAGCCAATTGATTTCTCATTAGTATCTCCGTCTGATCTTATCTAGTTGCAGTTCTCTGAATTAACTTTTGTTGCCCTTGAATGAACTGAGTTAACTGATCATCAGCTCCGAGAGTGGGGTTAGTTGCTTTTGTTATCTGGGTGGTAGGGGAATTTTCCTCAACTGGGGGACCAGTGAGTGGGAGTTGTTGATCGTAGGTCAATTGAGATTGTTGGGCTGGATAAGGTGGATAGCGATAGCAAAAAGGTTGATTGCTTCGCTGAATTTGATTAACCCTAAGTGGTTGATTGAATCCGGGATTTGGTGGACGAGCTGGGTATTGAACGTAACAGACTGAACCATCTGGGTTTTCGTACTCAACTTGTTATTCTTCAGTAGGTTGTGGGTTGGTACAATTAACACAAGCCTGAGCTTGGTTAACCTGCTACGGCTGCGTCTTCAGTTCTTCGAGTTGTTTAGCAACAGATTCCATCTTATCCGTGATAGATATGATGGCCTCCGTTTGATTGTTAAGTGCAGAGAGTGGGGCAGATGATGAAGTTGTTTCACCACTGTTCCAGTCATGATGATGCATTGTCATGTTCTCGAGCAATTCCCATGCTTCGTCTGCGGTTTGGTTCATCAGATTCCCTTGAACTGCTGCATCGATTATCGTCCTATGATTTACCGTAAGACCATTATAGAAGGTACAAATTTGGGCTGACCGTTCTAGCTGGTGATTAGGGCATTTCTTCAGCAGGGTTTTGAATCGCTCCCATGCAGTGTAAAGAGATTCATCGTAACTTTGTTTAAAGTTAATGATGTCATTCTTCAATTTGGTTTGTTTAGAAGGAGGGAAATATTTGGTTAGGAATTTATTAGCCATCTCCATCCATGACGTGATGGAATCTTTTTCCAGTCCTTCGAACCAAGTTTGAGCATGATGAGTGAGAGAATAGGGGAACAAGTATAGCCGAACTATATCTTGTCCTATCCCTGGCTGTTTGTAGGAGTTCGAAAGAGATATGAATTTATCAAGGTGAGAATTAGGATCATCATTCGGTAATCCATGAAACTGACAGCTATTTTGAATGAGCTGGATGATGTGATGTTTTAATTCGAACGAGTGTCCTTGAATCTCTGGAAATCTGATTGGTCCTCCTCAACCTTCAATCGAGGGTTTGGTGTTTTCTGCTAAAGTAACGCGTAACGCCATTTGATTTCTGATTCGTGCTTCCTTGCGTGCTGTGACAACCCGAAAATTTCTGACCAAATTTAAACTTTATCTTTATATTATTCCGACACGATAAGCAAAGTTTGTTAAGTAAATCTCAAGAATTTTAAACTATGTTCATACATTCATTTAACCTCGACCTAATTCCAATGATTCACGAACTATTATACGAATGGATATGATTATATATGTATATGTGTATATATTATAACTTGAAAACATTAACATAGAATTAGATGTATAATACTTTACATGAACGTATTTGTTTCAAAATATATTTAAAATAATTATCGATGGAATTAAAAGATAATATCAAATGTTTGATTTATCAGTTACATCATATGATTACGAGTCTCTGTTGAGAGGTCCACTTTGATTTAAGAAATCTATTCTTTTTAACGATATTCGGAATAATTGGTAAAGTAAATTACATATAAGAACAAAGTGTCATTAACAAGGATTAGACAAAAGTTAGTGGAAGATTTAAATTACATAAGAATCAATTGACTTAATTTCAAATGTACAAAAACATTTTTCGATATAATAGAACTAGACTATTAGTGCCTTTGTTTAAATAACGTATGTTGGAATATGAGTTGTTGAATATATAAATAACTTGCAACGTATATTTAAAACATGTTCATTAAATATATATGTTTTCAAATTAGTTTAGTACACGATAGTAACACTCACTCAGTGATGCGATTGATATTTAAAAAGTTAGTACATAAATGAATTGTATCTATTTAAGTTTTCAAATGGAAACGTTACGAGTTATAATATTTTTCTAAACGATTTAAAAACGAACTTTGAAATTTAATTAGTTTTGAAAGACTAAATATTATATTAGATAAATATTTCAAACATATATATTATGTATAAATTTACACTTCTAAATAAATAAATATATATATATATTTTAACTTAGTCATAAAACGTCCTGATTTAAATTAATATATTTTGATAAACAACGAGCCACTGATTTATAGAAGCAAATGATCACATCATTCAAATGTATAGATTATACTTCAAGTTATATAGTTTATCGATAGTTAAGTCTATATTCTTGTTAAAGGTACGCATCACTAAATGTAAAACGCTAGTTTTCTAAGTGTACGAAAATGCGTTCGAGAAACCGGAACCGGAACATAAGTCGAGCGTCAACATACAAGTCATCGGAACTAAAATTACATGTTAACTATGCACGTAAATATAATATAATATATAATTAATTATAAAGATTAAATAATATATTTATATATAATATTAACTTAAAGAAGTGTCGGCATAAGAGATATTGTGATTTAGCTGTAAAGTAAGGCTCATGCGATTGCATGAGCATAACACACAAGCCTCATGCAATCGCATGAGGTGCAAGACTTGAAATTGTTCTATAAATGCAAGCGTAATCAGATTTTTAAGCACATACAAACATCCACTTTCATATTTCTAGTACTACGTATATAATTATTATTATTTATATTATTATTATTAATATCAAGATTATTATTATTAATATTATTATTATTAATATTAGTAATATTAGGTAGCGATATTATTAGTATTATACATAAAATACTACGACGAGGTCATGAGCGAATTATTTCAAGACGGGTTTTTCGAGTGGGATAGGGCTAAGGAAATTATGGGTTATAGCTATGGAGGTTATGGGTATAGTTCGTGGGTATGCTCGAGAAGTCAAACTAGTGTTTATCATCTCCGTTGCGTCTACGTACATTTTCTGCAATATTGAATCTCAATATTGATACGTGAGCACTCATAACTTAAGTTTTATATATTATTAGTGTATCCCTGACTAGTGCTCGAGTATATAGAATTATGCATGCTTGTACCTTTGATATTGTCGTTAGATAGATTATGTTGAATCCTGAATTAGGTACATATACCACTAGGATAATGAAATGTCCCGTTCTTATTGATTAAAAACGTTCCATATTAATTGATTTCGTTGCGAGGTTTTAACCTCTATATGAGACGTTTTTCAAAGACTGCATTCATTTTAAAACAAACCATAACCTTTATTTCATCAATAAAGGTTTAAAAAGCTTTACGTAGATTATCAAGTAATGGTAATCTAAAATATCCTGTTTACACACGACCATTACATAATGGTTTACAATACAAATATGTTACAACAAAATAAGTTTCTTGAATGTAGTTTTTACACAATATCATACAAGCATGGACTCCAAATCTCGTCCTTATTTAAGTATGTGACAGCGGAAGCTCTTAATAATCACATGAGAATAAACATGCTTAAAACGTCAACAAAAATGTTGGTGAGTTATAGGTTTAACCTATATATATCAAATCATAATAATAGACCACAAGATTTCATATTTCAATACACAACCCATATATAGAGATAAAAATCATTCATATGATGAACACCTGGTAACCGACATTAATAAGATGCATATATAAGAATATCCCCATCATTCCGGGACACCCTTCGGATATGATATAAATTTCGAAGTACTAAAGCATCCGGTACTTTGGATGGGGTTTGTTAGGCCCAATAGATCTATCTTTAGGATTCGCGTCAATTAGGGTGTCTGTTCCCTAATTCTAAGATTACCAGACATAATAAAAAGGGGCATATTCGATTTCGATAATTCAACCATAGAATGTAGTTTTACGTACTTGTGTCTATTTTGTAAATCATTTATAAAACCTGCATGTATTCTCATCCCAAAAATATTAGATTTTAAAAGTGGGACTATAACTCACTTTCACAGATTTTTACTTCGTCGGGAAGTAAGATGTACAGAAATAAATCGATATATATTATCTTGAATCAATCCACGACCCAGTGTATACATATCTCAGTATTGATCACAACTTAAACTATATATATTTTGGAATCAACCTCAACCCTATATAGCTAACTCCAACATTCACATATAGAGTGTCTATGGTTGTTCCGAATTATATATAGATGTGTCGACATGATAGGTCGAAACATTGTATACGTGTCTATGGTATCTCAAGATTACATAATATACAATACAAGTTGATTAAGTTATGGTTGGAATAGATTTGTTACCAATTTTCACGTAGCTAAAATGAGAAAAATTATCCAATCTTGTTTTACCCATAACTTCTTCATTTTAAATCCGTTTTGAGTGAATCAAATTGCTATGGTTTCATATTGAACTCTATTTTTTGAATCTAAACAGAAAAAGTATAGGTTTATAGTCAGAAATATAAGTTACAAGTCGTTTTTGTAAAGGTAGTCATTTCAGTCGAAAGAACGACGTCTAGATGACCATTTTAGAAAACATACTTACACTTTGAGTTTAACCATGATTTTTGGATATAGTTTCATGTTCATAAGAAAAATCATTTTCCTAGAAGAACAACTTTTAAATTAAAGTTTATCACAGTTTTTAATTAACTAACCCAAAACAGCCCGCGGTGTTACTACGACGGCGTAAATTCGGTTTTACAGTGTTTTTCGTGTTTCCAGGTTTTAAATCATTAAGTTAGCATATCATATAGATATAGAACATGTGTTTAGTTGATTTTAAAAGTCAAGTTAGAAGGATTAACTTTTGTTTGCGAACAAGTTTAGAATTAACTAAACTATGTTCTAGTGATTACAAGTTTAAACCTTCGAATAAGATAGCTTTATATGTATGAATCGAATGATGTTATGAACATCATTACTACCTTAAGTTCCTTGGATAAACCTACTGGAAAAGAAAAAAATGGATCTAGCTTCAACGGATCCTTGGATGGCTCGAAGTTCTTGAAGCAGAATCATGACATGAAAACAAGTTCAAGTAAGATCATCACTTGAAATAAGATTGTTATAGTTATAGAAATTGAACCAAAGTTTGAATATGATTATTACCTTGTATTAGAATGATAACCTACTGTAAGAAACAAAGATTTCCTGAGGTTGGATGATCACCTTACAAGATTGGAAGTGAGCTAGCAAACTTGAAAGTATTCTTGATTTTATGTAACTAGAACTTGTAGAATTTATGAAGAACACTTAGAACTTGAAGATAGAACTTGAGAGAAATCAATTAGATGAATAAAATTGAAGAATGAAAGTGTTTGTAGGTGTTTTTGGTCGTTGGTGTATGGATTAGATATAAAGGATATGTAATTTTGTTTTCATGTAAATAAGTCATGAATGATTACTCATATTTTTGTAATTTTATGAGATATTTCATGCTAGTTGCCAAATGATGGTTCCCACATATGTTAGGTGACTCACATGGGCTGCTAAGAGCTGATCATTGGAGTGTATATACCAATAGTACATACATCTAAGAGCTGTGTATTGTACGAGTACGAATACGGGTGCATACGAGTAGAATTGTTGATGAAACTGAACGAGGATGTAATTGTAAGCATTTTTGTTAAGTAGAAGTATTTTGATAAGTGTATGGAAGTCTTTCAAAAGTGTATAAATACATATTAAAACACTACATGTATATACATTTTAACTGAGTCGTTAAGTCATCGTTAGTCGTTACATGTAAGTGTTGTTTTGAAACCTTTAGGTTAACGATCTTGTTAAATGTTGTTAACCCAATGTTTATAATATCAAATGAGATTTTAAATTATTATATTATCATGATATTATCATTTATGAATATCTCTTAATATGATATATATACATTAAATGTCTTTACAACGATAATCGTTACATATATGTCTCGTTTAAAAATCATTAAGTTAGTAGTCTTGTTTTTACATATGTAGTTCATTGTTAATATACTTAATGATATGTTTACTTATCATAATATCATATTAACTATATATATATATATATATATATATATATATATATATATATATATATATATATATATATATATATATATATATATATCCATATATATCCATATATATGTCATTATATAGTTTTTACAAGTTTTAACGTTCGTGAATCACCGGTCAACTTGGGTGGTCAATTGTCTATATGAAACCTATTTCAATTAATCAAGTCTTAACAAGTTTGATTGCTTAACATATTGGAAACATTTAATCATGTAAATATCAATCTTAATTAATATATATAAACATGGAAAAGTTTGGGTCACTACAGTACCTACCCGTTAAATAAATTTCGTCCCGAAATTTTAAGCTGTTGAAGGTGTTGATGAATCTTCTGGAAATAGATGCGGGTATTTCTTCTTCATCTGATTTTCACGCTCCCAGGTGAACTCGGGTCCTCTACGAGCATTCCATCGAACCTTAACAATTGGTATCTTGTTTTGCTTAAGTCTTTTAACCTCACGATCCATTATTTCGACGGGTTCTTCGATGAATTGAAGTTTTTCATTGATTTGGATTTCATCTAACGGAATAGTGAGATCTTCTTTAGCAAAACATTTCTTCAAATTCGAGACTTGGAAAGTGTTATGTACAGTCGCGAGTTGTTGAGGTAACTCAAGTCGGTAAGCTACTGGTCCGACACGATCAATAATCTTGAATGGTCCAATATACCTTGGATTTAATTTCCCTCGTTTACCAAATCGAACAACGCCTTTCCAAGGTGCAACTTTAAGCATGACCATCTCTCCAATTTCAAATTCTATATCTTTTCTTTTAATGTCAGCGTAGCTCTTTTGTCGACTTTGGGCGGTTTTCAACCGTTGTTGAATTTGGATGATCTTCTCGGTAGTTTCTTGTATTATCACCGGACCCGTAATCTTTCTATCCCCCACTTCACTCCAAAAAATCAGAGACCTGCACTTTCTACCATAAAGTGCTTCAAACGGCGCCATCTCAATGCTTGAATGGTAGCTGTTGTTGTAGGAAAATTCTGCTAACGGTAGATGTCGATCCTAACTGTTTTCGAAATCAATAACACATGCTCGTAACATGTCTTCAAGCGTTTGTATCGTCCTTTCGCTCTGCCCATCAGTTTGTGGATGATAGGCAGTACTCATATCTAGACGAGTTCCTAATGCTTGCTGTAATGTCTGCCAGAATCTTGAAATAAATCTGCCATCCCTATCAGAGATAATAGAGATTGGTATTCCATGTCTGGAGACGACTTCCTTCAAATACAGTCGTGCTAACTTCTCCATCTTGTCATCTTCTCTTATTGGCAGGAAGTGTGCTGATTTGGTGAGACGATCAACTATTATACAAATAGTATCAAAACCACTTGCAGTCCTTGGAAATTTAGTGATGAAATCAATGGTAATGTTTTCCCATTTCCATTCCGGGATTTCGGGTTGTTGAAGTAGACCTGATGGTTTCTGATGCTCAGCTTTGACCTTAGAACACGTCAAATATTCTCCTACGTATTTAGCAACATCGGCTTTCATACCCGGCCACCAAAAATGTTTCTTGAGATCCTTGTACATCTTCCCCGTTCCAGGATGTATTGAGTATCTGGTTTTATGAGCTTCTCTAAGTACCATTTCTCTCATATCTCCAAATTTTGGTACCCAAATTCTTTCAGCCCTATACCAGGTTCCGTCTTCCTGAATATTAAGATGCTTCTCCGATCCTTTGGGTATTTCATCCTTTAAATTTCCCTCTTTTAAAACTCCTTGTTGCACCTCCTTTATTTGAGTAGTAAGGTTATTGTGAATCATTATATTCATAGATTTTACTCGAATGGGTTCTCTGTCCTTCCTGCTCAAGGCGTCGGCTACCACATTTGCCTTCCCTGGGTGGTAATGAATCTCAAAGTCGTAATCATTCAACAATTCAATCCACCTACGCTGCCTCATATTCAGTTATTTCTGATTAAATATGTGTTGAAGACTTTTGTGGTCGGTATATATAATACTTTTGACCCCATATAAGTAGTGCCTCCAAGTCTTTAATGCAAAAACAACCGCGCCTAATTCCAAATCATGCGTCGTATAATTTTGTTCTTGAATCTTCAATTGTCTAGACGCATAAGCAATCACCTTCGTTCGTTGCATTAATACACAACCGAGACCTTGCTTTGATGCGTCACAATAAATCACAAAATCATCATTCCCTTCAGGCAATGACAATATAGGTGCCATAGTTAGCTTTTTCTTCAATAACTGAAACGCTTTCTCTTGTTCATCATTCCATTCAAATTTCTTCCCTTTATGCGTTAATGCAGTCAAGGGTTTTGCTATTCTGGAAAAGTCTTGGATGAAACTTTTGTTGTAACCAGCTAGTCCTAAAAAATGGCGTATGTGTTTCGGAGTTTTCGGGGTTTTCCACTTTTCAATAGTTTTTATCTTTGCCGGATCCACCTTAATACCTTTTTTGTTCACTATGTGACCGAGAAATTGAACTTCTTCCAACCAAAATGCACACTTTGAAAATTTAGCGTACAATTCTTCCTTCCTCAATACTTCTAACACCTTTCTCAAATGTTCACCGTGTTCTTTGTCATTCTTTGAGTAAATAAGTATGTCATCAATGAAAACAATAACAAACTTGTCAAGGTATGGTCCACACACTCGGTTCATAAGGTCCATGAACACAGCTGGTGCATTAGTTAAACCAAACGGCATGACCATAAACTCGTAATGACCGTAACGTGTTCTAAAAGCAGTCTTTGGAATATCATCTTCTTTCACCCGCATTTGATGATACCCGGAACGTAAGTCAATCTTTGAATAAATAGACGAGCCTTGTAGTTGATCAAATAAGTCATCGATTCTCGGTAGTGGGTAGCGGTTCTTGATGGTAAGTTTGTTCAACTCTCGGTAGTCGATACACAACCTGAATGTACCATCTTTCTTCTTGACAAACAAAACAGGAGCTCCCCACGGTGATGTGCTTGGTCGAATGAAACCACGCTCTAAAAGTTCTTGTAATTGGCTTTGCAGTTCTTTCATCTCACTGGGTGCGAGTCTGTAAGGAGCACGAGCTATTGGTGCAGCTCCTGGTACAAGATCTATTTGAAATTCAACGGATCGATGTGGGGGTAATCCCGGTAATTATTTCGAAAATACATCGGGAAATTCTTTTGCAATGGGAACATCATTGATGCTCTTTTCTTCAGTTTGTACTTTCTCGACGTGTGCTAGAACAGCATAGCAACCTTTTCTTATTAGTTTTTGTGCCTTCAAATTACTAATAAGATGTAGCTTCGTGTTGCCCTTTTCTCCGTACACCATTAAGGGTTTTCCTTTTTCTCGTATAATGCGAATTGTATTTTTGTAACAAACGATCTCTGCTTTCACTTCTTTCAACCAGTCCATACCGATTATCACATCAAAACTCCCTAACTCTACTGGTATCAAATCAATCTTAAATGTTTCGCTAACCAGTTTAATTTCTCGATTCCGACATATATTATCTGCTGAAATTAATTTACCATTTGCTAATTCGAGTAAAAATTTACTATCCAAAGGCGTCAATGGACAACTTAATTTAGCACAAAAATCTCTACTCATATAGCTTCTATCCGTACCCGAATCAAATAAACATAAGCAGATTTATTGTCAATAAGAAACGTACCCGTAACAAGCTTCGGGTCTTCCTGTGCCTCTGCCGCATTAATATTGAAAACTCTTCCGCGGCCTTGTCCATTCGTGTTCTCCTGGTTCGGGCAATTTCTAATAATGTGGCCCGGTTTTCCACATTTATAACAAACTACATTGGCATAACTTGCTCCGCCACTACTTGCTCCGCCATTACTCGTTCCGACACCATTTGTTCCTTTCGTTCTATTAACTCATGGTCCATAGACCTCACACTTCACTGCGCTATGACCATTTCTTTTACACTTGTTGCAAAATTTGGTGCAGAACCCCGAGTGATACTTTTCACACCTTTGGCATAGCTGCTTCTGATTGTTGTTGTTGTTGCGGTTATTATTGTTGTTGGGATGATTGTTGTAGTTGCTGTTGTTATTGTTGTTGTTGTTGTTGTTGTTGTTGTTGTTGTTGTTGTTGTTGTTGTTGTTGTTGTTGTTGTTGTTGTTGTTGTTGTTGTTGTTGTTGTTGTTGTTGTTATTGTTGGGCCGTTTGTTGTAGTTGCGATTGATGTTGCGATTGTTGGGATAATTGTTGCGATTATTGTTGTAATTGCTGTTGTTGTTGTATTGGTGATTCTTATCACCGTTTTCCTCCCACTTTCTTTTGACTTGCTTCACATTGGCCTCTTCAGCAGTCTGTTCTTTAATTCTTTCTTCAATCTGGTTCACTAGTTTGTGAGCCATTCTACATGCCTGTTGTATGGAGGCGGGCTCGTATGAACTTATATCTTCTTGGATTCTTTCCGGTAATCCTTTCACAAACGCGTCGATCTTCTCTTCCTCATCTTCGAACGCTCCCGGACACAATAGGCACAATTCTGTGAATCGTCTTTCGTACGTGGTAATATCAAATCCTTGGGTTCGTAACCCTCTAAGTTCTGTCTTGAGCTTATTGACCTCGGTTCTGGGACGGTACTTCTCGTTCATCAAGTACTTGAATGCTGACTACGGTAGTGCGTACGCATCATCTTGTCCCACTTGCTCTAGATAGGTATTCCACCATGTTAACGCAGAACCTGTGAAGGTATGCGTAGCGTACTTCACTTTGTCCTCTTCAGTACACTTACTTATGGCAAACACCGATTCGACCTTCTCGGTCCACCGTTTCAATCCGATCGGTCCTTCGGTTCCATCAAATTCCAAAGGTTTGTAGGCAGTGAATTCTTTGTAGGTGCATCCTACACGATTTCCTGTACTGCTAGATCCAAGGTTATTGTTGGTATGTAGCACAGCCTGTCCTGCGTCTATGTTTGAAGCTAGAAAAGTATGGAATTCCTCTTCATTCATATTCACGATGTGTCGAGTAGTCGGTGCCATTTCCTTCAAAATAGTCAAATGGAACAAGTTAATCATACAGAATATTAAGAGTAGTTAATAGTATTTCGTAGCATAATATGAACTCATTTATAAAAGCTTTTTCTTCATATTAGCATTTTATAAGTTTAAATTCGGGTAGTACCTACCCGTTAAGTTCATACTTAGTAGCTAATATATAATTCAACTACTACAATTCTATATGAAAAACTGATTATAATAATATTTCGCATTCAAACTTTTACACAATATTTTACAAACTTACAATACCGCTTATTTTACATATAGCATGAAATATAGCACACAATAAATTTGATACAAGATGGTTGTGAAGATAATTCTAGCTAGTACACAAGTCGTTCAGCAAAGGCAATAAAGACACGTAATTCATACGTCCAGAAACAAGTCATGCATTCTGGTTTTACTAGGACTACTTCCCATCCTTGGTCTTGTGGAACATAACCGTTATGGCCGTTGATAAGACAGCGTGTTGTAACATCGTCAAAGGGACGAGGGTTACGTAATGTCCAACAGTCCCGTAACAATCTAAAAACCTCATTTCTTACCCCAATTACCGACTCCGTCACTTATGGGAACGTTTTGTTTAATAGTTGTAGCCCGATGTTCTTGTTCTCACTTTGGTGAGAAGCGAACATTACTAATCCGTAAGCATAACATGCTTCTTTATGTTGCATGTTAGCCGCTTTTTCTAAATCACGAAGTCCAATATTCGGATATATTGAGTCAAAATAATTTCTTAACCCATTGCGTAAAATAGCATTTGGGTTTCCCGCAATATATGCGTCAAAGTAAACACATCGTAACTTATGAATTTCCCAATGTGATATCCCCCATCTTTCGAACGAAAGCCTTTTATAAACCAAGGCATTCTTGGAACGTTCTTCGAATATCTTACAAACTGATCTAGCCTTAAATAGTTGTGTCGAAGAATTCTGACCGACTCTAGACAAGATTTCATCAATCATGTCTCCGGGTAGGTCTCTTAAAATATTGGGTTGTCTATCCATTTTGTGTTTTTATACTGTAAAATAGACAAGAGTTAGATTCATAAAAAAAATACTTATTAATACAAGCAATTTTTACATATATCATAAAGCATAAGAACACTATATTACATATATTACACCACACGAATACAACTATCTTATTCCGACTCACTCGTTTCTTCTTCTTCGGTTTTGGTTCGTTTTGCCAAGTTTCTAGGGATATATGATGTTCCCCTAATACGAGCCGTCGTTTTCCACATTGGTTTAGAAAAACCTGGTGGTTTAGAGGTTCCCGGGTCATTGTTACAACTTAAGGACTTCGGGGGTTGACGATACATATAAAGTTCATCGGGGTTGGAATTAGATTTCTCTATTTTTATGCCCTTTCCCTTATTATTTTCTTTTGCCTTTTTAAATTCAGTTGGGGTAATTTCTATAACATCATCGGAATTCTCATCGGAATCCGATTCATCGGGGAATTGGTAATCCTCCCAATATTTTGCTTCCTTGGCGGAAACACCATTGACCATAATTAACCTTGGTCGGTTGGTTGAGGATTTTCTTTTACTTAACCGTTTTATTATTTTCCCCACCGGTTCTATTTCTTCATCCGGTTCCGATTCTTCTTCCAGTTCCGATTCTTCTTCCGGTTCCGACTCTTCTTCCGGTTCCTCTTCGGGAACTTGTGAATCAGTCCACGAATCATTCCAATTTACATTTGACTCTTCATTATTATTAGGTGAGTCAATGGGACTTGTTCTAGAGGTAGACATCTATCACATAATATCAAACGCGTTAAGAGATTAATATATCACATAATATTCACATGTTAAAAATATATAGTTTCCAACAAAATTTGTTAAGCAATCATTTTTCAAGTAAACACGGTCGAAGTCCAGACTCACTAATGCATCCTAACAAACTCGATAAGACACACTAATGCAAAATTCTGGTTCTCTAAGACCAACGCTAAGATACCAACTGAAATGTCCCGTTCTTATTGATTAAAAACGTTCCATATTAATTGATTTCGTTGCGAGGTTTTGACCTCTATATGAGACGTTTTTCAAAGACTGCATTCATTTTAAAACAAACCATAACCTTTATTTCATCAATAAAGGTTTAAAAAGCTTTACGTAGATTATCAAATAATGATAATCTAAAATATCCTGTTTACACACGACCATTACATAATGGTTTACAATACAAATATGTTACAACAAAATAAGTTTCTTGAATGCAGTTTTTACACAATATCATACAAGCATGCACTCCAAATCTCGTCCTTATTTAAGTATGCGACAGCAGAAGCTCTTAATAATCATCTGAGAATAAACATGCTTAAAACGTCAACAAAAATGTTGGTGAGTTATAGGTTTAACCTATATATATCAAATCATAATAATAGACCACAAGATTTCATATTTCAATACACATCCCATACATAGAGATAAAAATCATTCATATGGTGAACACCTGGTAACCGATATTAACAAGATGCATATATAAGAATATCCCCATCATTCCGGGACACCCTTCGGATATGATATAAATTTCGAAGTACTAAAGCATCCGGTACTTTGGATGGGGTTTGTTAGGCCCAATAGATCTATCTTTAGGATTCGCGTCAATTAGGGTGTCTGTTCCCTAATTCTTAGATTACCAGACTTAATAAAAAGGGGCATATTCGATTTCAATAATTCAACCATAGAATGTAGTTTCACGTACTTGTGTCTATTTTGTAAATCATTTATAAAACCTGCATGTATTCTCATCCCAAAAATATTAGATTTTAAAAGTGGGACTATAACTCACTTTCACAGATTTTTACTTCGTCGGGAAGTAAGACTTGGCCACTGATTGATTCACGAACCTATAACAATATATACATATATATCAAAGTATGTTCAAAATATATTTACAACACTTTTAATATATTTTGATGTTTTAAGTTTATTAAGTCAGCTGTCCTCGTTAGTAACCTACAACTAGTTGTCCACAGTTAGATGTACAGAAATAAATAGATATATATTATCTTGAATCAATCCACGACCCAGTGTATACATATCTCAGTATTGATCACAACTCAAACTATATATATTTTGGAATCAACCTCAACCCTGTATAGCTAACTCCAACATTCACATATAGAGTGTCTATGGTTGTTCCGAATTATATATAGATGTGTCGACATGATAGGTCGAAACATTGTATACGTGTCTATGGTATCTCAAGATTACATAATATACAATACAAGTTGATTAAGTTATGGTTGGAATAGATTTGTTACCAATTTTCACGTAGCTAAAATGAGAAAAATTATCCAATCTTGTTTTACCCATAACTTCTTCATTTTAAATCCGTTTTGAGTGAATCAAATTGCTATGGTTTCATATTGAACTCTATTTTATGAATATAAACAGAAAAAGTATAGGTTTATAGTCGGAAATATAAGTTACAAGTCGGTTTTGTAAAGGTAGTCATTTCAGTCGAAAGAACGACGTCTAGATGACCATTTTAGAAAACATACTTACACTTTGAGTTTAACCATGATTTTTGGATATAGTTTCATGTTCATAAGAAAAATCATTTTCCCAGAAGAACAACTTTTAAATTAAAGTTTATCATAGTTTTTAATTAACTAACCCAAAACAGCCCGCGGTGTTACTACGACGGCGTAAATTCGGTTTTACAGTGTTTTTCGTGTTTCCAAGTTTTAAATCATTAAGTTAGCATATCATATAGATATAGAACATGTGTTTAGTTGATTTTAAAAGTCAAGTTAGAAGGATTAACTTTTATTTGCGAACAAGTTTAGAATTAACTAAACTATGTTCTAGTGATTACAAGTTTAAAACTTCGAATAAGATAGCTTTATATGTATGAATCGAATGATGTTATGAACATCATTACAAACTTAAGTTCCTTGGATAAACCTACTGGAAAAGAGAAAAATGGATCTAGCTTCAACGGATCCTTGGATGGCTCGAAGTTCTTGAAGCAGAATCATGACACGAAAACAAGTTCAAGTAAGATCATCACTTGAAATAAGATTGTTATAGTTATAGAAATTGAACCAAAGTTTGAATATGATTATTACCTTGTATTAGAATGATAACCTACTGTAATAAACAAAGATTTCTTGAGGTTGGATGATCACCTTACAAGATTGGAAGTGAGCAAGCAAACTTGAAAGTATTCTTGATTTTATGTAACTAGAACTTGTAGAATTTATGAAGAACACTTAGAACTTGAAGATAGAACTTGAGAGAGATCTATTAGATGAAGAAAATTGAAGAATGAAAGTGTTTGTAGGTGTTTTTGGTCGTTGGTGTATGGATTAGATATAAAGGATATGTAATTTTGTTTTCATGTAAATAAGTCATGAATGATTACTCATATTTTTGTAATTTTATGAGATATTTCATGCTAGTTACCAAATGATGATTCCCACATGTGTTAGGTGACTCACATGGGCTGCTAAGAGCTGATCATTGGAGTGTATATACCAATAGTACATACATCTAAGAGCTGTGTATTGTACGAGTACGAATACGGGTGCATACGAGTAGAATTGTTGATGAAACTGAACGAGGATGTAATTGTAAGCATTTTTGTTAAGTAGAAGTATTTTTATAAGTGTATGGAAGTCTTTCAAAAGTGTATAAATACATATTAAAACACTACATGTATATACATTTTAACTGAGTCGTTAAGTCATCGTTAGTCGTTACATGTAAGTGTTGTTTTGAAACCTTTAGGTTAACGATCTTGTTAAATGTTGTTCACCCAATGTTTATAATATCAAATGAGATTTTAAATTATTATATTATCATGATATTATCATGTATGAATATCTCTTAATATGATATATATATACATTAAATGTCTTTACAACGATAATCGTTACATATATGTCTCTTTTAAAAATCATTAAGTTAGTAGTCTTGTTTTTACATATGTAGTTCATTGTTAATATACTTAATGATATGTTTACTTATAATAATATCATGTTAACTATATATATATATATATATATATATATATATATATATATATATATATATATATATATATATATATATATATATATATATATATATCCATATATATGTCATCATATAGTTTTTACAAGTTTTAACGTTCGTGAATCACCGGTCAACTTGGGTGGTCAATTGTCTATATGAAACCTATTTCAATTAATCAAGTCTTAACAAGTTTGATTGCTTAACATGTTGGAAACATTTAATCATGTAAATATCAATCTCAATTAATATATATAAACATGGAAAAGTTCGGGTCACTACAGATAAGGTATAAGATATGCATGTCGTTGGAAAGCTAGCGAAAAATTAAGAACTTTTCATTTAGAACTCGAATGATTTCGATGAACAGATTGGAAGTTATAGTCAACTGAATTTTTGTATTATTATTAAAAATGATTATTATTATCGTCGTTATTATCATCGTTATAGTTATTATTATTATTATTATTATTATTATTATTATTATTATTATTATTATTATTATTATTATTATTATTATTATCAATAAAAGGTATTATCATTAAAAAAATTGTTATTTTTATTATTATTACTATCGTTATTATCGTTAAGACTATAATTAATAATATTATTTATCATTAAAATAGTTATTAGTATTATCATTAATATTATCATAATATTTATTATTATTAGTATTATTATAATTAAAACTAATATTAGTAACATCTAATTATTATGATTACTATTATTATCATTATTATGAACGCGTTATAAAAGACGACTAAAAGCTATTAATAAATTGATTAGGAAATAATGAGTATAAGTATCATGATGAAATTAAAATATTGAAAGGTATTGATTTAGATAAAAATATCGTTTTCATTATTTTTATAATTATTATTATTAAAAGTATTATTAATATTAAAACTATCATTTTACTAAAAATTATTATTTTTACATAGAAATATCATTGTTATTATAAAATATTATTATTATTATTATCAATAAAAATTATCATTTTATCATAATATCATTTTTAGTAAATATAAATATTGATATTTTTATTAATAAAATAATAATTATTATTATTACAAAATAATACAACTTTTACTTATTATTATTATCAATATTATTTTATCAAACAAATATGTAATACAAAGATATTTTACTACATATAATATAATTACCTTAATAAAACCTATCATAATATTTTTATGGTATTAAATGAAATTTATAAATTTTATTACTTATGCTATATAAAAGTATATTTTTATTATATAAATTTTAATATAAAATTTTATTTATTAATAAATGAAATATATTATTTACTCTAATAAAATCTATTAAAAATATTTAAAAATATAAAACGACTATATTTAAACTATATAATAATCATGTATAAATTTTGAAAATCATTTTGAGTCAAATTGACTTTTGTTGACTTTTGCATAGTAGTCTCGAGCATTAGGATTGTGGTACACTATGACCTGAACTAAATTGCTATACAGATATTAACCAACATATAAAAATATATAATTAATATAGGTTCGTGAATTCGAGGCCAACCTTGCACTTGTTCAATGACGTCATATGTATTTTTACTACGAAATACAGTATAGTGAGTTTCATTTGCTCCCTTTTTAAATGCTTTTGCAATATATATTTTTGAGACTGAGAATACATGCACTTTTATAAATGTTTGATGAATAGACACAAGTAATTGAAACTACATTCTATGGTTGAATTGTTATACCAGATATCGCTCTTGTTGAACTTGGTAACCTAAGAATTGGTGTTTATTATAATTGCCACCAATTGACGCGAATCCTAAAGATAGATCTATGGGCCTTGACCTGCCCCAGTCAGAGAATTTGAACTGCTTTAGTACTTCGATTTTATTTTTGGGCATATTCTAGATGCATTTTGTTAATGTCGATTACCAGGTGTTTAATCCATATGAATGAAATTTTAAACACTTACGAGTGTATGATTATTGAATAAATGAAATCTTGTGGTCTATTAAAATGATCGAAATGATTATTGATGATAAACTAATGAACTCACCAACCTTTTGGTTTACACTTTTAAACATGTTTATTCTCAGGTATTAAATAAATCTTCCGCTGTTCATTTGCTCATTATAAAGATATTACTTGGAGTCATTCATGGCATTTTTCAAAACACATTGCATTCAAGTCGTTGAGTTCAATAGAGATTATTATTAAGTAAATGACAGATTAGGTCATTTATAGGTTGGATATTATGAAATGGTATGCATGCCTGTCAACTTTTGATGTAATGAAAGGTTATCTTTTAAAAACAAATGCAACATTTGTAAAATGTATCATATAGAGGTCAAATACCTCGACATGTAATCAACTATTGTGAATCGTTTATAATGTATATGAACGGGTCCTTTCACGTGCTTTAGAGATTATTGCGTCTGGATCAGGTACGAATAACAACGGCCCTGGTCTAGATCGGGTTTGGGTCATACACTGGGTATGCCTTTTTGTTTTTAATTTTTCGCAAATAAGCTAAATTATAATAAGCTAAACTAATCTAATCTAATTCTAGGATAATCTAATTCTAAGGTAATCTAATTTAATATAAGGTAATCTAATTTAATTAACTAACTATCCTACGGTTGAATATGTTTTTGGTTCTGGCTACTGATTCCCTGGTATTTCGGTAACTGAGCTCCGCACGAACTATTCAACAAACCAAGTGGCCAGGCCGACTACGGAGAGGTAGAATCCTTTTGGTCCCAATATAATTGGCAGCTGTTCGGAAAATCCAATAACAACCAAGTCCGTGTATAATTGTCTTTCTTAGACACCACTAAATGCTTGTGAATAAGTTTGATAGAGAGCAGTATTGCCTGATACCAGTTTCCCGGCAGCGGCACCAAAAACTAAGTATCCTCCCGTGATATGGTCGAAACGGACGGTTTTTATTCGCGCGGTGTCGTCAGGCCGCGGCTCGCCAGGGTCAGCCACTCATGGGAGGAAGGTACTATTTTAAATTTATATTTAGCGGGGCCTAAATCTTAATACTCCTTATAATTAAGGGAAGTATGACCCAGGGTCGTATTTTTGAGATATCAGTAGCATCGAACCTATATTTAAGCCTAAGATAGTTAGGGAGTAGTGAATATTTATTTTGGGTTTTCTAATTTATAAGATAGATAAAGTAAATGCGATAAAATTCGTAATTCAGATAAGGTTAAAGTGAGTGCATACTATGACTTCATCTGTTATTCTGCCGATATTATGGAATGCTGGCTCATGAATAGGCAGAGGCCCTGTATTCATTACACTAGTCCTAAACGCCCCTGTCATAAGACATGTCACTGGGTACTATGTTAGGCTTGAAGATTCTGAATAGACAGCAATGTCCCTTACCCCCGACGCCCGTGCAGTCTGACTACAGGCATATACGTTCAGACGGCTCATCCAATTGAGCGACTCGGTTGGGTGATGTATTAACATTCCGAAATGGTCTAAACTTTCTTAAGCATAATAGAATACTTGGTTTACCATATCCGAGAGACGTGATGTGTTGCAATGCTTTTGTTAATGATTGGTAAAAGGTAGTTAGGCCCTTAAAAAGAGTTCAACCATAAAGAACACCATGGCCAAGCCAAGCTGACTTCCATGAACACGTTCGGTTATCCTAACGGTCCAATCCTTTATGTGTCTAAACAAACAGTTCCTTAATTAACTAAGAATCCCTTAAGCGGGGTGCAATGCTTGAGACTGCATTATGGTGCAGTGTACTGGTCAACACTAACTGGGTTCCATGGCCTTACTTAGCAGAGGTACAGCTTACAACAACCGCTGTGCTTCAGTGTGCACGTACGAAGTTTATATGCTTGGTGACTACACTAGCATGGTCTAGGACCGACAATGTACTAAGGGTCTAGTTAGATGTTTCACTACAAAAGAGTCCTTAGTCGGAATCCAAAGCTTGATAAACTTACTACAACCGGTTTGCCTCGATCGATCTTACATTGTATCCGATAGATTTCTCTTACCAAGGGGTGACACAGATAGTGTACTCTGAATCGGGGTTCATGACTTACTAATAACAGAGCCTATAACTACGTTCTATTAGGTGGAAAAGCGATTGAGTTTAAAGCATAATCGGAAAGCATTTCAACAGCATACACAGACCATAATATTATTTCGGCATTATAACTGCTTACATCATAGCATACACTAAAGATAACTACTCGCTAATCATGGCAACAATATCATAAAACATTATATAAGATAAAGGATAGAAGTACCAGTAGATTAAATGAGTTCCGAATACAAAAGTGACAACTTCAAGACTCTAGACCGCTCCTAATACAATCTTCAGCGTTCTTCTTCGGGTACTAGGTTTCCCGCACGGAGTCAAAGGCCTAGAGAGTATGACTAATATTGTACAAGAGAGAGAAAGAAGTGAATTGAAGTGTGTGTTGGAATGAATGACAAAGCCCCTATAAATAGACTAGGAATTTACCAAAATACGGCTGGCAGGCCGTTTGGCAGCCCGTTTGGTGAGCCGTATTTGGCAGGCCATTTCCATACTGGCAGGCCGTATGGCAGGCTGTATGGCAGGCCATTTTTTATGCTGGTCAGCCTTGATTCACTGGATCATAACTTGATTTCTTGTCTTTCACCGTTTTCGCTCTAGAATCTTCGTTTTAGCTCCGATTCTCTTGATTCTTTTTGCACTGCCTTCGTAATTACTTGTTCTTCAATTCTAACCGACGAAGTGGGTATTTTTCCAATAAAGTTCGAATCTTTGTTATTTTTAGGCCTTAATATTTGGGTGAAAACGTGACTTTTTAGCCGATATCAGTGTCGAACTTGTGATTAACTTCATTGTTAATTTCAATTGGAACATCAATAAATTGCATATCTCTGACTTTTACTTCAAGTCATTTGTTGATTTCCTCCCACAAATTCAATTAACATCCCCTTTTCTTTAGGCGACAAATTGGATACTAATCTGTTACATAACTTAAAGTTCCCCTTAATCCTAGCATCTTGAACACGTTTATAAAGTTTCTTCATTGAACTGTTAAAAACGGGTTCATCTAATTTTGTATCAACAACGGGGTTCTTTGTTATCGGGTCATCTTTAGGTGTTTCTTCATTTTTCCCACACTTAGGCATTTTTATTGGTTCAACAGTTTTGGTTGGTGAAGATTGAAACTTTCGATTCACAAAGGTGATCGATTTATCACCATCCCTAAGTGTCATTCTACCTTCTCTTACATCAAAGAATGCCTCGGTGGTTGCTAAAAATGGGCGACCTAAAATTGGAGGAATATCAAGGTCTTTCTCCATATTAATAACTATGAAATTTGCAACAAAGGTCAAACTTCCCACTTTAACAAGTAAATTATTGGCTATTCCAACCGGGTGTTTAATGGTTTGGTCAAATAATTGAACACCTAATTGGTTGGTCTTAATTTACCTACACCTAATCTTTTGTATAAGGAAAGAGGGATAACATTCGCACTTGCTCCTAAATCTGCAAGCCTATTATATATAGCACCATAATTAAGCAAGCAAGAAATGATAAACTCACCTAGGTCTCCTACTTTAGTAAATAGAGTTGGTTTGTTAACCTTTTCCAGGTGATCTTTTCTTGGTTCTTTCACTTCTACTTGAACTTCTTGTTCATATTTTTCTTCGTTTCTTCAAATGGGAGGTTTATATAGAAATTCTTCTTCATCACTCTAATTTTAAATCTCTCCATCTTCCAATTTTGGCTTTTCATATGTCGTTGAAAACATATTTATGTTTTCATTCTGAGAGTTTTCTTTGGTGGTGAAATTATGATTGACTTCATTGTCAACTTCCATCGGACCATGTATGTAATGTTTAACTCTGTGACCATTAACTTTAAATTCAATCCCATTTGAATTTATTAATTCTACTGTTCCGTACGGGAAAACTCTTTTGACTATGAATGGTCCAGACCATCTTGATTTTAATTTTCCAGGAAATAGCTTGAAACGTGAATTGAAAAGAAGGACCCTGTCTCCTTCCTTAAATTCTTTTGAACTTCTGATTCTTTTATCATGCCATTTCTTCGTTCTTTCCTTATAGATTAACGAATTTTCTTATACATCATTTCTTAATTCTTTTAATTCGTTTAATTGACTTAACCGTAGACGGCCAGCTTCATGCAAATCAAGATTACATGTCTTCAAAGCCCAAAATGCTTTGTGCTCAATTTCTACTGGAAGGTGACATGCTTTTCCGTAAATGATTTTAAAAGGTGTGGTGCCAATTGGAATTTTGTAGGCTGTTCTAAAAGCCCAGAGTGCATCCTCCAATTTCATGGATCATTCCTTCGGATTTGATCGTACAGTATTCTCTAGAATACGTTTTAATGCTCGGTTGGTATTTTGAACTTGTCCACTTGTTTGTGGATGATAAGTGGTTGAGATTTTATGAGTTACTCCATATATTTTGAGAACTTTCTCAAGTTGATTATTACAGAAATGAGTACCCCGATCACTTATTAAAGCTTTCGGTGTTCTGAACCTTGCAAAAAGACATTTTAAGAAGTTGACTACAACTCGTGCATCGTTAGTTGGGAGAGCTTGTGCTTTCGCCCATTTAGATACATAATCAATGGCAACGAGAATGTAGAGATTATTATGAGATTTTAGAAATGGACCCATAAAGTCAATACCCCAAACGTCGAATACTTCACATACTTGAATGACATTTTGTGGCATTTCATCACGTTGACTTATTTTTCCGGCCCTTTGACCAGCATCACAGGATTTACAAATAAGGTGTGCGTCTTTGAAAATTGTAGGCCAATAGAATCCAGCGTCGTAAACTTTTCTTACTGTTAGTTGAGGCCCATAATGCCCTCCTGTTGCTCCTGTGTGACAATGGTTTAAGATTTGACTAGCTTCATCTCTGAATACACATCGGCGGATTATTCCATCGGGACATCTCTTAAACAAATGCGGATCCTCCCAAAAATAGTGTTTTATATCACTAAAGAATTTCTTTCGTTTTTGGTACGACAACCCTTTTTCAAGGAATCCACATACTAAGTAGTTTGCAAAGTCTGCAAACCATGGAATTTCATTATAACCGATTTTCAATAGATATTCATCAGGAAAGTTATCTTCTACGGCCAATTCATTTAGAACTTCTAATTCAGGATTTTCAAGGCGAGAAAGATGAGCAGCGGCGAGATTTTCTGCTCCCTTTTTGTCTCAGATTTCAATATCGAATTCTTGTAAGAGTAAGATCTAACAGATTAATCGTGGTTTGGCATCTTGTTTTGAAAATAGGTATCTAAGAGCAGAATGGTCGGTATAGACCACCGTTTTAGCTAGAACGGGATATGAACAAAATTTGTCAAAAGCAAAGACAATAGCAAGGAGTTCTTTTTCAGTAGTTGTGTAATTCATTTGTGCTCCTTGTAACATCTTACTAGCATAATAAATAGGTTGAAATCATTTTTCAATTCTTTGACCTAAAATGGCTCCCTTGCAAAATCACTTGCATCGCACAAGAGTTCAAATGGTAGATTCCAATTTGGAGTTATCATGATTGGCGCATTAGTGAGTTTTTCTTTAAGAATATTAAAAGATTTGATGCATTCATCTGAAAAGATGAATGGAGCATCTTTTTCTAGTAGTTTATTCATAGGAGTGGCAATTTTAGAAAAATCTTTTATGAAACATCGGTAAAAACCGGCATGCCCGAGAAAAATCCTAACTCCTCTAACATTGGTGGGATGTGGGAGTTTAGCAATTACATCTACTTTAGCTCTATCCACTTCAATTCCTTCCTTTGAAATTTTATGACCAAGAACGATGCCTTCTTTAACCATGAAATGACATTTCTCCCAATTAAGTAATAGATTTGATTGCTCGCATCTAATAAGCATTCGTTCAAGATTAACTAGACATGTTTCAAAAGTATCACCGAAGACTGAAAAGTCATCCATGAAAACTTCCATGCATTCTTCTATCATGTCGTGAAAAATCGCCATCATGCACCTTTGAAAAGTTGCAGGGGCGTTGCAAAGTTCAAATGGCATGCGTTTGTAAGCAAAAGTACCATAAGGGCACGTGAAGGTTGTTTTCTCTTGGTCCTCGGGTGCGATTGGAATTTGAAAGTATCTAGAGAAACCGTCAAGAAAAAAATAGTAACTATTCCCAGCTAACCTTTCCAACATTTGATCAATGTAAGGTAAGGAAAAATGATCTTTTCTGGTGGCATCATTTAGTTTTCTATAATCAATACAGACACGCCATCCTGTTACAGTCCTAGTAGGAATAACTCATCTTTTTCATTTGTGATGACAGTCATGCCACCCATCTTAGGTACACATTGAACTAGGCTTACCCATGGACTATCAGAGATTGGATAAATTAAACCTGCGTCGAGCAGTTTAATAATTTCTTTCTTAACAATATCTTGCATATTAGGATTTAGTCTTCGTTGGCGTTGCACATACGTTTTATGACCTTCTTCCATAAGGATTTTATATGTGCAATACGAAGGACTTATTCCTTTAATGTCATGAATCTTCCATGCAATAGCTGGTTTATGAGCTTTTAGCACAGAAATGAGTTGAGATTTTCATTTTTCGTAAGAGAAGACAATATTATTACAGGTAATTCAGATTCACCATGTAAATAAGCGTATTCTAAATGGTTTGGAAATGGCTTTAACTCTAATATCGGTGGTTCTTCTATCGATGATTTGTATCGATATATGTCTTCCTCTTTTAGCATTTGAAGTTCTTCTATTGTTGGTTCATATTCATTAGCCATAAGTGCGGCTAACATTTTAGCTTCATCAATTGGTTCAGTTCCTTCTCCTAAAGAACATTCTCATGTTCCTTGTAATTCTGGAAATTCTTGTAAAAATTCTGCATGTGAATCTATAGTTTGAATATAATAACATGTATCATCTGCAGATTGCGGTTGTTGCATGGCTCTATCCACAGAAAATGTAACACTCTCGCCCTCTATACTTAGGGTTAGTTTCTTACCAAACACGTCTATTATTGCTTTAGCCGTGTTTAAGAATGGTCTTTTTAATATGAGAGGAACTCGAGAATCTTCTTCCATGTCCAGAATAACAAAGTCTACTGGAAATACTAAAGTACCAACTTTAACTAGCATGTTTTCCATTATCCCTCTAGGATATTTTACTGATCGATCGGCTAGTTGTATGCTTATTCTTGTTGGTTTCAATTCTCCAAGGTCTAGTTTAGTGTATAGTGAATACGGCATTAAATTTATACTAGCACCTAAGTCTGCCAATGCTTCTATTGAACTAAGACTACCCAGAAAACATGGAATGGTGAAACTTCCTGGATCTGATAATTTTTCTGGTATCTTATTCAACAGCACTGCAGAGCAATTAGCATTCATTGTAACAGCTGAGAGTTCTTCCATTTTCTTTCTATTTGTGATTAGATCTTTCAGGAATTTAGCATATCTTGGCATTCCTGAAATCACATCAATGAAAGGAAGATTTACATTTATTTGTTTAAACATATCCAAGAATTTGGATTGCTCAGCTTCAAGTCTTTCTTTTCTCATTTTACTCGGGTAAGGAAGCGGTGGTTGGTATGGTTTAACATAAGGTTTAGCCTTAACTGTGTTATCTTCATTAACCTTTTCAACCACCGATTTTGTTTCTTTCTCTTGCTCAGATTGTGGTGGCTGTATAGTAGGAATAGAGTCATCAAAAATTTCAGGTATTTCAGGTGGTTTAAGTATAATACCACTTCTTGTGGTAATGGCTTTAGCTGTTTCATTCCGGGGGTTAGCATTTGTATCACTAGGTATACTCCCTGGTTTTCTTTCACCTATCAACCTTGCTAGGTTGCTTACTTCCTGTTCCAGATTTTGGATAGAAGCTTGTTGATTTCTAAATGCTTGAGCATTTTGTTCATTAGTTTGTTTCTGAGATGTGAAAAACTGCGTTTGAGATTCAACTAGCTTCGACATCATATCTTCTAAATTTGGCTTTTTATCATCGGTCTGTGGTGGTTTATTTGGAAAAATAGGTCTTTGCTGGTTGTAAGTATTATTAGATACTTGTTGATTGCTAGGATCTTGTTGGTTGTTGTATGTAATATTTTGGTTATAATTCTGATTTTGATTGTAGTTTGGTCTTGGCAGTTGATAATTATTTTGATAATTATTTCCAGGCCTTTGGTTCATGTATGAAACATTCTCTCTTTGTTCCATTGTTTGTTCAATACTGAGACAATCTTTTGTCAAATGTGGTCCTCTACACTACTCACAACTAATTCGTATTGTGTGAATATATTTAGTCATCTTTTCCATTCTTCTCTCGAAAGCATCTAACTTTGCGGAAATGGAATCAAAGTCATGGCTAGAATCGGCTCTAGCCACTTTAGATGAATGAAGAATATCTTTTTCATGGTGCCACTCATGTGAGTGGGATGCTGTGTTATCAATAATTTTGTGAGCTTCGGTTGCGGTTTTCTTTATAATGGAACCTCCAGCTGCTGTGTCGATATCTTTTCGTGTAGCAACGTCGCATCCTTGATAGAATTTTTGTACTATATGATAATTGTCTAAACTATGTTGAGGACATCCTCTCAACAACTTTCCGAATCTTGTCCATGCCTCATATAGAGTTTCATTTGGCTTTTGCGTGAACGTAACAATTTCTCTTTGAAGTCTCACGGCTTTAGATGCCGGAAAGAATCTTTTAAGAAATTTCTCAACTAAAACATCCCATGTATCAATCGCTCCTTCAGGTAACGATTCTAACAAATCTTTGGCTTCTCCCTTTAAAGTCCAGGGAAATAACATGAGATAGATCTGTTCATCCTCAACTTCTCTAATTTTGAATAGAGTAAAAATCCTATTAAAGGTTTGAAGATGTTCGTTTGAATCTTCTTTTGGCGTACCACTAAATTGGCACTGATTAGTTACCATGTGTAGGATTTGTCCTTTGATTTCGTAATCTGGTGCATTAATGTCTGGTTGAGTAATGGCATGACCTTGGTCAGTGCGTGTAGCTCTCATTCGGTCTTCCATACTTAGAGGTTCCAGATTTTCCATGATTGAATTTGTTGAATCTGAATCACTAGAGGATTCTGATTTAATGGTTTCTTCCTCGACAATCTCTGGTTGTATGATTTGTGGTTCCAGAGGAATGATTAGTGGTTCAGGATCTCTGAATTGTCCTTGAATATCCTCCGGTTTCTCAATTGTGAGGTCGGGTTCAAAAAATGGATTATCGGAAATTTGAATTGGAGTACTTGGTCGAGAAGATGATGATTCTAAAGAAAAATCAACGGCGACAATATTGGCTAGATATCTTGATCGAGTTACAGGTGATGAACGTATGAAAGGTGGTGAACGTTTTGCTCGGTGCATTCACAGAATATCATATTAGTTATAAAGATAAAAATTATATAAGTTATCAAATTAATAGACTTTTCTGATTTTGCCCACGTTTCGAATAGCCAATAGATGCAGCAGGTAGCCAGGACCCTTTAAATCGGAAATCCACAACTCCCCACTAACAAATTCAACTATTACTACGAACCAGAAAATTTTGGATGTCTAACAATTTAACCGCTTAAAATAATTTTTCGTCGAAATTTTGAAGAAAATATAGAAAATTCAAGGTCCTAAAAACAAGAGCATAGAAATGGAAAAGAAAAAGCGCGTCGAAAAATAAGAGGTCGAAAAACAAACGTTGAAAAACAAACAGTCGAAAAATAAAAGGTATTAAGGCGTAAAGGAATTCTAAATCCAAAACGACAATAACTTAAAAAGGTACTACAATTTATTTAAAACTAAAGCGATAAGCGACGTCGTAAAATTCTAAAGCGTCTAAATCTTAGTCTAAAGAAAAAGCACTTAAGGGATTTTACAGCAAAGCCTAAAAATCTAGAAATATAAAATTACTACGGCAAAAACTAAGTTTAAAACTAGTTACGAACGATAAATTACAAATTACAAATTACAAATTAAATGATTAAAATATATAATTTATAAAAAATATAAAAAATATTATTTTTATATTATTATTTTATAAAAGTATTAATTTTATAGTTAATAAAACAAAATTAAACTTAAAAATACAAATTAATTTAAAACTAAACTAAATATTAAAAAACTAAACCCTAATTACTAATTAATTAATAATAATTATTATTAACCCTAACACTAAACCGTACGTACCAGGTATCTGACCTGTCAGAAGACCTCATGCGGTCGCATGAGTTTTATGCATCTTGGCCATGCTATCGCATGGATATGGATACCAGGCCTGTTCTTGGGCTGCTACAGTGATTGAGCTCGGTTACTTATTTAATTTTTTTTTATATATAGCGTTTCGCTTTTCTTCCCCGACAGCGGCGCCAAAAATACTTGATGTGTGCGAGGGGTAGTACGAAATACTATTAAATACGATACAATTTTACACAAGTTATTTATTTATTTATTGAATGGATATACCTAAACCTTGCTACAACACTTATAGACAGTGTACCTAATCATAGAGTAGTGTAGTTTTTAGTAAGTCCGGTTCGTTCCACATGGAGCTTGCTAAGTTTAACGCTATATTTATTTTAAACTATATATATATATATATATATATATATATATATATATATATATATATATAAGTAGTATTATTATTATTATAAAAGGGGGTTTTACCGTTTAGTGACCGGTTTGTTGATTTTAAGTTCTAATTTAAAATATTAAATATAACTTAATTTAAAGCGTAAAATAAATGATGATAAATAAAAGTACGATAATTAAAAGTGCGATAATTTAAAGTATGATAAATAAAATGACAATAAATAAAAGTGCGATGAGATATAAAATAAAGGAATTATGCTTATTTAAACTTCCATAATCATGATGTTTGACGTGTTGATTTTAATTTATTACCATGGGTTAATTGTCCTTTGTCCTGGATTATTCGATATGTCCATCTGGTGTTGTCCATAATAGTCCATCGGTCATAATTATAAAGTGCGAGAGTCTTCGCCAAATTAACCTTATACCCGAAGTCAAATATTCCAACTAATTGGGGATTTAAACCGTAACAAGGTCTTAATACTTTGTTTAATGAATCCACCAGGTTATCGACTACGTGTAATCCAAGGTTTTAATACTTTGTTAACTGTTACACCAATTACCCTTGAATGTAATCCACCCATGTTTTAACGAGTCCAGTGATTATTAATCCATCCCCGTGTCCGGTCAAATGAATAATTATTAGTATTTATATATATCCCGCCCAGCGTACCCAGTCAAGCGTATGTGGTTATATATAAACACGTCAAATTATAAATCTCTATATTAAATCAACGAGATATCATTTAATTAATATAATGCCCATAGTCCAATTTCCACAAGTGTCGGTCTTTTGTCCAAACCCCAATTATGGTCCAAAGCCCAATAACCTAGTCTTAATATTTAGTCCAACATCACGATTACTTCGGCTTAAATAAACAAACTAATAACTTAGCCACGAGACATTAATTTAAAAAGGTTGAACATAACTTACAATGAGTATTTATCGGGTAGTGTTACACGGACAGAATTTTGACTTACAAATTTAAAATATTCGCTACTATAACCTTATTATTATTAACTTAATATTAAAATTATAATTAAAATATAAATATAAATATATTTGAGAGAGAGTTTGATGATTGATGATGGTGTACTCCTCTCATCCGAATTCGATTGCTATTTATAGGACCTGGCCAGATATTTCACTCCATGCGATTGCATGGAGTTTCTTCTTCATGGCCATGTGATCGCATGGCCTCCTGGGATAGCTCACAATGCTTTGTCTTCTTGTTTTGCCGACACATTTAAATATAAATATATAATATATATAATTTTATATAATTATATATATTATATTCATCTGCATAGTTGACTTGTAATTTTAGGTCCGTTGACTTGCGCATTAATGCTCGGTTTATGTCTCGGTTCCAGATTTTTGAACGTCCTTTCGTACGATTTAATATCTTGTACTTTGCGTTTCGCGGCTTGTACTCTTGTAATTTTTAGACGTTTCTCATCAATAAATTGAATCACTTGGATTGTACTTTGTACTTTTTAGTTTTTTGGTCGTTTACGTCTTCAAATCATCGAATCTGTCTTTTGTCTTCACCTTTTATTATTTAAACGAATATTACTTGGAAATAGAACATTTGCAACTAAAAGCTTGTCTTTCTTGAAGGATAATGCTATGAAATATATGTTCGTTTTTAGAATTATCATCGTAACGCAGAGTGATCTGTGTATACGATCGTTTTGAAAAGTACAAGATAAGATCGAAACTTGTCGAAAGCAAACACTACCTTGAGAAGTTCTTTCTCGGTAGTAGTGTAGTTCAATTGGGCCCCGGTTAAGGTGTTTCTTGCATAATAAATCTGTCTAAAGTGTTGGTTAACTCTTTGACAAAGCACCACGCCAAGCGCATAATCGCTCGCATTGTACATCAATTCAAGTCTTTATCCCAATCGGGAGAAACAAGAATTGCTAGGTTAATGAGCTTTTCTTTCAACAAGTTAAACGCTTTGGTGCATTCTTCATCAAACAAGAAAGGTTGGTCTTTTTCTAATAATTTGGGCATGAGGCGGGCGATTTTTGAAAAATCCTTTATGAACCACCTATAAAATCCCGCATGCCCAAGAAAGCTTCGGATTGCTTTCACATCCGATGGTTGCGGTAAGTCTTTTATCACACTAATTTTGGCTTTGTCTACCTTAATCCCCTCCCTTGAGATTTTATGACCTAACACTACCCCCTCGTTGACCATGAAGTGGCATTTTTCCCAATTTGGAACTAAATTTACATTTTCGCAACGGGTCAACATTTTATTAAGGTTTTTAAGACATTGGTCGAAAGAGTCTCCGAACACCGAAAAGTCATCCATGAATACCTCCATAGTGTCCTCAACCAAATTCGAAAAAATAGAAAGCATGCAACGTTGGAAGGTTCGCGGGGCATTACATAGCCCAAAAGGCATCCTTCGATACGCAAATGTACCATAGGGACATGTAAAGGTCATCTTTTCTTGGTCTTCGGGGTCTATCGGGATTTGGAAGTATCCCAAAAACCCGTCAAGAAAGCAATAAAACTCTCTCCCACTTAAACGTTCGATCATTTGATTGATGTAAGGGGGTGGAAAATGGTCTTTTCGTGTGGCATTATTTAAACGTCTATAGTCAATCCATACCCACCATCCCGTGATGGTTCGGATTGAGACAGGCTCATCTTGGTCATTTAAGATCATCATGGCCCACCATTTTTGGGCACCACTTGGACGGGAGTCACCCATGGTGAGTCGAATATTGGGTAGATAAGACCCGCGTCAAGCAATTTGACCACTTCCTTTTTCACAACCTCTTTCATGTCTGGGTTAAGTCTACATTGTCGTTGGACAACCGGTTTGAAGTTCTCTTCCATGAGAATCTTGTGTGTGCAATATGATGGATTTATCCCCGGGATGTCCGTGGTTTTCCATGCTATGGCCGAGTAAGTCGTGCCTTTTGTTCTTGGGTGATTCTCGAAGAGATAATCACCGAAAGTTGGTTTGCTTCCTTAAGATAAGCATATTCAAGAAGCTCGGGAAGCTCTTTAAGCTTAAGAATGGGTGGTTCTTCCCATGAAGACTTGATACGAAATCTATCCTCGTTGGGAATTATCTTAAATGGTTCTTCTCGAGTAGTGTCACATTCAATTTCACTTTTATCAACATTAACATTCATTAATTCCCTAAAGTCAGCCTCTAAATCCACAATGTCATTATCACAAATTTTATTGAAACCTCTGGTATCTGAAATGTCCCGTTCTTATTGATTAAAAACGTTCCATACTAATTGATTTCGTTGCGAGGTTTTGACCTCTATATGAGACGTTTTTCAAAGACTGCATTCATTTTTAAAACAAACCATAACCTTTATTTCATAAATAAAGGTTTAAAAAGCTTTACGTAGATTATCAAATAATGATAATCTAAAATATCCTGTTTACACACGACCATTACATAATGGTTTACAATACAAATATGTTACATCGAAATCAGTTTCTTGAATGCAGTTTTTACACAATATCATACAAACATGGACTCCAAATCTTGTCCTTATTTTAGTATGCAACAGCGAAAGCTCTTAGTATTCACCTGAGAATAAACATGCTTTAAACGTCAACAAAAATGTTGGTGAGTTATAGGTTTAACCTATATATATCAAATCGTAACAATAGACCACAAGATTTCATATTTCAATACACATCCCATACATAGAGATAAAAATCATTCATAAGGTGAACACCTGGTAACCGACATTAACAAGATGCATATATAAGAATATCCCCATCATTCCGGGACACCCTTCGGATATGATATAAATTTCGAAGTACTAAAGCATCCGATACTTTGGATGGGGTTTGTTAGGTCCAATAGATCTATCTTTAGGATTCGCGTCAATTAGGGTGTCTGTTCCCTAATTCTTAGATTACCAGACTTAATAAAAAGGGGTATATTCGATTTCGATAATTCAACCATAGAATGTAGTTTCACGTACTTGTGTCTATTTTGTAAATCATTTATAAAACCTGCATGTATTCTCATCCCAAAAATATTAGATTTTAAAAGTGGGACTATAACTCACTTTCACAGATTTTTACTTCGTCGGGAAGTAAGACTTGGCCACTGGTTAATTCACGAACCTATAAGAATATATACATATATATCAAAGTATCTTCAAAATATATTTACAACACTTTTAATATATTTTGATGTTTTAAGTTTATTAAGTCAGCTGTCCTCGTTAGTAACCTACAACTAGTTGTCCACAGTTAGATGTACAGAAATAAATCGATAAATATTATCTTGAATCAATCCACGACCCAGTGTATACGTATCTCAGTATTGATCACAACTCAAACTATATATATTTTGGAATCAATCTCAACCCTGTATAGCTAACTCCAACATTCACATATAGAGTGTCTATGGTTGTTCCGAAATATATATAGATGTGTCGGTATGATAGGTAGAAACATTGTATACGTGTCTATGGTATCTCAAGATTACATAATATACAATACAAGTTGATTAAGTTATGGTTGGAATAGATTTGTTACCAATTTTCACGTAGCTAAAATGAGAAAAATTATCCAATCTTGTTTTACCCATAACTTCTTCATTTTAAATCCGTTTTAAGTGAATGAAATTGCTATGGTTTCATATTGAACTCTAGTTTATGAATCTAAACAGAAAAAGTATAGGTTTATAGTCAAAAAATAAGTTACAAGTCATTTTTGTAAAGGTAGTCATTTCAGTCGAAAGAACGACGTCTAGATGACCATTTTAGAAAACATACTTCCACTTTGAGTTTAACCATAATTTTTGGATATAGTTTCATGTTCATAATAAAAATCATTTTCCCATAATAACAACTTTTAAATCAAAGTTTATCATAGTTTTTAATTAACTAACCCAAAACAGCCCATGGTGTTACTACGACGGCGTAAATCCGATTTTACGGTATTTTTCGTGTTTCCAGGTTTTAAATCATTAAGTTAGCATATCATATAGATATATAACATGTGTTTAGTTGATTTTAAAAGTCAAGTTAGAAGGATTAACTTTTATTTGCGAACAAGTTTAGAATTAACTAAACTATGTTCTAGTGATTACAAGTTTAAACCTTCGAATAAGATAGCTTTATATGTATGAATCGAATGATGTTATGAACATCATTACTACCTCAAGTTCCTTGGATAAACCTACTGGAAATGAGAAAAATAGATCTAGCTTCAAAGGATCCTTGGATGGCTTGAAAGTTCTTGAAGCAGAATCATGACACGAAAACAATTTCAAGTAAGATTTCCACTCGAAATAAGATTGTTATAGTTATAGAAATTGAATTAAAGTTTGAATATGATTATTACCTTGTATTAGAAAGATAACCTACTATAATTAACAAAGGTTTCTTGATCTTGGATGATTACTTGGAATGGATTTAGAAAACTTGGAAGTAAACTTGCAATCTTGGAAGTATTCTTGATTTTATGAAGCTAGAACTTTTGGAATTTATGAAGAACACTTAGAAATTGAAGATAGAACTTGAGAGAGATCAATTAGATGAAGAAAATTGAAGAATGAAAGTGTTTGTAGGTGTTTTTGGTCGTTGGTGTATGGATTAGATATAAAGGATATGTAATTTTGTTTTCATGTAAATAAGTCATGAATGATTACTCATATTTTTGTAATTTGATGAGATATTTCATGTTAGTTGCCAAATAATGGTTCCCACATGTGTTAGGACTCACATGGGCTGCTAAGAGCTGATCATTGGAGTGTATATACCAATAGTACATACATCTAAAAGCTGTGTATTGTACGAGTACGAATACGGGTGCATACGAGTAGAATTGTTGATGAAACTGAACGAGGATGTAATTGTAAGCATTTTTATTATCTAGAAGTATTTTTATAAGTGTCTTGAAGTCTTTCAAAAGTGTATGAATACATATTAAAACAATACATGTATATACATTTTAACTGAGTCGTTAAGTCATCGTTAGTCGTTACATGTAAGTGTTGTTTTGAAACCTTTAGGTTAACGATCTTGTTAATTGTTGTTAACCCAATGTTTATAATATCATATGAGATTTTAAATTATTATATTTTCATGATATTATGATGTATAAATATCTCTTAATATGATATATATACATTAAATGTCGTTACAACGATAATCGTTACATATATGTCTCGTTTCAAAATCATTAAGTTAGTAGTCTTGTTTTTACATATGTAGTTTATTGTTAATATACTTAATGATATGTTTAATTATCATAATATCATGTTAACTATATATATATATATATCCTTATATATGTCATCATATAGTTTTTACAAGTTTTAACGTTCGTGAATCACCGGTCAACTTGGGTGGTCAATTGTCTATATGAAACCTATTTCAATTAATCAAGTTTTAACAAGTTTGATTGCTTAACATGTTGGAAACATTTAATCATGTAAATATCAATCTCAATTAATATATATAAACATGGAAAAGTTCGGGTCACTACAGTACCTACCCGTTAAATAAATTTCGTCCCGAAATTTTAAGCTGTTGAAGGTGTTGATGAATCTTCTAGAAATAGATGCGGGTATTTCTTCTTCATCTGATCTTCATGCTCCTAGGTGAACTCGGGTCCTCTATGAGCATTCCATCGAACCTTAACAATTGGTATCTTGTTTTGCTTAAGTCTTTTAACCTCACGATCCATTATTTCGACGGGTTCTTCGATGAATTGAAGTTTTTCATTGATTTGGATTTCATCTAACAGAATAGTGAGATCTTCTTTAGCAAAACATTTCTTCAAATTCGAGACTTGGAAAGTGTTATGTACAACCGCGAGTTGTTGAGGTAACTCAAGTCGGTAAGCTACTGGTCCGACACGATCAATAATCTTGAATGGTCCAATATACCTTGGATTTAATTTCCCTCGTTTACCAAATCGAACAACGCCTTTCCAAGATGAAACTTTAAGCATGACCATCTCTCCAAGTTCAAATTCTATATCTTTTCTTTTAATGTCAGCGTAGCTCTTTTGTCGACTTTGGGCGGTTTTCAACCGTTGTTGAATTTGGATGATCTTCTTGGTAGTTTCTTGTATTATCTTCGGACCCGTAATCTGTCTATCCCCCACTTCACTCCAACAAATCGGAGACCTGCACTTTCTACCATAAAGTGCTTCAAACGGCGCCATCTCAATGCTTGAATGGTAGCTGTTGTTGTAGGAAAATTCTGCTAACGGTAGATGTCGATCCCAACTGTTTCCAAAATCAATAACACATGCTCGTAGTATTTCTTCAAGCGTTTGTATCGTCCTTTCGCTCTACCCATCAGTTTGTGGATGATAGGCAGTACTCATGTCTAGACGAGTTCCTAATGCTTGCTGTAATGTCTGCCAGAATCTTGAAATAAATCTGCCATCCCTATCAGAGATAATAGAGATTGGTATTCCATGTCTGGAGATGACTTCCTTCAAATACAGTCGTGCTAACTTCTCCATCTTGTCATCTTCTCTTATTGGCAGGAAGTGTGCTGATTTGGTGAGACGATCAACTATTACCCAAATAGTATCAAAACCACTTGCAGTCCTTGGCAATTTAGTGACAAAATCCATGGTAATGTTTTCCCATTTCCATTCCGGGATTTCGGGTTGTTGAAGTAGACCTGATGGTTTCTGATGTTCAGCTTTGACCTTAGAACACGTCAAACATTCTCCTACGTATTTAGAAACATCGACTTTCATACCCGGCCACCAAAAATGTTTCTTGAGATCCTTGTACATCTTCCCCGTTCCAGGATGTATTGAGTATCTGGTTTTATGAGCTTCTCTAAGTACCATTTCTCTCATATCTCCAAATTTTGGTACCCAAATTCTTTCAGCCCTATACCGGGTTCCGTCTTCCCGAATATTAAGATGCTTCTCCGATCCTTTGGGTATTTCATCCTTTAAATTTCCCTCTTTTAAAACTCCTTGTTGCGCCTCCTTTATTTGAGTAGTAAGGTTAGTGTGAATCATTATATTCATAGATTTTACTCGAATGGGTTCTCTGTCCTTTCTGCTCAAGGCGTCGGCTACCACATTTGCCTTCCCCGGGTGGTAACGAATCTCAAAGTCGTAATCATTCAATAATTCAATCCACCTACGCTGCCTCATATTCAGTTGTTTCTGATTAAATATGTGTTGAAGACTTTTGTGGTCGGTATATATAATACTTTTGACCCCATATAAGTAGTGCCTCCAAGTATTTAATGCAAAAACAACCGCGCCTAATTCCAAATCATGCGTCGTATAATTTTGCTCGTGAATCTTCAATTGTCTAGACGCATAAGCAATCACCTTCGTTCGTTGCATTAATACACAACCGAGACCTTGCTTTGATGCGTCACAATAAATCACAAAATCATCATTCCCTTCAGGCAATGACAATATAGGTGTCGTAGTTAGCTTTTTCTTCAATAATTGAAATGCCTTCTCTTGTTCATCCTTCCATTCAAATTTCTTCCCTTTATGCGTTAATGCAGTCAAGGGTTTTGCTATTTTGGAGAAATCTTGGATGAATCTTCTGTAGTAACCAGCCAATCCTAAAAATTGACGTATATGCTTTGGAGTTTTTGGGGTTTCCCACTTTTCAACGGTTTCGATCTTTGTCGAGTCCACCTGGATACCTTCTTTGTTCACTATGTGACCGAGGAATTGAACTTCTTCCAACCAAAATGCACACTTTGAAAACTTAGCGTACAGTTTTTCTTTCCTCAATACTTCTAGCACTTTTCTCAAATGTTCTTCGTGCTCTTGATCATTCTTTGAGTAAATAAGTACGTCATCGATGAAAACAATGACAAACTTGTCAAGATATGGCCCACACACTCGGTTCATAAGGTCCATGAACACAGCTGGTGCATTAGTCAATCCAAAAGGCATAACCATAAACTCGTAATGACCATAATGCATCCTAAAAGTAGTTTTTGGAATATCATCCTCCTTTACTCGCATTTGATGATATCCAGAACGTAAATCGATCTTCGAATAAATCGACGAGCCTTGTAGTTGATCAAATAAGTCGTAAATTCTCGGCAGTGGATAACGGTTTATGATGGTAAGTTTGTTCAACTCTCTGTAGTCAATACACAACCTAAATGTACCATCCTTCTTCTTGACAAACAAAACAGGAGCTCCCCATGGTGATGTGCTTGGTCGAATGAAACCACGTTCTAATAGTTCTTGCAGTTGGCTTTGCAGTTCTTTCATCTAGCTGGGTGCGAGTCTATAAGGAGCACGAGCTATTGGTGCAGCTCCTGGTACAAGATCTATTTGAAATTCAACAGATCGATGTGGAGGTAGTCCTGGTAATTCTTTCAAAAATACATCGGGAAATTCTTTTGCGACGGGAACATCATTGATGCTCTTTTCTTCAGTTTGTACTTTCTCGACGTGTGCTAGAACATCATAACAACCTTTTCTTATTAGTTTTTGTGCCTTCAAATTACTAATAAGATGTAGCTTCATGTTGCCCTTTTCTCCGTACACCATTAAGGGTTTTCCTTTTTCTCGTATAATGCGAATTGCATTTTTGTAACAAACGATCTCTGCTTTCACTTCTTTCAACCAGTCCATACCGATTATCACATCAAAACTCCCTAACTCTACTGGTATCAAGTCAATCTTAAATATTTTGCTACCCAGTTTAATTTCTCGATTCCGGCATATATTATCTGCTGAAATTAATTTACCGTTTGCTAATTCAAGTAAAAATTTACAATCCAACGGCGTCAATGGACAACTTAATTTAGCACAAAAATCTCTACTCATATAGCTTCTATCCGCACCCGAATCAAATAAAATGTAAGCAGATTTATTATCAATAAGAAACGTACCCGTAACAAGCTCCGGGTCTTCCTGTGCCTCTGCCGCATTAATATTGAAAACTCTTCCGCGGCCTTGTCCATTCGTGTTCTCCTGGTTCGGGAAATTTCTAATAATGTGGCCCAGTTTTCCACATTTATAACAAACTACATTGGCATAACTTGCTCCGACACTACTTGCTCCGCCATTACTCGTTCCGACACCATTTGTTCCTTTCGTTCTGTTAACCCCTGGTCCGTAGACCTCACACTTCGCCGCGCTATGACCATTTCTTTTACACTTGTTGCAAAATTTGGTGCAGAACCCCGAGTGATACTTTTCACACCTTTGGCATAGCTGCTTCTGATTGTTGTTGTTATTGCAGTTATTATTGTTGTTGGGATGATTGTTGTAGTTGCTGTTGTTGTTGTTGTTGTTGTTGTTGTTGTTGTTGTTGTTGTTGTTGTTGTTGGGCTGTTTGTTGTAGTTGCGATTGATGTTGCGATTTTTGAGATAATTGTTGCGATTATTGTTGTAATTGCTGTTGTTGTTGTATTGGTGATCCTTATCACCGTTTTCCTCCCACTTTCTTTTGACTTGCTTCACATTGGCCTCTTCAACAGACTGTTCTTTAATTCTTTCTTCAATCTGGTTCACTAGTTTGTGAGCCATTCTACATGCCTGTTGTATGGAGGCGGGCTCGTGTGAACTTATATCTTCTTGGATTCTTTCCGGTAATCCTTTCACAAATGCGTCGATCTTCTATTCCTCATCTTCGAACGCTCCCGGACACAATAGGCATAATTCTGTGAATCGTCTTTCGTACGTGGTAATATCAAATCCTTGGGTTCGTAACCCTCTAAGCTCTGTCTTGAGCTTATTGACCTCGGTTCTGGGACGGTACTTCTCGTTCATCAAGTGCTTGAATGCTGACCACGGTAGTGCGTAAGCATCATCTTGTCCCACTTGCTCGAGATAGGTATTCCACCATGTTAACGCAGAACCTGTGAAGGTATGCGTAGCGTACTTCACTTTGTCCTCTTCAGTACACTTACTTATGGCAAACACCGATTCGACCTGCTCGGTCCACCATTTCAATCCGATCGGTTCTTCGGTTCCATCAAATTCCAAAGGTTTGCAGGCAGTGAATTCTTTGTAGGTGCATCCTACACGATTTCCTGTACTGCTAGATCCAAGGTTATTGTTAGTATGTAGCACAGCCTGTACTGCGGCTATGTTTGAAGCTAGAAAAGTACGGAATTCCTCTTCATTCATATTCACGGTGTGTCGAGTAGTCGGTGCCATTTCCTTCAAAATAGTCAAATGGAACAAGTTAATCATACAGAATATTAAGAATAGTTAATAGTATTTCGTAGCATAATATGAACTCATTTATAAAAGCTTTTTCTTCATATTATCATTTTATAAGTTTAAATTCGGGTAGTACCTACCCGTTAAGTTCATACTTAGTAGCTAATATACAATTCAACTACTACAATTCTATATGAAAAACTGATTATAATAATATTTCGCGTTCAAACTTTTATACAATATTTTACAAACTTACAATACCGCTTATTTTACATAAAGCATGAAATATAGCACACAATAACTTTGATACAAGATAGTTGTGAAGATAATTCTAGCTAGTACACAAGTCGTTCAGCAAAGGCAATAAAGACACGTAATTCATACGTCCAGAAACAAGTCATGCATTCTGGTTTTACTAGGACTACTTCCCATCCTTGGTCTTGTGGAACATAACCGTTATGGCCGTTGATAAGACAGCGTGTTGTAACGTCGTCAAAGGGACGAGGGTTACGTAATGACCAACAGTCTCGTAATAACCTAAAAACCTCATTTCTTACCCCAATTACCGACTCCGTCACTTGTGGGAATGTTTTATTTAATAGTTGTAGCCCGATGTTCTTTTTCTCACTTTGGTGAGAAGCGAACATTACTAACCCGTAAGCATAGCATGCTTCTTTATGTTTCATGTTAGCTGCTTTTTCTAAATCATGAAGTCCTATATTCGGATACATTGAGTCAAAATAATTTCTTAACCCGTTGCGTAAAATAGCATTTGGGTTCCCCGCAATATATGCGTCAAAGTAAACACATCGTAACTTATGGGTTTCCCAATGTGATATCCCCCATCTTTCAAGCGAAAGTCTCTTATAAACCAAGACATTCTTGGAACGTTCTTCGAATGTCTTACAAATTGATTTCGCCGTAAATAGTTGTGCCGAAGAATTCTGACCGACTCTAGACAAGATTTCATCAATCATGTCTCCGGGTAGGTCTCTTAAAATATTGGGTTGTCTACCCATTTTGTGTTTTTATACTGTAAAATAGACAAGAGTTAGATTCATAAAAAAATACTTATTAATACAAGCAATTTCTACATATATCATAAAGCATAAGCACACTATATTACATATATTACACCATACGAATACAACTATCGTATTCCGACTCGCTCGTTTCTTCTTCTTCGGTCTTGGTTCGTTTTGCCAAGTTTCTAGGGATATATGATGTTCCCCTAATACTAGCTGTCGTTTTCCACAACGGTTTAGAAAAACCTGGTGGTTTAGAGGTTCCCGGGTCATTGTTACAACTTAAGGACTTCGGGGGTTGATGATACATATAAAGTTCATCGGGGTTGGAATTAGATTTCTCTATTTTTATGCCCTTTCCCTTATTATTTTCTTTTGCCTTTTTAAATTCAGTTGGGGTAATTTCTATAACATCATCGGAATTCTCGTCGGAATCCGATTCATCGGAGAATTGGTAATCCTCCCAATATTTTGCTTCCTTGGCGGAAACACCATTGACCATAATTAACCTTGGTCGGTTGGTTGAGGATTTTCTTTTACTTAACCGTTTTATTATTTCCCCCACCGGTTCTATTTCCTCCTCCGGTTCCTCCTCTTCCGGTTCTGATTCTTCTTCCGGTTCTGATTCTTCTTCCGGTTCCTCTTCGGGAACTTGTGAATCAGTCCAATATATATTCGACTCTTTGTTATTATTAGGTGAGTCAATGGGATTTGTGCTAGAGGTAGACATCTATCACACAATATCAAACATGTTAAGAGATTAATATATCACATAATATATACATGTTAATAATATATAGTTTCCAACAAAAATGTTAAGCAATCATTTTTAAAGAAAACACGGTCGAAGTCCAGACTCACTAATGCATCCTAACAAACTCGATAAGACACACTAATGCAAATTTTTCTAGTTCTCTAAGACCAACGCTCGGATACCAACTGAAATGTCCCGTTCTTATTGATTAAAAACGTTCCATATTAATTGATTACGTTGCGAGGTTTTGACCTCTATATGAGACGTTTTTCAAAGACTGCATTCATTTTTAAAACAAACCATAACCTTTATTTCATAAATAAAGGTTTAAAAAGCTTTACGTAGATTATCAAATAATGATAATCTAAAATATCCTGTTTACACACGACCATTACATAATGGTTTACAATACAAATATGTTACATCGAAATCAGTTTCTTGAATGCAGTTTTTACACAATATCATACAAACATGGACTCTAAATCTTTTCCTTATTTTAGTATGCAACAGCGGAAGCTCTTAGTATTCACCTGAGAATAAACATGCTTTAAACGTTAACAAAAATGTTGGTGAGTTATAGGTTTAACCTATATATATCAAATCGTAACAATAGACCACAAGATTTCATATTTCAATACACATCCCATACATAGAGATAAAAATCATTCATATGGTGAACACCTGGTAACCGACATTAACAAGATGCATATATAAGAATATCCCCATCATTCCGGGACACCCTTCGGATATGATATAAATTTCGAAGTACTAAAGCATCCGGTACTTTGGATGGGGTTTGTTAGGCCCAATAGATCTATCTTTAGGATTCGCGTCAATTAGGGTGTCTGTTCCCTAATTCTTAGATTACCAGACTTAATAAAAAGGGGCATATTCGATTTCGATAATTCAACCATAGAATGTAGTTTCACGTACTTGTGTCTATTTTGTAAATCATTTATAAAACCTGCATGTATTCTCATCCCAAAAATATTAGATTTTAAAAGTGGGACTATAACTCATTTTCACAGATTTTTACTTCGTCGGGAAGTAAGACTTGGCCACTGGTTGATTCACGAACCTATAATAATATATACATATATATCAAAGTATGTTCAAAATATATTTACAACACTTTTAATATATTTTGATGTTTTAAGTTTATTAAGTCAGCTGTCCTCGTTAGTAACCTACAACTAGTTGTCCACAGTTAGATGTACAGAAATAAATCGATAAATATTATCTTGAATCAATCCACGACCCAGTGTATACGTATCTCATTATTGATCATAACTCAAACTATATATATTTTGGAATCAACCTCAACCCTGTATAGCTAACTCCAACATTCACATATAGAGTGTCTATGGTTGTTCCGAAATATATATAGATGTGTCGACATGATAGGTCGAAACATTGTATACGTGTCTATGGTATCTCAAGATTACATAATATATAATACAAGTTGATTAAGTTATGGTTGGAATAGATTTGTTACCAATTTTCACGTAGCTAAAATGAGAAAAATTATCCAATCTTGTTTTACCCATAACTTCTTCATTTTAAATCCGTTTTGAGTGAATCAAATTACTATGGTTTCATATTGAACTCTATTTTATGAATATAAACAGAAAAAGTATAGGTTTATAGTCAGTAAAATAAGTTACAAGTCGTTTTTGTAAAGGTAGTCATTTCAGTCGAAAGAACGACGTCTAGATGACCATTTTAGAAAACATACTTCCACTTTGAGTTTAACCATAATTTTTGGATATAGTTTCATGTTCATAATAAAAATAATTTTCCCAAAATAACAACTTTTAAATCAAAGTTTATCATAGTTTTTAATTAACTAACCCAAAACAGCCCGCGGTGTTACTACGACGGCGTAAATCCGATTTTACGGTGTTTTTCGTGTTTCCAGGTTTTAAATCATTAAGTTAGCATATCATATAGATATAGAACATGTGTTTAGTTGATTTTAAAAGTCAAGTTAGAAGGATTAACTTTTATTTGCGAACAAGTTTAGAATTAACTAAACTATGTTCTAGTGATTACAAGTTTAAACCTTCGAATAAGATAGCTTTATATGTATGAATCGAATGATGTTATGAACATCATTACTACCTCAAGTTCCTTGGATAATCCTACTGGAAATGAGAAAAATAGATCTAGCTTCAAAGGATCCTTGGATGGCTTGAAAGTTCTTGAAGCAGAATCATGACACGAAAACAATTTCAAGTAAGATTTCCACTCGAAATAAGATTGTTATAGTTTTAGAAATTGAATTAAAGTTTGAATATGATTATTACCTTGTATTAGAAAGATAACCTACTGTAAGTAACAAAGGTTTCTTGATCTTGGATGATTACTTGGAATGGATTTAGAAAACTTGGAAGTAAACTTGCAATCTTGGAAGTATTCTTGATTTTATGAAACTAGAACTTTTGGAATTTATGAAGAACACTTAGAACTTGAAGATAGAACTTGAGAGAGATCAATTAGATGAAGAAAATTGAAGAATGAAAGTGTTTGTAGGTGTTTTTGATCATTGGTGTATGGATTAGATATAAAGGATATGTAATTTTGTTTTCATGTAAATAAGTCATGAATGATTACTCATATTTTTGTAATTTTATGAGATATTTCATGTTAGTTGCCAAATGATGGTTCCCACATGTGTTAGGTGACTCACATGGGCTACTAAGAGCTGATCATTGGAGTGTATATACCAATAGTACATACATCTAAAAGCTGTGTATTGTACGAGTACGAATACGGGTGCATACGAGTAGAATTGTTGATGAAACTGAACGAGGATGTAATTGTAAGCATTTTTGTTATGTAGAAGTATTTTGATAAGTGTCTTGAAGTCTTTCAAAAGTGTATGAATACATATTAAAACACTACATGTATATACATTTTAACTGAGTCGTTAAGTCATCGTTAGTCGTTACATGTAAGTGTTGTTTTGAAACCTTTAGGTTAACGATCTTGTTAATTGTTGTTAACCCAATGTTTATAATATCAAATGAGATTTTAAATTATTATATTATCATGATATTATGTTGTATAAATATCTCTTAATATGATATATATATACATTAAATGTCGTTACAACGATAATCGTTACATATATGTCTCGTTTCAAAATCATTAAGTTAGTAGTCTTGTTTTTACATATGTAGTTCATTGTTAATATACTTAATGATATGTTTACTTATCATAATATCATGTTAACTATATATATATCCTTATATATGTCATCATATAGTTTTTACAAGTTTTAACGTTCGTGAATCACCGGTCAACTTGGGTGGTCAATTGTCTATATGAAACCTATTTCAATTAATCAAGTCTTAACAAGTTTGATTGCTTAACATGTTAGAAACACTTAATCATGTAAATAACAATTTCATTTAATATATATATAAACATGGAAAAGTTCGGGTCACTACAGTATCAACCCCTAAAAGTTTTTCAAGCTCCTTATATACACAAAAGTCAATGTGGTCAAGGGCATAACACTCATCATCATCGGTCTTGCTTGGTTGGTACATAGCTTCCCGGATGTTTATGGTAACACGCTCTTCATCAACTCCAATGTTGAGTTGATTGTATTGCACCAAGATGATGGTGTCGGCGGTCGCAAGAAATGGTCTTCCTAAGATGAGAGGGACTTGAAGATCCTCCTTCATCTCCATGATAACAAAATCAACTGGGAGCACCAAGGTGTCAATGCTAGCCAAGATGTCCTTGGCGATACCAATAGCTGTGTCAAATGAATGGTTGGCCAATCTTATCCTAATTCTGGTTGGTTTAAGAGGCCCAAGACCAAGTCATTCGTAAAGTGAATGGGACATTAGGTTAATGCTTTCACCCAAATTGGTGAGTGCATTGAACACTTCCGACTCACCGAATTTACAAGGGAAAATAAATTTTCCCGGATCACCTAACTTTTTAGTGATCCTTGGTCTTGATTCAAGAATCTTGTTGCATTCCTCTTCGATAAAGAAAGATGTTTCGTCATGATATTTTCCCGTTTGAGATATTAGCTCCTTTATGAACCGACCGTAGTTTGGCATTCATATAAGAACATTCATGATTGGCAAGTTGATCGAGAGATTTTTCATCATATCTTGAAACGTTTTGTATTGAGCCGCCAACTTCTCCTTCCTTAAAGCATTGGGATATGGCACCGACGTTGTAACCTTCAAAGGTTCTTTACCCTTATCTTTACCCTTTTCATCATTACCCTTAGCATCCTTAACCTTATCATCATTACCATTAACCCCGGTTGAGTCGACTTTTTCTTTACCCTTCTCTTTGCTAACCTCGATTTCCTCCTCAATGAAGCTTGGTAGTGTTTCTTGGGTGATGAAGGGTTGTGGATGGGGATCTTCAATTCCTTGAGTAGTTAGACCGCTTCGATTGGTTATGGCATTGTAATTTTCATTTCGATTTGGGTAGTTAGGGTTTTGGTTGGTGCTATCGATAGGAATCACTCTTGTGTTGTTATTTTATTGGTTTTGGTTTGGTTGTCAGTTATTGTTGTAATTGTTGTTCGAGTTGACTTGTCTGTTGGATGGTAAGGTTACTTGAGGTCTTTCGGAAACTTGGTTTGAAAGTCTTCCAACGGTACTCTCTAGGTTTTGAAATTAAGCTTGTTGGTGCTTCAATTGTTGCTTTAAGAACTCGTTCTCCTTTAACAAAAATGCTTCGGTTGATTCAACCTTCTTGATATAATTTTGCATGATTTCTTCTAAACTCTTGGAAGGTTAGGATTGTTGAGTGTTTTGTTGAGGTTGTTGATTGTAACCTTGGTTGTTTTGAGGTTGAGTATAACCTTGGTTGTTTTGATAATTCGAATTGGATTGGTTGTTATAAGGTTGATTGTTGTAAGGTTGATTGTTGTAAGGTTGTTGGTTTTGGTATTGGAATTTGTTGCTTCGGTTTTGGTTATAGTTGTTGTTGTAATTTTGGTTTCGGTGTTTGTTTTGGTTTGTAAATCTGGGTGGTGTATTGGTTTGATTGTTGAACGATACTTGCTTTTGGTTAGGATTGTAGTAGCCTTGGTTTGATGTTCCACCCCGTTGATAGTTTTGATTACTCACGTAGTTAACATGAGCATCTGAATTCATGGGAATGTCATCCAAATCAACATGGTTACATTGATTAATTTGGGGACAATTCTTGGTGAGATGTGGTCCTTCGCACCTTTGACAACCTGCTTACATTGCAACTACCGATTGTTGTAGCTTTTTCAACTCTTTCTTATACATTTAAAATTGATTATTTAAGCTTGCAAGAGTGACTTGACCATTGTCACTCTCCACTTGGGCTACACTTTTCCTTGGTAAATCTCGTGGTGAAGGTTCCATTCGTAAGTGTTGATCGACATATCTTCTAACATGGTTTCTGCCGCATTTAGTAACTTATACATAAAAACTCCTCCCGAAGATGCATCGAGAGTTTGTCTTGTCAAAGCATTAGTACCCTGGTAGAATGTGTTAATGTATTCTTTCTTAGACAAACCATGTGGTGGACAAGCTCTTAGCATTTTCTTGAATTGTATTCATGCATCATACAAGGACTAATCATTGTGTTGAGTGAATCGATTAATCTCCATTTGAAGGCGCTCCTCCTTTGATGGTGGGAAACAAAGATTGATAAAAGATTCGTTAAATCTTGAAAACTCCTAATAGAATCGGAAGGTAGGTTCCTTAACCATACCTTTTGTAACATCCCGCATTTTTTCGTTAAATTATTTTAACCCCCGTCTTTTTATTTTAAATAATATCCTTCGTGACTATATTCGTATCCTCCGTTAGCTAACATTCTTAATAATTTTCGTTATTGGATTATAACATCTCCCGTTAATGTACGTATCTAAAATATCTCGTTTAGGTAATTCACGCACCCGCTTATAAACTAGAGGGACTAGACTTGCCAAAAGACCAAACCTTTGACTAGGTCAAAGTGGTCAACACCCACCTCCTTCTTTCATTTTCCATTTCATTTCCCTTTTCTTAAATACTTTCACCATTTTTCTCTCAATCTTCAAAACAAGAATTCATCATCTAAATTCAGATTAGGAGGTTAGCAACAAAACAAATTACATATTTAGAATCCTCTCTTCGTCCTCTACAACTCGATACCAATTTCATCTCATTTGGGTAACTTTCTAAAATCACTAGATTTTGTGTTCTTGATGTTTTTGAATTATAAAGTTGTTAATTAGTGTCTATGGCTTAAGTCTAACATGAATATATGATTTGTATGCTCGATTTGTTGTTTTGGAGTAACTAGCATGAACTTGAAAATGGGTTTGCTTAATCTTTGATTTTGGATGAGTTAATTTTGTTAAATTGTTTAAGTTCATGTTTTAATTGTGTTACTAGTATCACTAGATTCGTTTTGATGCGTAGATTGATTAAGAAAACTTCAAATACATGATTAGTGATTTTTGTGAATTTTGGTTAGGGTTTGATAAGCCTAAAATGAACTTTTGATGTTTTGAATTCCATGAAATGTTATTAGTAAGTGTTTAGTTGTAATGTATGTTTCATTACCTTCAAAACGGCATACCATATATGTGAATTGGATTCCCGAATCTTAAAATGAGTTTTGAGAACTTGAAACTTTGAAAATAGACTTTTAATGACCACTGGACGAGAAATAGGTTATTGAAAATGATGTTTTTGTTTGATGAGATGTGTTTAGTTGTATTTCTTGTCAAATTAGCTTTCTAACGATATAAGGTGCGAGTTCTAAGTGTTAGCGGTTTGTGATTTATGCTTGAAAGAGTTTTGATTTGAGACTGACCAGGTACCAGCTTCCGTTAAATGCCGCGGCGCGGCAGTCTTGGGTCGCGGCGCGACCTAAGACGTGTCCAAGTTCTGACCTACTTGTCAATTATATGAAAAATGTTTGGCACGCTATGGAACTCCGATTCACATGTAACTTGTTCTAACATGCTTATATATGAATAACTAGCACAAAAAAATAGTTCGGGACCCGACCTGAACGTGTTGACTTTTTCATTGACTTTGACCCGGCTCAAGTTTGACTTTTTGTCAAACTTAACCAAATGATTATGCAATCTTTCTAACATAATTATTTACTTGTATCTTGCATGAAACTTGACAATTTGATTCGCATGCTATATAATCGAGTCGTAACGAGCCATAGGACTAATTGAACATCTTTGATCGATCGTGTTTATCGCTATTGATACAACCCTAATTGTTTAGGTCAAGACTAAACAACTTTCATGCACACGTTTACTTTGTGAAGTACCTTTATTACTCATGCACTCGAGGTGAGATCATAGTCCCATCTTTCAATAACTTTTATACTTTTAAATCATGGGATGAGAAACATATACAGTTTTATACTACATACTTTTATGCTTTGAACACAAGTACGAAAACAAACATTCCAAGTGCGATTTTAGAAAGAAATGCCTCAATTCGATTATCATTAGTTACACTTGCCTGGTGTAAGCGAGAACTTATGTTGTATGGATCCATATAGGTTTGACAAACCCTCATTCGGACGGTTCGCTACCGTTATGCGGATGAAATATATTTTTGTGTTTTAGTGTAGGTTCTAACACTGTGTGATGGGGTAACATTGGTTAAGTCTTGATAATTGAGTGCTCGTGTATAACAACACTTTTGGAATGCAAATGTTTTGGATAATCTACGTTATGGGAATATAAAATCTTGTGGTTCAAAAACAACGTTTATTACTACACCTATGATTTCACCAACGTTTTTCGTTGACAGTTTTCTATATGTTTTCTCAGGTTCTTGAATGATATATGATACATGCTTCCGCTCACTTTTGTTACTTGCTTGGATGTCGAGTATACATGCATACATGGAGCATCTTTTGACTTTACTTTTACTAGTGTCGCATGGGTTTCATTTGTACTTATAAACTTTGTAACGTAACTCGTTGTAGAACTACTTTTGTAAACTTGAACCATCCTTACATTTGAAATGAATGCGACATGTTTTGGTCAAACCTCATTTTAAAGACTTATGACCACGTAACGAGACCTAAGTAGATGGCGCCGTCAATGACGTTTTGGTCGGGTCGCTACACCTTTGCATCTTCTTGAAGAGTAAAGGGGAATGCCCTTACCTTGAAAGCATCATCGGTAACATCCTTGTTCTTGTAGATGTCACAAATATCATTAAATTGTTGAATGTGTTCAAACAGATTTTCCTCTATCAACCCATGAAATAGCATATCCTTGATCACTGTGAAGAAGTTTCCCTCGATCTTCCAATTATCGGCCCCAATTGGTGGTTTTGTAATGGCGGGAGGCACCAAGGTAGGTGCAACTAACCTAGCGTTCCACATTGGAGTGTCATTTGGATCATTTTGTTGCTCTTGATTAACTGGTATTTGGTTGATTGGATCACCCACTTCAACTCCGTCCATATCTTCTAAACCAAATGGCAAAACCTTAAAATATATCCTTAAAACCCTTTCTTCTCTACGCTTGTAAACCCCGTGGATGTGTTTCTCCAGACGGAAAATGGATGTGTAAACTCTTGATCCTTTTGGGATCTTGTTTTCATACACCAAAGTACCTATCCTTCAATCACAACATAAACACAAACGGTTTTCCAAAAACAAAATAGAATATAAGAACACGAAAAGTAAATTTTGTAAGGGTAAACCCTTAAAAAAGGATCGAACAATTAAAAGCTTAAACCAAATATCCCACTAGCTAACCGCTCCCCGGCAGCGGCGCCACTAAATTGATGATGCGTGTGTAATAATACACCATTTACCCTCTAAATTTATACAAGATTCAAACACTACAAATAAGCACACACAACTAACAAGCAATTAGAACCCGGTTATTATAGCACTTTAATGTAAGTATTCGTTTCAAGTTCGTCCCAAGAGAGCGGTGTAAGTAGAATAATTGAAACTATTAATTTTCCTAGGGTTTTTTTGATTGGGGTTTTGATTGATTTTAATTAACAACTAAAACGTGCACAAGTAAACAAACTTAACAAGTAAGACTAGTAGCAAGTAACAAGTAACTAAATTTAAGAACTAATTCAATTAACTAAAGAGCGTTCACTTACCTAATCTTCTCTATGGTTGGGTTGCCACATTTTACCTAAATTGTTATCGCACTAGTTGTTGAACTATTAAATGTTTAGCAGCACTACCAAACCTTAATCGAATTACACTTTGCAAACTTACATAAGCATCGTATTCTAATTAAGATCAAGTTACGTATGAACGGTTATTGAGATTATGCTTGGGTTGAAATCACTTAGAACCCTTCAACTATCGAAATCACTAAAGATAATCGAACACCACTATGTTGAATAAAGGCCAATTGAAAACCAACTTAAATTAAGAACACAATCACTTGAAATGCTTAATCTAGTTGTCTAGATCACCTAAGGTGTTGAAGAACAAATTGATTCACTTCTCAAATCACTAAGAGAGCTACTCAACCTATGTAATCAAAGTAAAGCCTAAAATAAATGCATAGCAATGTATCTATAGCTAACACAATAACACTTGTTCATGTATTTCATTCAAACAACTTCATTCAATTAATTTAGGGGAAAATCTTTGCATTAGAGATTCATAGATAAGAAAACACAATAGATTTATCCGATCATGGCTAAGATTATAATAATCATAAGCATTGAAACACAAATAAAAATCATCTTAAGTTATTACAAGCAATTGATTCAAAATAGAGTAAGAAGGGTGGAGATTACAACCCAAATTGAAAGAAAAGAAGATCTAGAGCTAAAACTATCATGGAACTTGAGCTTGCTTCCTTCAATTCACCTTCAAACTCCAATAGATGATGAAATTAGGGTTTTGGAAGTGAAAATCGGACTTAGAATTGCAGCTCTCCTCAAAATGACCTAATCTCTTCCCTTTTATAGTGCTGAAAATTCTGGGCTAAACAGCGACAGGAGCGCCGCTGATGTTATGCGAGGTGTATATAAAATAATTATTAATTTTAGCAGAAAACACTATTAAATACGATACAGTTTTACACAAGATATTTATTTATTTATAGAATGGATATACTTAAACCTTGCTACAACACTTATAGGCAGTGTACCTAATCGTACAGTAGTGTAGTTTTTAGTAAGTCCGGTTCGTTCCACAGGGAAATCTTTTAAACAAAGCTCAACACTATATTAGTTTACTTTTATTAAAAATACAAATATATATATAAGTAATATTATTATTATAAAGGGGGGTTTTTACCGTTTAATGACCGGTTTGTCGATTTTAAGACTTTAGTCGCAGTTAACACCTAATGTAAAATATTAAATAAATACAAGACTTAAATTAAAGCGTAAAGTAAATAACGATAATGAAATTGCGAATAATAAAAGTGCGATAAAATAAACTTACGATAATTAAAAAGTACGATAATTAAAAGTGCGATTAAATAACAATAAATAAAAGTGCGATAATTAGAAGTGCAATTAAATATAAAATAAAGGAAATTAAATATGAAATAAAAGAATTATGCTTATTTAAACTTCCGTAATCATGATGTTTGACGTGTTGATTTTAGTTTTATGCCCATGGGTTAATTGTCCTTTGTCCTGGATTATTTAATATGTCCGTCTGGTTTTTGTCCATAACAGTCCATCAGTTATAAATATAAAGTGCGAGTGTCCTCGTCAGATTATTATTATACCCGAAGTTAAATCTTCCAACTAATTGGGGATTCGAATTGTAACAAGGTTTTAATACTTTGTTTAATGAATACACCAGGTTATCGACTGCGTGTAAACCAAGGTTTTACTACTTTGTTAACAATTACACCAATTACCCTTGAATGTAATTTCACCCCTGTTTTAATTATTCTAGTGGCTATTAATTCATTCCCGTGTCCGGTTAAATGAACGATTATTCGTACATATAAATACCCCGCCCATCGTGTCCGATCGAGTGTATACGGTAATTTATAGGGACGCCCAATTGTAAATCTTTATATTAACATTAACAAACTTTCATTTAGTTAAACAAATATAAAGCCCATTAATAGCCCATAGTCTAATTTCCACAAGTGTCGTTCTTTTGTCCAAACCCCAATTATGGTACAAAGCCCAATTACCCAATTTTAGCAATTAGCCCAACATCATGATTACTTCGTTTTAAATAAGCATAATAATAACTTACCTACGAGACATTAATATAAAAAGGTTGAACATAACTTACAATGATTTAAAAATAGCGTAGCGTTACACGGACAGAATTTCGACTTACACCCTTACAACATTCGCTAACATACCCTTATTATTAGAATTATAATTAAAATTAAAATATAAATTATAAATATAAATATAAATTTTACGTATGAATGAGGAAGAAAAAGATGATGGTTTTTGATCAGAATTCGGTTGGCTTTATAGGCAGTTTTCAAATTTGGGGCTCCGCGACTCGCGGCAAAATGCTCTTCAAATTCCGCGAGTCGCGGAGGTTACTTTTACAGCTCAGTCCTTGGAGTTTTTCTCTGCTGACGGTTTTTTATTTATAAATATAATATATATATAATTAATATAATTAATTATATATTATATTATATTTATATACATAATTAACTTGTAATTTTTAGTCCGTTGCGTCGAGCGTTAAGAGTTGACTCTGGTCCCGGTTCCGGATTTTCGAACGTCCTTGCGTACAATTTTATATTTTGTACTTTGCGTTTTGAATCTTGTACTCTTGTAATTTCGAGACGTTTCTTATCAATAATTGGAACCTTTTTGATTGTCTTTTGTACTTTTGAGCTTTTTGGTCGTTTGCGTCTTCAATTCGTCGAATCTGTCTTTTGTCTTCACCTTTTATTATTTAAACGAATATCTCTTGTAAATAGAACAATTGCAACTAAAAGCTTGTCTTTCTTGAGGAATAATGCTATGAAATATATGTTCGTTTTTAGCATTATCAAATATTCCCACACTTGAGCGTTGCTTGTCCTCAAGCAATATCGTCTTGAAATACTAGAATCACTTCTTTATTCTTCACACTTTGTACATCAGTGATTTCTATACGGCGGTATAAACAATGGTAGTAACGATATGGTTTACAGTCCCACATGACTATAAAAATTTAGATCCATTAAGGAAATTGGATCTTTATGAAAACATTTGATCTTTTGAAAATTAAATCTAGTTTTTACCCTAGATAAGTTTTCCGGAATAACCCTTTACCGGTGTTTGCAAAATATTTTTGTGGGTTTGGTGGGTTTCAGATTTGAAAATTTTAGCTCAAACTTGCGGTTTTGTGTCACCCACTTGCTAACCTTGTATTTGGAAAGCAACACGTCCAGTTTACTTGTTCCGTATATTACCTTTCGGCAAACTACCGTCCGGTTGTAAAGGAAAGCGTTGAACAAGCAACTGTTAAGGCAATGTCCCGTGACATGCTTTTGATTATGGCCTATAACGTGTCGGACGCAATTACTATCCTTGGTAGGAGCAATAGTAAAGCTCACCCTTATAATTTTTCGGTCTGGCACAAGGTCCTGTCTTTGACCACTATGCAACCACCGTTCTTACGGTTGACACCCGATTTAGTTCAGGTGACCTAATGAATTCCAGGTGAATTCCTAGGATTTTACGTTCAATGGTAATGAACGCATTGAAAATAGGGTTTTCAGAAAACAAATCGGTTTGTAATTTTGATCAAAATATTTTCTCGTTTAAGCTCGAGTTTAGATATCATTGAATTCCATGAGTTTGAATTCTCAATCTTTAAGGTCAATCTCTAGGATTGAGTAATATCAGTCTTAAAAGCTGATTTTTAATCTTTAAGGAGATTATCCTTTCTGGGGATCTGATTTATTAGTCTTATCCAGCTAATTTGCATGGTGCCCCCCCATTGTACGAGATAAATCCTTCTCATGGTTAGGATAAATCTGACCACTTGGCGACCCTGTTTAATGCTGAGGTCCGTGGATTTCCTGCTGATTTTAGTGATGACTTTTCTAGATTTTTCGTCAACCTACAGCTGGTCTGGACGACAACTTCATGACCTAAATCAAGAAGCGCGTTTCTTTTTCGGAAGACTTTACTTCCTTTTAATGATGGAATTGATTCATCGTGTAGATCCATCTCTTCTTTTCTTTCATCGGGTAAAACAGTTTAGTTTAGTCCAAAGCAAAAGTATTTTCAGTTATTTGTTACAGATATATGTGACATATGTTTAAAATAACTTGGTAAATTTTCCCACACTTGGCTTTTATTTTCCTTTTTATCGTCCTCTATTCCATTTTAAATGAATTTTGACATTTTAGTTTGTTTCTTAATTTATGTTCTTTCTGAGATAACAATAATTTCGGTGTTAAAACCTAGTTTTATCGTTCATAAATATGTATAAACATGATTTGAATTCATTTAATTGAAAATTTTTACTAGAATTGGGTAGTCAGTATATAAGACTAGGGCTGTTCTTTTTTTATCAGAGAGCACTAGATTCTAATACAACTACTGCTTTACTAGTATTTTTAATGGTAACCAAGTGTTTAATATAAAAATTTTAAAATCCGAAAGAATTTAACCCCTTCCCACACTTAAGATCTTGCAATGCCCTCATTTGCAAGAAATCAGTAACAATTTAAATTATTGAGGGTGATTTGTGTGAAAATGATTAAATTTTACCAAAGTTTCCAAATATATTGGCGTTTGTTTGCTGAATGATAAATGGTGCACATCATTTGTTCATTCCGTCTTGTTGTTATTTCACATATATTTTGCATCTTGTCGTCAAAATTAGTTGCTTTTGCTGAACTTAATGCCAGTCTTTGAAAATGCGTTGTTTTACCCTGTTGTGTACATAAGATAAACTTGCAAACATATATACATATTTTTTAAGTTTGGTATATTACCCCACGTTCAAAAATTATTAAAATCTAAGAATAAAAGTTAGATAATTATAAAAATGATTACAATATTAACAAAAATATTAAATGTATCAATAATTACAAATTACAAAATAAAAAAAATAATAATAAGTAAACTAAGGATGATATTGGTACCAATAGGGGTTCCAGGCATAACCATAAGTGCTATAGAATGCTTCGGCAGGGTCATACATAGGATATGGTGGCTGCATCTCTATAGACCAAGGAGGGAAGACGGGTTTCAGTGTAGGAATATAGTTTCTACCTATATGTTGGCAATGAGCTATGATCTGGTTCTGATGAACTTGCCAATCTTCAAATGCTCTCTGTCTAGCATTTTCGTATTCCTGAGAAGCTATAAACCTATGCATTTCTTGCATCTCATTCCCCCCTCCTACATTACCTTGCTGCTGGTTTCTCTCCACCTGTGGATGTCTACCATGGTATCGTACTGCGGCGTTATTTCGCCTCTTCAAAACTTTCGCACCATGGTATACATTTAAACCTATAGTATCGCGGGGTTCCGGCTCTTCTAGTAATAATCCCCCCCGACTTATATCCACACCGAGATATTCACCAATCAAAGTAATAAAAATACCACCTCCTATTATGCTATGTGGTCGCATCCCCTGAACCATAGCTGATAAATAATAACCCACACAATATGGTATACTTACAGCGCTCTGTGGGTCTCGAATACACATATGGTAAAACAAATCTTGTTCATTTACCTTTTCTTTGTTTTTACCCCTTTGTGTAATCGAATTAGCTAAAAACCTATGTATTACTCTTAATTCGGCTCTATCTATATCCAAATAAGAGTAATTTCCCCCTTTGAAACGGTGATGGCTTGTCATTTGACTCCACACACTGTGTGTATCAAAATTCTCATCTATCTTTCTACCGTTTAGTATCAATCCTCTACAATCGGCAGACGCTAACTACTCAGGCGTATATATACGTAAAGCCTGAGCCATGTCCAGTAAAGACATGTGGCGCATCGAACCGCCTAACAAAAATCTAACAAAAGAACGATCGGTTAAACTAGCTACCCGATCATTCAACTCTATACTACATAACAATTCTTCACACCATACTTTATATACAGGTCTACGTATGGTGAATAAACATATCCAGTCATTAAAAGAAGAATTACCATACCTCTGTACAAGTAATTCCCTAATTGGCCCGGCCAATTCTACAGCTTCTAAGGGTCCCCATTCTATGACCCTCGGTACCTCAACAACCTTGGAATGAAGAGTATGCAAACCCCGTTGATATTTTGGATAATCTATCCAAAGTCTGTCAAATCTCAGGTTCGGGTGCAACTCTTCCAAATGCATATCGGAAAAGGTCATGACTGGATGAGGTACATCCTGCTTGTAGTAGTTATCCACCTCCTGTTGTTCCAAATTATCAGCAGGAGCATTGCGGGCTTGGGATGAAGATTCACCCCTTTCATTCTGCAAAACACATCAAACACAAATTTTGTGCATCCAAATATGCATTAGTGTCAGCAAAATCATCAATCAAAATAATTACAATGACATTATCAATTTATATCAAACTTAAGCTCATTTTCATATTTTCATCAAATCTACACTTTTTCAAATAAGCATATACGAAAATGTTCGCCAAGTTCATAAGCATTCAACTCAAATAACATGTCAAAATAATCATTACTAGCAATTAAACAAGTCTCAAATGGCATTATCTTTCAAAAATCAAGTTCATGAATTTTAGACTTGAAAAAGTCCACTTTAATTCTCAAAATCATGTTTAGGCTCAAAGTTTGGATCATTTAACTACCTAGACATGTTACACTACTCAATTTAGTAACAATTCATGACAAAAATCGGCCATAACCTGTTTATATCAAAAAGCCCCAAATTTGCTCAAGAACACAAACCCTAGATTACTCAAAATTTGAAGTTTAAGGCTTCTAATCATGTTAAACAGCATCAATCTAGGTTATACAAGCATAATACATAAACAATTTAAGCTTAATTATACTAAAAAGCATCAAAATCAAATTGGGGAAAAATTTGCTCAAGAACACCAAATTTCGAATTAAATGGTGTTTAGGTGTAGAAATTTACCGTTTTTCTTGAGTAATTCTTAGATAGCATCCTTCTCAACATGATTTTAGCAAAAAATTTGGTGATTAACGGTTAAAAATTGGGATTTTTGGGGGTGTTTTTCGGGTTTTTCGGGTGCAGAATTCGCTGTGTTTTTGTTGTTTTGGGTTGGGGACTGATCTGTTCTGCAGTTATATTTTTTTTTCCGGTTTTTAGTCTCTCCGCGACTCGCGGAGATTTAAGCTCCAAACTCCGCGACTCGCGGAGTTTGGTATTTTTTATTTTTTTTTTTTTTATAATCATTAACTTTTGAAACAATTAAGTACTTAATTTTAAAATTTTGTTTCCCTTGTTATTTAGGACGAGGTCGTTTCGGATCGATGTCCTAGTCCGTCTCTCGACAAAATTTTAAAATTTGTCTTTTTGTAGCGATTGTTTTAAAAGCTAAGATTTTTGGGTTTTTTAATGTTTTTGGCATACTTTAAATTAATAAGATTAAAAATAATGATAATAAAAGTTCTCGTCCCTCCCTTGGGTAAAGCAATTTCGGTTCAAAGACCTAGTCTTCAACTTACGACGAATTTTAAAAATCATATTCTTAACTTAATGAGATAAAGTAAATTTTTGCTTTTAAATTCACACAACTTAAATATGAAATTCAAAATTAATATTAAAAATTCACACCAAACTTAAAATTTGAAATGCATAAAATTAAAAATTTATATTTTAAAAATTAAAAATTCACACCAAACTTAATTTAAAAATTTATAAATTCATATCAAACTTATATTAATTTTTCAAATATTTACAATTTTAAATATATTGTTTTTACAAAGTTTACAATATTAATTTAAGATTTAAATATTAATTTTAAAAAACATGGTAAAAATAAAATTAAAAATCTTTTTGTCTTTTTATCCCACTTTAATCAATCAAATATTATCAAAAATATGCGCCCCTCTTTTCGGTAAAGTAATTTCGGTTCCAAGACCTAATTTAACTCATGACGAATTTTTGAAATATTTTGGGTTGATTGTTTAAAGATATTTATACCTTAAGAATAAACGTTAAATTTCGCAGTGATGTAATAAATTTTTGAATGATATCAATAATTTCGGTCGCCAAACCTAATTTTATTCAATACCAATTTAATACTTTTTAGCGAACAAATTAGCGTTTATTATCAAAAGGTTAAAAATAAAAATAAAAACTAAAAACTGTACAGACATACCTGTGAAATAGATTTCTTAGTTATATGATCTATTCCATTCATAAGATAGTCGGTTTAATTGATTTTCCATGGCTACATAGGCGTAACCTCGAGCATTCAGTGTCTTTTCTTCTAAACATATGAACAGTCCGTCTCTGCATAAAGTAACAAATTCGGTATTTGAATAGGTTTGATTATTGGAACATTTACCTCCATGTGACCATTTTCCGCATTTGTGACATCTTTCTAGGTGTCGTGCTCTTATTTTCGCTGCGGATTTTGATTTTCCTTTACCAAATTGTAACTTATTATCTTCGCATCTGGATTCTTTTCTAACTCCGTCCATTCTTTCTCTGATTACTGATACTATTTCACTCGGTAGTATGTCATTATTACGTTTAGTGATCAAAGCGTGTAGCATTAGACCATGGTTTAGTTCACAGGCAGTCTTCATTTTGTAAAAACCTAAAAAAAAATAAAAATTCAGAATGGGGGGAGAAGACTAGTTCTTTAGGGTCTGCTAGGGAAAGACCATTCGGGTTCCATTTTCGAGAACTACACGAAAACAGACAATCTAACTCTAACAGAAATACATATTATCCTTTAAAGACTTGATTCTCCCCACACTTAGTTAGCTGTGGTGTTGAAATTGTGATTAACTTCGTTGTCGACTTCCATCGGACCATGTATGTAATGTTTAACTCTGTGACCATTAACTTTAAATTCAATCCCATTTAAATTTATCAATTCTATCGTTCCGTATGGGAAAACTCTTTTGACTATGAATGGTCCAGACCATCTTGATTTCAATTTTCCAGGAAATAGCTTGAATCGTGAATTGAAAAGAAGAACTCTGTCTCCTTCTTTAAATTCTTTTGAACTTCTGATTCTTTTATCATGCAATTTCTTCGTTCTTTCTTTATAGATTAACGAATTTTCGTATGCTTCATGTCTTAATTCTTCTAATTCGTTTAGTTGACTTAATCGTAGACGTCTGGCTTCATGTAAATCAAGATTACATGTCTTCAAAGCCCAAAATGCTTTGTGTTCAATTTCTACTGGAAGATGACATGCTTTTCCATAAACAAGTCTAAAAGGTGTGGTTCCAATTGGAGTTTTGTAGGCTGTTCTAAAAGCCCAGAGTGCATCCTCCAATTTAATGGACCATTCCTTCGAATTTGATCCTACGGTTTTCTCTAGAATACGTTTTAAAGCTCGGTTGGTATTTTCAACTTGTCCACTTGTTTGTGGATGATATGCGGTGGAGATTTTATGAGTTACTCCATATCTTTTAAGAACTTTCTCAAGTTGATTATTACAAAAATGAGTTCCCCGATCACTTATTAAAGCTTTCGTTGTTCCAAACCTTGCAAAAAGACGTTTTAAAAAGTTGACTACAACTCGTGCATCGTTAGTTGGGAGAGCTTGTGCTTCCGCCCATTTAGATACATAATCAATGGCTACGAGTATATATAAATTATTATGAGATTTTGGAAATGGACCCATAAAGTCAATACCCCAAATGTCAAATACTTCACATACTTGGATGACATTTTGTGGCATTTCATCACGTTGACTTATTTTTCTGGCCCTTTGACATGCATCACAGGATTTGCAAAGAAGGTGTGCGTCTTTGTAAATTGTAGGCCAATAGAATCCAGCTTCATAAACTTTTCTTGCTGTTAGTTGAGGCCCATAATGCCCTCCTGTTGGTCCTGTGTGACAATGGTTAAAAATTTTACTAGCTTCATCTCCAAATACACATCGGCGTATTATTCCATCGGGACAACTTTTAAACAGATGTGGATCTTCCCAGAAATAGTGTTTTATATCACTGAAGAATTTCTTTCGTCTTTGGTACGATAATCCTTTTTCAAGGAATCCACAAACTAAGTAGTTTGCATAGTCTGCAAACCATGGGATTTCTTTATAATCTATCTTCAATAGATATTCATCAGGAAAGTTGTCTTGTATGGCCGATTCATTCAGAACTTCTAATTCGGGATTTTCAAGACGAGAAAGATGATCAGCGGCGAGATTTTCTGCTCCTCTTTTATCTCGTATTTCAATATCAAACTCTTGTAAGAGTAAGATCCAACGGATTAATCTTGGTTTAGCATCTTGTTTTGAAAATAGGTATCTAAGAGCAGAATGGTCGGTATAGACCACCGTTTTTGCTAGAACGAGATATGATCGAAATTTGTCAAAAGCAAAGACAATAGCAAAGAGTTCTTTTTCAGTAGTTGTATAGTTCGTTTGTGCTCCTTGTAACGTCTTACTAGCATAATATATAGGTTGAAATCGTTTTTCAATCCTTTGTCCTAAAACGGCTCCCATTGCAAAATCACTTGCATCGCACATTAGTTCAAATGGTAGATTCCAATTTGGTGTTATCATGATCGGCGCATTAGTGAGTTTTTCTTTAAGAATATTAAAAGATTTGATACATTCATCTGAAAAGATGAATGGCGCATCCTTTTCTAGGAGTTTATTCATAGGAGTGGCAATTTTAGAAAAATCTTTTATGAAACGTCGGTAAAAACCGGCATGCCCTAGAAAACTCCTAACTCCTCTAACATTGGTGGGATGTGGAAGTTTAGCAATTACATCTACTTTAGCTCTATCCACTTCAATTCCTTCTTTTGAAATTTTATGTCCAAGAACGATGCCTTCTTTAACCATGAAATGGCATTTCTCCCAATTAAGTACTAGATTTGATTTTTCGCATCTAATTAGCATTCGTTCCAGATTAACTAGACATGATTTAAATGTATCACCGAAGACTGAAAAGTCATCCATGAATACTTCCATGCATTCTTCTATCATGTCGTGAAAAATCGCCATCATACACCTTTGAAAGGTTGCAGGGGCGTTACAAAGTCCAAATGGCATGCGTTTGTAAGCAAAAGTACCATAAGGGCACGTGAATGTTGTTTTCTCTTGATCCTCGGGTGCTATTGGAATTTGAAAATATCCGGAAAATCCATCTAGAAAACAATAGTAACTATTTCCGGCTAATCTTTCCAACATTTGATCTATGAAAGGTAAGGGAAAGTGATATTTTCTGGTGGCGTCATTTAATTTTCTATAATCAATACATACACGCCATCCTGTTACAGTCCTAGTAGGAATAAGCTCATTTTTCTCATTTGTAATGACAGTCATACCACCCTTCTTAGGCACGCATTGAACTGGGCTTACCCATGGACTATCAGAGATTGGATATATCAAACCTGCATCTAGCAGTTTAATAATCTCTTTCTTAACTACATCTTGCATATTAGGATTTAGTCTTCGTTGGCGTTGCACATACGTTTTATGACCTTCTTCCATAAGGATTTTATGTGTGCAATACGAAGGACTTATTCCTTTAATATCATGAATCTTCCATGCAATGGTTGGTTTATGAGCTTTCAACACAGAAATGAGTTGTGATTTCTCATTTTCAGTAAGAGAAGACGATATTATTACAGGTAATTCAGATTCACCATGTAAATAAGCGTATTCCAAATGGTTTGGAAGTGGCTTTAACTCTAATTTCGGAGGTTCTTCTATCGATGATTTATATCGATATCTGTCTTCTTCTTTTAGCATTTGAATTTCTTCTGTTGTTGGTTCATATCCATTAGCTATAAGTGTAGCTAACATTTCAGCTTCATCAATTGGTTCATTACCTTCTCCTAAAGAACATTCTCCTGTTCCTTGTAATTCTGGAAATTCTTCTAATAATTCTGCATGTGCATCTATAGTTTGAATATAATAACATGTATCATCTGCAGATTGTGGTTGTTGCATTGCTCTATCAACTGAAAAGGTAACACTCTCATCCTCTATACTTAGGGTCAGTTTCTTACCGAACACGTCTATCATTGCTTTAGCCGTGTTTAAGAATGGTCTTCCTAATATGAGAGGAACTTGAGAATCTTCTTCCATGTCCAAAACAACAAAATCTACTGGAAATACTAAAGTACCAACTTTAACTAGCATGTTCTCCATTATCCCTCTAGGATATTTTATTGATCTATCGGCTAGTTGTATGCTTATTCTGGTTGGTTTCAATTCTCCAAGGTCTAGTTTAGTGTATAGTGAATACGGCATTAGATTTATACTAGCACCTAAGTCTGCCAATGCTTCTATTGAACTAAGACTACCCAGAAAACATGGAATTGTGAAACTTCCTGGATCAGATAATTTTTCTGGTATCTTATTCAACATCACTGCTGAACAATTAGCATTCATAGTAACAGCCGAGAGTTCTTCCATTTTCTTTCTATTTGAGATTAGATCTTTCAAGAATTTAGCATATCTTGGCATTCCTGAAATCACATTAATGAAAGGAAGATTTACATTTATCTGTTTAAACATATCCAAAAATTTGGATTGCTCGGCTTCAAGTTTTTCTTTCTTCATTTTACTCGGGTAAGGAAGTGGTGGTTGGTATGGTTTAACATAAGGTTTATCCTTAACTGTGTTATCTTCATTATCCTTTTCAACTACCGGTTCTTTTTCCTTATCTTGATCAGGTTGTGGTTCTTGTGGAGTAGGAATAGTTTCATCAGAAGTTACAGGTATTTCAGGTGGTTTAAGTGTTGTACCACTTCTTGTGGTAATAGCTTTAGCTGTTTCATTCCGGGGGTTAGCATTTGTATCACTAGGTAGACTTCCCGGTTTTCTTTCACCTATTAACCTTGCTAGGTTACTCACTTCTTGTTCTAGATTTTGAATAGAAGCTTGTTGATTTCTAAATGCTTGAGCATTTTGTTCATTGGTTTGTTTTTGAGATGTGAAAAACTGTGTTTGAGTTTCAACTAGCTTCGTCATCATATCTTCTAAATTTGGTTTTTTATCATCGGTTTGTTGTGGTGGTTTGTTTTGAAAATTAGGTCTTTGCTGATTGTAAGTATTATTGGATACTTGTTGATTGCTAGGACCTTGTTGGTTGTTGTATGGAATATTTCGGTTATAATTCTGGTTTTGATTGTAAATCGGTCTTGGCGGTTGATAATTATTCTGATAATTATTTCCAGGCCTTTGGTTTATGTATGAAATATTCTCTCTTTGTTCCATTGTTAATTCAATACTGAGACAATCTTTTGTCAAATGTGGTCCTCCACACTGCTCACAACTAATTCGTATTGAGTGAATATCTTTAGTCATCTTTTCCATTCGTCGTTCCACAGCATCTATCTTTGCGGAAATGGAATCTAAGTCATGGCTAGAATCGGCTCTAGCTGCTTTAGATGATCTAATGATATCTTTTTCTTGGTGCCACTCATGTGAGTGGGAAGCAGTATTATCAATAATTTTGTAAGCATCAGTTTCGGTTTTCTTCATAATAGAACCACCAGCTGCTATATCTATGTCTTTCCTTGTAGTGATGTCGCATCCTCGGTAGAATATTTGTACTATTTGACAGGTGTCTAAACCATGTTGCTAACCATGTTGCTAACCATGACGATTCTAAAGAAAAATCAACGGCGGTTATATTTGTTAAACGATGTCTTGATCGAGTTACAGGTGGTGAACGTACAAAAGGTGATGAACGTCTTGCTCGGTGCATTCACTGAATATCCTATTAGTTTTTAAAAGGAAAGAAAAATTATAATAAGTTATCCAATTAATAGACTTTTCTGATTTTGCCCACGTTTCGAATAGCCAAAAGATGCAGCAGAGGGGCAGGATTCGTTTGGTCTCAATATAATTGAGGACTGTTTGGCTCCAATAACCCGGTCCACGTACAAATCCAACTATTACTACGAACCAGAAAATTTTGATGTCTATTAATTTAAACACTTAAAATAAATTTTCGTAATTTTAAGAAATTTAGATAAGAAGTAGAATAAAAATCTATGTCCTAAAAACTAGAATAGCGAGAAATAAGAGAGAAAAAGAGTTCGTCGAAAAAGGTTGAAAAAGAAAAAAAATGGTTAAAAAATAAAAGGTGACGGAAAAATAAAAGAAACTTATAAAAACTTAAAAATACTTAACTAACCTAACCTTATTACTACAACTAACTTAAAATTATAATCGCAAATTGATATTACTAATTGGAATGATAATTGGTACATAGTAAAAGGTGTCTAAAAATATTAAAGCTTACAGGAAAAACTAAATCCCAAATGGAAATAACTTAAAAAGAAACTAAAACTTAAAAAGGCGTCGCAAAATTCTAAAGCACCTAAATCTTAGTCTAAAGAAAAAGCACTTAAGGAATTCTACGGCAAAGCCTAAAAATCTAGGAGTAAAAATGAATATAGCAAATACTAAGTTTAAAATTAAATATGAGCTAAAAAAAATACAAATATTACGCTACAACGATTAAAAAGGGACAAAATATAAAAATATACAAAAAGTTGTAAAAATTACAATTTTTATAAAAATATTATTTTTATATTATTTATTTAATAAAACTATTAATTTTACAATTTTTATAAAACTAATTAAACAAAATATAAAATAAATAAAAAGTAAAAGTTAAAATAAAACTAATAATAATAATAATACATAATTAGGGTTTATATTATTAATAATTAATAATAATTCGTAATTAATGCTGGTTTAGGGTTTTTGTCCGTGTGTCAGGTAGCCTCCGCGAGTTGCGGTAATTTATAAAGAAAACCCCGCGAGTCGCGGGGTTCAGAATTTCAGCTGACAGGTTTTATCTTCAACGCGTTTTTCTTTATTTATTTATTTATTTTATTTTCTGTTTTTAATTTTTAAATAAATAAAAGATTTTAAAATAAAACTTATATTTTTATAAACTAAAATAAAAATAAAGAAACTTATAAAACTTAAATATTTAACAAAATCTTAAAAAAAAAATACTTATATTTTTGTTTTTCTTTTTATATTTTTTAATAATTAAAACATATTTTTACAAAAACGAATTTTTAATAGAAGTAAGCTAAAAATCTTTTTTTTTTTTTTATATTAGCGTTGCGCTTCCGGCTTTTAAGATAGTTCCCCGGCAGCGGCGCCAAAAATACTTGATGTTATGCGAGGTGTATATAAAATAGTTATTAATTTTAGCAGAAAACACTATTAAATACGATACAATTTTACACAAGATATTTATTTATTTATAGAATGGATATACTTAAACCTTGCTACAACACTTATAGGCAGTGTACCTAATCGTACAGTAGTGTAGTTTTTAGTAAGTCCGGTTCGTTCCACAGGGAAATCTTTTAAACAAAGCTCAACACTATATTAGTTTACTTTTATTAAAAATACAAATATATATATAAGTAATATTATTATTATAAAGGGGGGTTTTTACCGTTTAATGACCGGTTTGTCGATTTTAAGACTTTAGTCGCAGTTAACACCTAATGTAAAATATTAAATAAATACAAGACTTAAATTAAAGCGTAAAGTAAATAACGATAATGAAATTGCGAATAATAAAAGTGCGATAAAATAAACTTACGATAATTAAAAAGTACGATAATTAAAAGTGCGATTAAATAACAATAAATAAAAGTGCGATAATTAGAAGTGCAATTAAATATAAAATAAAGGAAATTAAATATGAAATAAAAGAATTATGCTTATTTAAACTTCCGTAATCATGATGTTTGACGTGTTGATTTTAGTTTTATGCCCATGGGTTAATTGTCCTTTGTCCTGGATTATTTAATATGTCCGTCTGGTTTTTGTCCATAACAGTCCATCAGTCATAAATATAAAGTGCGAGTGTCCTCGTCAGATTATTATTATACCCGAAGTTAAATCTTCCAACTAATTGGGGATTCGAATTGTAACAAGGTTTTAATACTTTGTTTAATGAATACACCAGGTTATCGACTGCGTGTAAACCAAGGTTTTACTACTTTGTTAACAATTACACCAATTACCCTTGAATGTAATTTCACCCCTGTTTTAATTATTCTAGTGGCTATTAATTCATTCCCGTGTCCGGTTAAATGAACGATTATTCGTACATATAAATACCCCGCCCATCGTGTCCGATCGAGTGTATACGGTAATTTATAGGGACGCCCAATTGTAAATCTTTATATTAACATTAACAAACTTTCATTTAGTTAAACAAATATAAAGCCCATTAATAGCCCATAGTCTAATTTCCACAAGTGTCGTTCTTTTGTCCAAACCCCAATTATGGTACAAAGCCCAATTACCCAATTTTAGTAATTAGCCCAACATCATGATTACTTCGTTTTAAATAAGCATAATAATAACTTAGCTACGAGACATTAATATAAAAAGGTTGAACATAACTTACAATGATTTAAAAATAGCGTAGCGTTACACGGACAGAATTTCGACTTACACCCTTACAACATTCGCTAACATACCCTTATTATTAGAATTATAATTAAAATTAAAATATAAATTTTACGTATGAATGAGGAAGAAAAAGATGATGGTTTTTGATCAGAATTCGGTTGGCTTTATAGGCAGTTTTCAAATTTGGGGCTCCGCGACTCGCGGCAAAATGCTCTTCAAATTCCGCGAGTCGCGGAGGTTACTTTTACAGCTCAGTCCTTGGAGTTTTTCTCTGCCGACGGTTTTTTATTTATAAATATAATATATATATATAATTAATATAATTAATTATATATTATATTATATTTATATACATAATTAACTTGTAATTTTTAGTCCGTTGCGTCGAGCGTTAAGAGTTGACTCTGGTCCCGGTTCCGGATTTTCGAACGTCCTTGCGTACAATTTTATATTTTGTACTTTGCGTTTTGAATCTTGTACTCTTGTAATTTCGAGACGTTTCTTATCAATAATTGGAACCTTTTTGATTGTCTTTTGTACTTTTGAGCTTTTTGGTCGTTTGCGTCTTCAATTCGTCGAATCTGTCTTTTGTCTTCACCTTTTATTATTTAAACGAATATCTCTTGTAAATAGAACAATTGCAACTAAAAGCTTGTCTTTCTTGAGGAATAATGCTATGAAATATATGTTCGTTTTTAGCATTATGCTTTTGGCTCAGGAGCAGTGCTTTTGGCTTCATTCAGGAGCGGCGCTTTTGTGGTTAGGAGCGGCGCTTTTTCTGATCAGGAGCGACGCTTTTGGCAATGAGGAACGACGCTTCTGGCTACTGGTGGAAAATGGTACCTAAACGTATGCAAGAACGTCACTTTTCATTGAGGTGCGGCACTTTTTTCCTTTAGGAAGTGGGAGCGGCGCTTTTGGAGCTGAATTCTGCACTTGCCATTTTCTTTGCCACTTTTGATCAAGACTTGGTCAATTTTACACCAAATCAAGCTTTTAACCCCCAATTTGCCATTTAGCTCATAAGCATATCAAATAGGCTCCATAATCATCAAAAACCTACTGAAGTTAAGGAGATATTGCGAGATAAAACATGTATAATTAGAGCAATATCAGGTACTATCACTAGTGTCACTACTGTCACTACTTACTATTGCTAGTACCACTTAACACTACTTCTCACTACTAAGGAATCCCACTACTTCTCACTACTAAGAAATCTCTAGGTATTACTACTAATTACTAGTCTTCACTACTCGTTCCTAGCATATTTTTATATATAGCGTTGTTTTTGACAATGACCTGGTATATTATTCTGTTTTGAAGATCATGCCTCCCAAGGAGTCCACAGCAGCACAAATCAGGGGACTTGTCGCCGAAGGTATCGTGGCTGAGAGAGCTAAGTTACTCAGAGAGTTCAATAACATGCGTAACAACGAATACCGTGGTGAACTGAGTAACAAAAACAACGGCAACAATGGCTATGGTGGATGTTCTTACAAAACATTCACTAGCTGTAACCGACACTCCTTCAGTGGGACTGAGGGACCAGTTGGTCTCAATGATTGGTTTGAGAAGTTAGAGTCTGTTTTTCGCATCAGCGGGTGTAATGATGTTGATCACGTAGGTTTTGCTATGGGCACAGTATCAGACAGTGCGCTCACATGTTGGAATAATTATGCAGAGTCTTTGGGTCATGATCAAGCGTATGCTCTTCCATGGGAAACCCTAAAACAGAGATTGGTCGAGGAGTAATGTTCTCGCAGCAAGATTAAGAAGATGGAATGTGAGTTCCGTGTGGTGAAGTAATTTGGCACTGATCTCACTGGCTATAACAAAAGGTTCTTCGAGTTGGCTTTAATGTGTCCAGAGATGGTGACTCCTGAGACTCATAATATTGTACAATATATTGAAGGTTTAAGTGAGAATATTCAAGGTGGAGTTACTACTACCAAACCCACAACCGTGCAAGAAGTTATTGATATGGCAAGTTTGCTACTGGGTCGGATTGCTCAGAGAGGAAAGGGTACTACAGTTAGTGAGGTTAAGTCTAACTATGGAAGGTGAAAGTGGCACATTGGGCAAGATAAGAACTATAACGAACAACCGTTCAAAAAGCAGGATACTTATAGGAATGACACCGGGGTCACTGGAGCTAACTCTGAGTATAAGGGTAAGAAGCCACATTGTCAAAGGTGTGGCAAGCATCACTCTGGAACCTGTACTTCTGTAATTTGTGACCGGTGTAAGAAATTTAGTCATTTGGCCAAGGACTGCAAGGTTAACCTCAACAACACTGCAAGCAATACAAATTGTACTAACAATGCTAGGTTTGTTTTAGTTACTGACAGCTGGGTCATTTTAAGAAAGATTGTCCCAAGAACAACAATACTGGAACTGCTCGAGGCAGGGCGTTCAATATCAATTCCGTAGAAGTTCGTGATGAACCGAAGCTAGTCACAGGTACGTTTCTACTCAATGATCAACATGTTTATGTTTTGTTTGACACTGGTGCTGATAGAAGTTTTATATCTAAGAATATCTGTCACAACGTCAAGAACCCTATCTCTCCCTTAGATAACGTGTATTCTATAGAACTAGGGAACGGTAATTTGATGAGAGCTGATTTATCGTGGTTATATTCTGACATTAGAGGGTAAGCCTTTTAACATTGATGTGATACCTATTAAACTGGAAAGTTTTGACCTTGTGGTTGGAATGGACTGGTTATCTAACAACAAAGCCGAGGTGGTCTGCGACCAAAAGGCTATTCGTATTCCTATTGCAAACGGTGAACCTATGATGGTGTATGGAGAAAAGAGTAGCTCACAACTACATCTCATTAACTGGTTGAAAGTTTAGAAGTATGTGAGGAAGGGATGTATCGCATTTATGGCTCATGTAAGCCAAGTTAAACCTGAAGAAAGGAGACCCGAAGATGTTCCTATAGTTAAGGATTTTCTTGAAGTTTTTCTGGAGGAACTACCTGGTCTCCCACCGCATCGAGAAGTTGAGTTTCAGATAGATTTAGTGCCAGGAGCGGCACCGATGGCTCGCGCACCGTATAGACTTGCACTACCAGAGCTACAAGAATTGTCTAGCCAATTGCAAGATTTGTTAGACAAGTGATTTATACGACGAGTCCTTCACCTTGGGGAGCTCCGGTCTTGTTCATTAAGAAGGATGGATCGATGAGATTATGTATCGACTATACAGAATTGAACAAGTTGACAATCAAGAATCGGTACCCACTTTCGAGGATTGATGACTTATTTGACCAATTACAAGGATCTAGCTATTACTCGAAGATTGATCTAAGATCTGGATATCATCAATTAAGGGTCAAGGTAGTTGATGTCCCAAAAAAGGCATTTAGAACGCGCTATGGACATTATGGGTTTACAGTGATGCCGTTTGGTTTGACGAATGCACTAACAATGTTCATAAACCTCATGAACCGTGTGTGTAAGCCATACCTAGATAAATTCATCATTGTGTTTATTGATAATATATTGGTGTACTGCAAGAACAAAGAAGAGCACGAGAAGCATTTACATTCGATACTGACAATGCTTAGAGAAGAGCAACTGTATGCAAAGTTCTCAAAGTGTGACTTTTGGTTGCAAGAGGTACAATTCCTTGGACATGTTGTAGGGGCCAAAGGAATACAAGTTGATCTGGCAAAGATTGAAACGGTTAAAAATTGGGAAACCCTAAAGACACCAACACAGATCTGAAAATTTCTGGGTCTAGTTAGTTACTACAGGAGATTCATTGAAGGATTCTCTAAGATTGCCAGACCATTATCTGTATTGACTCATAAAGGCAGAAGGTATGAGTGGTTAGAACCACAAGAAAATGCATTTCAGTTTTTTAAGGAGAAGCTAACAACTGCATCGATATTATCTCTAACCGAGGGAAATAAAGATTTTGTTATTTATTGTGATACCTCGCATCAAGGAATGGGTTGCGTGCTAATGCAATAAAACAAGGTTATTGCTTATGGATTACAATAGTTAAATATTCACGAGCATAACTATACTACGCACAATCTTAAACTAGGAGCTATAGTCTTTGCACTCAAAATGTGGAGACAATATCTGTATGGAACCAAGTTTACTATCTTCATCGATCATAAGAGTTTACAGCACATATTTGATCAGAAACAGCTCAACATGAGACAACGACACTGGATAGAATTGCTTAACGATTACGATTGTGAACTTCAATACCATCCTGGCAAAGCGAATGTTATAGCGGATCCTTTGAGCAGAAAAGAGAGAGAAACCTCTCAGGGTTAAAGCTCTTAACATAATTGTACGTATGAACCTTACATCACAGATCCGTGATGCACAATTGGAGGCCGTGAAATAAGAGAATGTTGATGCTGAATTTATCAAGGGATTAGATAAGAAATTTGACATAAAAGAGGATGGAACACGATATTTTGCTAACCGAATCTGGGTACCTGACATCGGCTAAAAAGTTATGTTTTCACCCCAGTATTAAGGCCCAAATTAAAGGATCGGTTCATATCGATTATAAACGATTCATAATAGTTGATTACATTGCGAGGTACTGACCTCTATATGATACATCTTAAAAACATCACATTCTTTTTAAAAGACAAACTTTCATTTCAACGAAAGTTTACAAATATGCATACCAATGATATTATCATGTTTCCCAAATATAATTGACTAATCTGCCGTTCATCTATTAACAATCTTTTTGGACTCAAATGAATTGAATGCAACGTCTTTTGAAATATGCCATGAATGACTCCAAGTAATATCTTTAAAGTGAGCAAATGCACAGCGGAAGATTTCTTTCATACCTGAGAATAAACATGATTAAAAGTGTCAACCAAAAGGTTGGTGAGTTCATTAGTTTATCATAAACATTCATTTCCATCATTTTAATAGACCACAAAATTTCAAATATTTAACCTTACACGTAACCTGTGTACAAACATGATACACATAACCTGTGTATAAAAATCATTCATATGGTGAACACCTGGTAACCGATATTAATAAAATGCATCTATAATATCCCCATCATTCCGGGACTCTCATCGGATATGATAAATCGAAGTACTAAAGCATCCGTAATCCAGATGGGGTTTGTTAGGCCCAATAGATCTATCTTTAGGATTCGCGTCAATTGGTGGCAATTATAATAAACAACAATTTTTAGGCTACCAGGCTAAAAAGGGTGATATCTGGTATAATAATTCAACCATAGAATGTAGTTCAAGTACTTGTGTCTATTTCGTAAAACATTTATAAAAGCAGCGCATGTATTCTCATCCCAAAAATATATATTGCAAAATCATTTAAAAAGGGAGAAAATGAAACTCACAATACAATATTTTGTAGTAAAAATATTCATACGACGAAACTAAACAATGCAGGGTTGGCCTCAGATTTACGAACCTATATCAGTTATATGTATATTAAAACATGCAACAAGTTCGTATATTAATATTATTAATATACTTTTTATATATAATGATTCGTATTAATAACTAACTTAAATATAGTTATTTTATATATTTTAAATAAATACATAATATTTATATATTACATTTTTAATAAAGTAAATCATATATGTATTTTATTATCTTTATTATATATTATATTTTTAATAAAGTAAATCATATATGTCTTTTATTATATAGTTAATATTTATTAAAGTAGTTTAACAATATAATATTTATCGCTCTTTTAATATATTAGAAATAAAAATTATATATGATAAAAATATATTTTTTATATAATAATTGCTGAAATTTGCATATAGCTTAATTAATATCATTTTAAATGATAAAATATAGTGATAAGTAGTATTAATATCATAATATTATTAATAATAATAATAAGTTGTATTATAACGATATCTATAATAATTTTTAATAACTTTTAGTAATCATGATAATACTATAACGATATTGATGATAATATTAGTAATAATATAAACATTATTAATAATTAATAATAATGATAATAATATTAATAGAAATGATAATTTTTAATAAAAATGATAATTTTATTAAAAGCGATAACTTTTAATAATAACGATACTTTTACTACTAATAATAAAAACGATATTTTAATCTAAGTCATAATCTCAACAATTTTTTAACTAAATCATGATACCTATACTCATTATTTCCTAATCGACTTGTTTAATAGCTTTTAGTCCTCTTTTATATCGTATTCATAATACTAATCATAATAATTAGGTGATACTAATATTAGTTTTAATGATAATGATAGTAATAATAACAATTATAATAATACTAATGCTAATACTAATTATAATAATAATAATAATAATAATAATAATAATAATAATAATAACAATAATAATAATAATAATAATAATAATAATAATAATAATAATAATAATAATAATAATAATAATAATAATAATAATAATAATAATAATAATAATAATAATAATAATAATAATAATAATAATAATAATGATAATATTAATAATAATCTTAGTGATAATAACGATAGTAATAAAAATAACAATAACAATTATAATTATAATACTTATTTTAATAATGATAATGATAATAATAATAATAATAATTAGATAATAATAATGACGATAACAATAACGATGATAGTAATAATAATAATAATAATAAAAATGACGAGAATTATACCATCCTAATCTCATCACCAGTGACTCGCTATCCTCAGTGTACCCATAACCTCCTTAGCTATAACCCATAATTCTAAAGCTTAAACCCGTTTTGAAAATCCGTTTGAGATCACTCGAACAGCACTCCGTCGTAGTATTTTATGTACAATACTAATAATAATACTACATAATGATACTAATACGGATACTACTAATAATAATATTTTTAATAATAATATTAATCTTAATAATACTAATAATAATAATAATAATATAAATAAAATAAATATATACCATGGAGTAATAATATAGATAGAGAAATAGAGAGATTGAAATGTGAGTCGAGCAAGAAGAATGATCGAGCTTTATAGCCCCGATTTGTGACCCACAGCTCCGCGATCGCGGAGTGGGGGTGGGCATTAGGTTCGCGATCGCGGAGGTCCTGCCTCCAGCTCACCCTCAATGATTTCATGGCTGCTGACAGTTTGAATATATTTAATATATATATATATATATATATAAAATTTATATAATTATATATGTATATTATATAATATTCATGAGCATAGTTAACTTGTCATTTTTGTTCCAATGACTTGTACATTGTCACTCGACTAATGTTCCGGTTCTGGTTTTTCGAACGTCCTTTCGTATGCTTATAAAACTTGTTCTTTATGTTTCGCATCGTGTACTTTTATCAATAACTAGACTTAATCATCGATATACTATATTACCCGAAATATAAGTTATATATTTGAGTGTTTTGGTCATTTGCTTCTACAATTCATCATCTCGTTAATTATTAATATCAAAATGTTTTATAACTAAGTTAATATTATACTGTATCATTTTGTAAAATATAAATATCTTCATTTAGAAACATAACTATATTATATATAATTGAAATATTTATTTAATAATATGATATTTAGTTTTTCAAAACTATTTATATTTCAAAGTTTATTATATATAATTTAAAATTGTTTTAGAAATTATTATTTCGTACCACATTTACCTTTCTGAAATAAAAAAAATATATTTGTAAATTTATAATACAAAGCTTTAATTAAGTTCTTCAAATTTTATATAAATTATCTTATAAAATGTTTTAATAATAAAGTTCTTTTTAAACTGAAAACGTTTTAGCACGTTTGAAACTAAATCAAATAGATATGATAATTTTTGTTTTCTAAAACTACTTATATTTAAGAATCATTTTTTTAAAAGGAAATCGTTATATCATAAAACGTTTTAGAAAAGCATGATCATATAATACTCATAACAGGTTTCAAGTTTTTAAATCACCGTATGTTGGTGAAGCGTAGGATAAAGTTCAATGGTTACTTAAATGTATGAAATCATTTTAATGTAAAACGTCGATTTACTTAACTTGTCGATATCCAACATCTAAGTTAGTTACACTCCACCTTCTTACTTTCACAATAAATAATATGAGAGCTTAAATAATTATCTTATCAAAAGCCACGAGGAAACTATTGTAAAGCATGAATTGGAAAGCAAACAGGAATCTCCACTAAATTTTGTCTAACCCTCGATAAATGACACTTTGTTCCTACTTGCATGTCACTTTACCGTTTATTCCGAATATTATTAAAAAGAACAGATTTCTTAAATCACAGTGGACCTCATGACAGAGACTCGTAATCATATCACAATGTATCTGATAATTCAATCATTTGATATTATCTTTTAGTTCCATCGATAAATATATTAAACATATATTGAAACAAATACATTCATGTAAAGTATTATACATCTAATACTTTGTTAACTTTTTATTTAATATAACTAAATATTATATATACATATCTATATACACATAAATGTTCGTGAATCATTGAGCACAGTCAAAGGGTAATTGATTACATGAATATAGTTACAAAATTTTTGAGACTCAACATTACAAACTTTGCTTATCGTGTCGAAATCATATAAAGATTAAGTTTAAATTTGGTCGAAAATTTCTGTGTCGTCACAGTACCTACCTGTTAAAAAAATTTCGTCCTAAAATTTGATTGGGATCGTCATGGCTGAAAATAAGTATGTTTTCATGACGCATACGATTTGGAAATTAGAGTTTTATCATCAATGAGTAATATGGATAAAACAATTTGATTTTTGTGAAGAATACGAGTGAAACTACCGTAAAAGAGTGAAATGAAGAAAATAGGGATTCATCTTATCTTTTGACGTCATCATGGTTGATCTCCGGATTAAAGAAAGTCTTTGTAATCTACATAAGATTTGATTCTTCGGCGATTAAGGAAATTATGATCCTCTTCGATTTAATGCAATAATCTGTCTCGATTTCTCTGTCGGATATTTTACTATAAGTCCACCTCCTTTATTTCCTTATTTTCACCTCTCCCATCTTCTATACTTTCTTCTTTAATTCATACTTCCAAAACATTCGTCAATATGCTAAATCCAGTCCTGATCCTTGATATGTTTCTGACTATCGTAACAATCATCCTTCTTTTCCAACTCCCACAGGAGGAATCTGTTTACTTCTACTTCGCTCTTGGGGTGGTGGTTTTTATAATCCTTCCTTGCATCTGTCTTTCCATAATTATTGACATCCACGGTTAATGATCTATCCTATTTGCTGCGATTTATACTCCTATATATATATATATATATATATATATATATATATATATATATATATATATATATATATATATATATATATATATTTTTTTTTTTTTAAGCTCTATGCTTTTGTTTTCTCTTCTCGACTTTAAGCAAATCAAGTAATGGTCCAGAATTCGTAGGTATGGAGTTTCGAATGAACATAACTAATGTTCTAAGGAAGGAATTTTAATAACACGATCTTGATTGGTTAAATTACCATAAGTTACGGGAAAAGATAGAACTATCAAGAAAATATGTTCTTGATATGTTTAGAGATTAGGTAAAATGTATGAGTCGTGTAACATGGCACATGATGACGGTATGGTCTGTGAATCATCATGTTCCATTATAAACTCAGCATGACTTACTGTAATATAATCACGTTGATCAAGTGTCATTATATTATACTAACTCATGCTTCAATTCCCAACACTACTTCAAAAACATTCCAATTTTAAATTCAAATTTTTCATAATTTAGAAACTAAAATAGTTTCCTTTATGATTTAATACAGATAATGCAAAAAGATAAATGATTTCAGTTAAGAATAGTTATGAAAATATCTTCAGAAATATCGAGGATATTTATAATGAAAGATACGATGATATCTTAGAATTTTTAATATCGAAGGATGATGAAGAAGATTTGTCCGTAAAGGTTTAGAGTCAGGAGCAAAGTGTTCGTTAACGACTTCAGCAGGTACTGAATCATTTAGATTCTTTGAAGGCAAGTTTAGTCTTTGTGATTTGTCCACAGCCTCCTTCATGGTTTGCTCAATCCGTTTTCCAGTTCCAACTTTTTTGAGCTTTGCCAACCCACTATTCTTTATCATTAAACTTTTGGCTGTTAAGGTTGTCTACTGTTTTTACTGCTTCATTCAGCTTTTTCAAAATTCAGCGTATTAATTTGTAGACTGTGTGCTTTTCAGAATTTTAGGATTAAAGATTATAAGTCTAGGGGATATATGTTATATGTATACATATAACTGTTGATGTAGAAATGCTATGAGATTCGAAATAGTGATTGATTATTCCCGGTATTTGGTATGGCAATTATCGTTACAAAATGCGGATGAGCACATGATAGGGTTTCAATGAATAAATATAGTGACTTTTCGGAGAGGATTCAGTCAAAGGGTACATAAGTTGTTGGTACGTTTATTGTTAATATGCTTGAATGTAAAAGGTTCCCTGGTAATAATGACATATACAGGGCAATGTATATATCAAGGTTATAATAAGGCTAATCCGAATGAAAGGTCGAAGTTGATTTACTGGAGGTGTGACAAAATTGACTACCTTGGAGAGGGATTATAAAGTTATTTTCGGTAATAATAACGCCAATGGATCATAGATTTGTGTTAAACTTCTACGTAGGTTCTAGGAGTTTTCCAGGTGCATGACTATACGCATAAGTTCTTCTTTTTGTAGATAACGTGTGGTTGGATCATCCTCTTGGTTGTTTCTTAATTGAGGGGTTTTCAAGAATCATGAAGGGTTTGAACGCAGATTGTAATCTTCAATATACATATGATGTTCTAGAATTTTGAACGACATAAATATTTTTCTGGGTTTTATGAATAGCAGTGATCTTTAGAACAGTTTTGAAGTCAAAGTATAGCTTTGAAAGATGTAGGAATCTAAGAGTGATGATATCGGTTATATCTCGGCTTGGATTTTGTTCTATCAAAATCAGAATATGTAATCGAATTTGGATGAAAATGGTTGTTCTGGTTTCTATGAAAGAATGTATATTGTTGTGAAAGTAGTGAGTATAGTTGATGATTTGTTGAATTAGAATCGAAGAATGTAACATATTAATTGTGAATTTATATATCTCTCGGGTATTATCTACCCGTTAAAAGTTTCACAAGTAATATTTTGTACAAGAAAATTTTCATTACAGTCTTTATGAAAATATATGTATATTTTCTTCAGATGTAATACATAGTTAATGAGTTAATATTGGATTAAACTCATTTGATTTTTGACTGAAACTAGAAATGAATAATCTCTAAAATTTTAGAAATTACATAATCTTCACAGAGTATTTCACTAATGTAATTAATACTTCATTATTTATTTTTATTGACATTCTTTGGCGAAGGATGTTTGTGGAATTTCTGTGAATTTCGCAAAGCACGAATGACGTTTTTTAAAAAAAATCGAGTACATCGAAAATGAAAATGTAAAATCAATTATGTAATTGAATAATACACTTGGTTTATTATGAAATGGAATTCATTGAGTTAAACAGAGATTGTAGTTAACGATGGTTAAGTCGTTAACGAAAGATGTACATCATAGTATATTAGTAATATGAAAATGAATTAACCGAGTAGTATCTACCCTTTTTCAATTCATACATAATAGCTTAGTACGAAAAGATATATTATGGTTTTCAAAATTTATATATATTTATATATATAATATATAAATTCTTTGGAAATAACGAGTTAATACTCCATAACTCGTTATTTCAATATATCCATTGGTGATTGTGGTGTCGATATCGTCTATGGTTATGGAGCTGGTGGAGCCTGTGGTGTTACAGGTATTGTTGGTGTTAGTGATACTGATGGTGATCCTGGTGGTATTTCTGGTGGTGCTTGTATAACAAGTCTAGCTTGTAAATCACGCACTATTCTTGTCAGGATTTCTATTCTTCCCTCTATCATTTCTATCCATTCCACTTATCTGATTTACGGTTAGGACTAGAATAAGTAATCTCTAAAACTTTTAGAAACTATATATTCTCTGCAGAATATTTCTTCAATGAAGTGATGAATCAATGATTCATCGTTTGTTGTTGTTGGTATTCCTTGGTATCTACAGGGTGTATGACGTTGATGCTCGTGGGACAGATTGTAATGTTGAAGTGTGGAATGCGGATGTTGGTGGTGGTAATGGTACTGTTGATGTTGATGATGGTGGTACTGTTGATGCCAGTGATGCTGCTAGTGCTTGTGGTATTAAGACTTGCGATGTGGATGTTGTTGGTGGTATGGTGTTGTTGCTGGTGCTTGTAATCTTTGCATCATATTTTCCAAAGCCATTACTCGAGCGCGAAGCTCATTGACTTCTTCTATTACATCGGGATGATTGGCGTTTCGGACAAGCGGGTGAATAACAGCTAGAATTTGAGATAGTATATAATCGTGATGAGATACTCTGCAAAATGAGAGAAAAAATGGTGTTTCGTACATGTTCGTCGGTAAGTACTTCAGGTTCTTCGCCAAGAGGGAAATGTGGTGGATGGAAGGGATCACCTTCCTCTTGTCTCCAATAATTAAGTAGGCTACGAACCCATCCCCAATTCATCCAGAATTGATGATGGTTGATTGATTGATCCATTCCGGTTCCAATGCTTTCGGAGCTCGAGTGGAAATCCATATCGGAATCTGAGGAACTTGAACTGGTTGCAGAATTCATCTTACATAGTTAGATAAAGGATTTTTCGATATGAAATGATTTTCGGATATTAGATGATATTCTAAATACCTATATATAGTACAGAAGATCCCGTAGATTACGGAGGAACTTTCGGAAGCTGTCAGGCAAAGTTTATAGTAACAGATACGCTAAGATATGAATTTATCTATACACTATCTATGCAATAAATGCAGTAAGACGTGTCTAGACTAGGAATGATAAGCAAGTAATTTCCGACATGACATGATAAGCAAAACTTTTTGCATGCAGACACGGTCGAAGTCCAGACTCACTAATGCATCTTAACAACTATCAGTTAGACACACTAATGCAAGACCTGGTTCGCTAAGACCACCGCTCTGATACCAACTGAAAGAACCCATTCATATCAATTATAAATGATTCACAATAGTTGATTACATTACGAGGTACTGACCTCTATATGATACATTTTACAAACATCGCATTCTTTTTAAGAGACAAACTTTCATTTCAACGAAAGTTTAAAAATATGCATACCAATGATATTATATGTTTCCCAAATATAATTAACTAATCTGCCATTCATCGATTAACAATCTTTTTGGACTCAAATTATTTGAATGCAACGTCTTTTGAAATATGCCATGAATGACTCCAAGTAATATCTTTAAAGTGAGCAAATGCACAGTGAAAGATTTCTTTCATACCTGAGAATAAACATACTTAAAAGTGTCAACCAAAAGGTTGGTGAGTTCATTAGTTTATCATAAACATTCATTTCCATCATTTTAATAGACCACAAGATTTTAAATATTTAACCGCACACGTAACCCATGTACAAAAAATGATACACATAACCTGTGTATAAAAATCATTCATATGGTGAACACCTGGTAACTGATATTAACAAAATGCATCTAGAATATCCACATCATTCCGGGACTCTATCGGATATGATAAATCGAAGTACTAAAGCATCCGTAACCCGGATGGGTTTTGTTAGGCCCAATAGATCTATCTTTAGGATTCGCGTCAATTGGTGGCAATTATAATAAACACCAATTCTTAGGCTACCAAGCTAAAAAAGGTGATATCCGATATAATAATTCAACCATAGAATGTAGTTTCAAGTACTTGTATCTATTTCGTAAAACATTTATAAAAGCAGCGCATGTATTCTCAGCCCAAAAATATTTATTGAAAAAAAATTAAAAAGGGAGCAAATGAAACTCACAATACAGTATTTTGTAGTAAAAATATTCATACGACGAAATTGAACAATACAAGGTTGGCCTCGGATTCACGAACATATATCAGTTATATATATTTTAAAACATGCAACAAGTTCGTATATTAATATTATTTATATACTTTTTATATATAATGATTCGTATTAATAACTATCTTAAATATAGTTATTTTATATATTTTAAATAAATACATTATATTTATATATTAGATTTTTAATAAAGTAAATCATATATGTCTTTTATTATCTTTATTATATATTATATATAATAAATTACATTTATTATATATTTTAAGTAGTTAATATTTATTTTCGTAGTGCATTTATTAATATTTTTATAGTAAATATTTATTAAAGTAGTTTAACAATATAATATTTGTCTCTCTTTTTAATATATTAGAAATAAAAATTTATATATGATAAAAATATATTTTTATATAATAATTGATGAAATTTGTATATAGCTCAATTAATATCATTTTAAATGATAAAATATTGTGATATGTAATATAAATATTATAATTTTATTAATAATAATAATAAGTTGTATTATAACGATATCTATAATAATTTTTAATAACTTTTAGTAATAATGATAATACTATAACGATATTGATGATAATATTTGTAATAATATTAACGATATTAATAATTCATAATAATGATAATAATATTAATAGAAATGATAATTATTAATAAAAATGATAATTTATTAAAAATGATAACTTTTAATAATAACGATACTTTTACTAATAATAATAAAAATGATATTTTAATCTAAGTCATAATCTCAACAATATTTTAACTAAATCACGATACCTATACTCATTATTTCCTAATCGACTTGTTTAATAGCTTTTAGTCCTCTTTTATATCGTATTCATAATAGTAATCATAATAATTAGGTGATACTAATATTAGTTTTAATGATAATGATAATGATACTAATAATAACAATTATAATAATACTAATGCTAATACTAATAATTATTCTAATAAAAATTATAATAATAATAATAATAATAATGATAATATTAATAATAATCTTAGTGATAATAACGATAGAAATAATAATAACAATAACAATTTTAATTATAATACTTATTTTAATAATGATAATGATAATAATAATAATAATTATTATTAGATAATAATAATGACGATAATAATAACGACGATAGTAATAATAATAATAATAATAATAATAATAATAATAATAATAATAATAATAATAATAATAATAATAATAATAATAATAATAATAATAATAATAATAATAATAATAATGAAGAGAGTTATACCATCCTAATCTCATCACCAGTGACCCGCTATCCTCAGTGTACCCATAACCTCCTTAGCTATAACACATAATTCCAAAGCTTAAACACGTTTTGAAAATCCGTTTGAGATCACACGAACAGCACTCCGTCGTAGTATTTTATGTATAATACTAATAATAATACTACTTAATGATACTAATACTGATACTACTAATAATAATACAATTAATAATAATATTAATCTTAATAATAATAATAATAATAATAATAATAATAATAATAATAATAATAATAATAATAATAATAAAATAAATATATACCACGGAGTAATAATATAGATAGAGAAATAGAGAGATTGAAATGTGAGTCGAGCAAGCAGAACGATCGAGCTTTATAGCCCCAATTTGTGACCCATAGCTCCGCGATCGCGGAGTGGGTGTGGGTATTAGGCCCGCGATCGCGGAGGTCCTGCCTCTAGCTTACCCTCAATGATTTCATGGCTGCCGATAGTTTTAATATATTTAATTATATATATATAATTATATATATAATTATATATCATATAATATTCATGAGCATAGTTAACTTGTCATTTTTGTTCCAATGACTTGTACGTTGTCACTCGACTAATGTCCCGGTTCCGGTTTTTCGAAGGTCCTTTCGTACGCTTAGAAAACTTGTACTTTATGTTTCGCAATGTGTACTTTAATCAATAACTAGACTTAATCATCGATATACTATATTACCCAAAATATAAGTTATACATTTGAGTGTTTTGGTCATTTACTTCTATAATTCATCTTCTCATTAATTATTAATATCAAAATGTTTTATAACTAAGTTAATATTATACTTTATCATTTTGTAAATTATAAATATCTTCATTTAGAAATATAAATATATTATATATAATTGAAATATTTATTTAAAAATATAATATTTAGTTTTTCAAAACTATTTATATTTCAAAGTTTATTATATATAATTTAAAATTGGTTTAGAAATTATTATTTCGTACCACATTTACCTTTCTGAAATAAAATATATATATTTGTAAATTTATAATACAAAGCTTTAATTAAGTTCTTCAAATTTTATATAAATTATCTTATAAAATGTTTTAATAATAAAGTTCTTTTTAAACTGAAAACGTTTTAGTACGTTTGAATCTAAATCAAATAGATATGATAATTTTTGTTTTCCAAAACTACTTATATTTAAGAATCATTTTGTTAAAAGGAAATCGTTATATCATAAAACATTTTAGAAAAGTAAGATCATATAATACTCATAACAGGTTTCAAGTTTTTAAATCACCGTTTGTTAGTGAAGCGTAAAATAAAGTTCAATGGTTACTTAAATGTATGAAATCATTTTAATGTAAAACATCAATTTACTTAACTTGTCGATATCCAGCATCTAAGTTATTTACACTCCACGTTCTTACTTTCACAATAATTAATATGAGAGCTTAAATAATTATCTTATCAAAAGTCACGAGGAAACTATTGTAAAGCATGAATTGGAAATCAAACAGGAATCTCCACTAACTTTTGTCTAACCCTCGATAAATGACACTTTGTTCCTACTTGCATGTCACTTTACCGTTTATTCCGAATATTGTTAAAAAGAACAGATTTCTTAAATCACAGTGGACCTCATGACAGAGACCCGTAATCATATCACAATGCATCTGATAATTCAATCATTTGATATTATCTTTTAGTTCCATCGATAAATATATTAAACATATATTGAAACAAATATGTTCATGTAAAGTATTATACATCTAATACTTTGTTAACGTTTTTACTTAATATAACTATATATTATATATACATATCTATATACACCTAAATGTTCATGAATCGTCGAGCACAATCAAAGGGTAATTGATTACATGAATATAGTTACAAAATATTTTAGACTCAACATTACAAACTTTGCTTATCGTGTCGAAATTATATAAAGATTAAGTTTAAATTTGGTCAAAAATTTCCAGATCGTCACACCAAAAACAAGAAAGATTCAAACTTTATCGACAAAATACCCACTTCGTCGCTTAGAATTGAAGAGCAAGTAATTACGAAGATGGTGCAATAAGAATTAAGAGAATCGGAGCTAAAACGAAGATTCTAGAGCGAAAATGGTGAAAGACAATAAATCAAGTTACGATCCAGGAACTCAGCTTGACAAACGGCTTGCCTGGCTCACAAACGGCCTGCCACACACCCAATTTAAATGGCTCCTGCAAACAGTTTGGTATGGAAAACGGCCCCTGCAAACGGCCTGCCAGCCGTTTGCAGGCAAATTTCTTGCTTATTTAAAGGGTCTTTCTCATTCATTCCAACATACACTTCAATTCAATTATTTCTCTCACTTGTACAATATTAGTCATACTTTCAAGGTCTAGAGTTTGAAGTTGTTACTTTTGTATTCGGATCTCGTTTAATCTACTGGTACTTCTATCATTTATCGTTATATAATGTCTTCTATCATTATGTTATGCGATGTTGTTGCCATGATTAGCGAGTAGTTATCTTTAGTGTATGCTATGACGTAACCAGTTATAATGCCGAAATAATATTATGGTTTGTGTATGTTGTTAAAATACTTTCCGATTATGCTTTAAACTCAATCGCTTTTCCAACTAATAGAACGTAGTTATTGGCTCTGTTATTGGGAAGTCGCGAACCCCGATTCAGAGTACACTATCTATGTCACCCCTTGGTAAGAGAAGTCTATCGGATACAACGTAAGATCGACTGAGGCACACCAGTTGTAGTAAGTCTATCGAACTTTGGACTCCAACTGAGGACTATTTCGTATTGAAACATCTGACTAGACCCTTAGTACATTATCGGTCCTAGACCATGATAGTGTAGTCACCAAGCATATAAACTTCGTACGTGCATGCTGAAGCACAACGGTTATTGTAAGCTGCACCTCTGCTAAGTAAGGCCATGGAACCCGGTCAGTGCTGATTAGTACACTGCACCATAACGCGGTCTCAAGCATTGCACCCCGCTTGAGGGATTCTTAGTTAATTAAGGAACTGTTTGTTTAAACACATAAAGGATTGGATCGTTAGGATAACCGAATGTGTTCATGGAAGTCAACCTGACTTGAACATGGTGTTCTTTATGGTTGAACTCCTTTTAAGGGCCTAACTATCTTTTAAAACCAATCGATAATGAAAGAATTGAAACACATCACGTCTCTCGGATATGGTAAACCCTGTATTATATTATGCTTAAGAAAGTTTAGACCTTTGTGGAATGTTAATACGTCACCCAACCGAGTCGCTCAATTGGATGAGCCGTCTGAACGTGTATGCCTGTAGGCAGACTGTACGGGCGTCGGGGGTAAGGGATGTTGCTGTCTATTCAGAATCTTCAAGCCTATTGCATTACCCAGTGACATGTCTTACGACAGGGGCGTTTAGGACCAGTGTAATGAATACAAGGCCTCTGCCTATTCATGAGCCAGCATTTCATATTCTCGGTAGAATAACTGATGAAATCATAGTATGCACTTGTTTTAACCTTATCTGAATTACGAATTTTATTGCATTTACTTTATCTATCTTATAAACTAGAAAAACCCAAAATTAGGTAACCACTACTCCTTCATAACTATCTTAAGCTTTAATATAGGTTTGATTCTACTGATATCTTAAAAATACAACTCTAGGTCACACTTCCCTTACTCATAATAAGGAGTAGTACGATTTAGGCCCCGCTAAATATAGATTTAAAACAGTACCCTCCCCCCCCCCCCCTCTTGATAGCTGATTCTGACGTGTTGTGACCTAACGATGCTGCACAAATAAAACCGTCCGTTTCGGCCATATCAAGAGGGAAGCTAGTTTTTGGCGCCGCAGCCGGGGAACTAGTATCAGATAATTACTTCTCTCTATCAAACTTATTCACAAGCATTTAGTGGTGTCTAAGAAAGACAATTATACACGGACTTGGTTGTTGAATTTTCCGAACAGTCTCCAATTATATTGCGACCAAAAGAATCATGCCTCTCCGTAGTCGGCCTGGCCACTTGGTTTGTTGAATAGTTCGTGCGAAGCTCTGTTATCGAAATACCAGGGAATCAGTATCCAGAACCAAAAACATATTCAACCTTAGGATAGTTAGCTTATCTTAGATAAAATTAGATTACTACCTTAGATTAAGATTACCTTAGATTACATTAGAATTACCTTAGATTACCTTAGAAATTTAGTTTATCTGCTTAAAGTTAAAAAAAAAAAAAAAAAAGGCATACCCAGTGTATGACCCAAACCCGATCTAGACCAGGGCCGTTGTTATTTGTACCTGATCCAGACGCAATAATCTCTAAAGTACACAAGGAAGCACGAATCATAAATCAAATGGCGTTACGCGTTACTTTAGCAGAAAATACCAAACCCTCGATTGAAGGTCGAGGAGGACCAATCAGATTTCCAGAGATTTAAGGACACTCGTCGAATTAAAACATCACGTCATCCAGCTTATCCAAAATAGCTGTTAGTTTCATGGATTACTGAATGACGATCCTAATTCTCTCCTTGATAAATTTATATCTCTTTCGAACTCCTACAAACAGGCAGGGATAGGACAAAATATAGTCCGGCTATACTTGTTGCCCTATTCTTTCACTCATCATGCTCAAACATTGTTCGAAGGACTGGAAAAAGATTCCATCAAGTCATGGACGAAGATGGCTACTAAATTCCTAACTAATATTTCCCTCCTTCTAAACAAACCAAATTAAAGAATGACATCATTAACTTCAAACAAAGTTATGATGAATCTCTTTACACTACATGGGAGCGATTTAAAACCCTGATGAAGAAATGCCCTAATCACCAGCTAGAATGGTCAGCTTAAATCTGTACCCTCTACAATGGTCTTACGGTAAATCATAGGACGATGATAGATGCAGCAGCTCAAGGAAATCTAATGAACCAAACCTCAGACGAAGCATGGGAATTGCTCGAGAACATGACAATGCATTATCATGACTGGAATAGTGGTGAGACAACTTCATCATCTGCCCCACTCTCTGCACTTAACAATCAAACAGAGGCCATCAAATCCCTCACAGATAAGATGGAATCTCTCGCTAAACAACTTGGAGAATTGAAGACGCAGCTGCAGCAGGTCAACCAGGCTCAGGCATGTGTTAATTGTACCAACCACAACCCATTGAAGAATATCAAGTTGAGTACGAAAACCCTGACGGTTCAGTCTATTACGTTCAATACCCAGCTTGTCAAACAAATCCCGGATTCAATCAATAACCTAGGGTTAATCAATTTCAACGAAGCAACCAGCCTTTTCGCTATCGCTACCCACCTTATCCAGCCCAACAATCCCAATTGTCCTACGATCAACCACTTTCACTCACTGGTCCACCAGTCGAGGAAAATTCCCCAACCACCCAGATTACAAAAGTAACCAACCCCACTCTCGGATTTGATAATCAGTTGAATCAGTTCATTCAAGGACAACAACAGCTAAATCAGAGAACTGTAGCCAGACAAGACCAGACAAAGATACTCATGAGAAATCAATTGGCTCTGCTCAAAAGTCTGGAGACGCAGCTCGGAAAGTTATCACAACGCCTTGAAACCCGACCACAGGGAAGGTTACCCAGTAATATTGTCCAAAATCCCCACATAAAGGAAGCTAAGCAAATGGATTCCGTAATCCCAGAGGAAGAACCACGGAGAAGGTTACATAGGCTCAAGAACAAATCAACATATACTCAGAAGCTGACCCCTACAAATCCAGTTCATGTACCCTACACTGGAAGGCTACAGGAGGAACCATCTAAGCTTGATTCCTTCAAACTTGATGGAAGATTCCTGGACACCATGTCCAAAGTTCCCAACAAGAAGAGATACATTCGAAGGCTTCTCTCTACAAAGGAGAGGATACCAGATTCTAATAAAATTTCACTGAGTGAAGAATGCTCAGCATTACTTAGAAACTCTCTACCACCAAAGCTAGGAGACACGGGCCGATTTATTTTTCCGTGTTCGATCTACCAATCTGGAACCATTCATGCGCTAGCATATCAACCTAATCCCCTACTCTCTCTATAAGAGATTAGAGTTAGGAGACTTGTCACCAACGAAAATGAAAATCCAACTTGTCGATCACACAATTCGATATCCTAAGGGTATAGTTGAGAACGTCTTGGTGAAAGTCGACAAATTCTTGTATCCTACAGATGTTTCGTAGTAATGGACATTTAGGAAGACCTACACACCAGTAGTGTTAGGAAAACCTTTCATGAATACGGCTAGGACTGTCATTGATGTGTTTAATCAAACCTTGATCTTGCGATCACATGGGGAGAGTGTTACCTTCAAAATTAACCGACCTACCGATCTTTCTAGACAAGCAGAGATGTTTGCTATTTTCACTAGACGGATCACTTTCGATGATGAGTCTTCACCACCAGCCAATGATATCGAAATGGGTGTCGAATCACAGTCTGCAGACGACCCAGAAATGGAAGAAGAGGATCCCAGCGAAGAAATAGAGAAAGAGGAAGAATCTGAAGAGGAAGAGGAAATGGAAGACGTAAAACAAGCTGCGATAATACCTTCTCTAAACATTAAGCATCATGAAGAATTAATGAGGCTTGAGACGGAAGATCATAGTTTGATCATTCGTTTCAAGAAGAAGACTGACAAGGTTGAGGTTAAAGATATAGAAATTGACCCTGCAAGTATCAAAGTGGAGAAACAGAATACTGAAGAAACCCGTTCATCAGACGCATCCTCAGAAGAACATTATACCAATGATGATGAAGAAGAGCAACATGAAGACATTCTGGATAACTCCTCTCCAACCGAACCAGATCTAGGGGAGCCGGACTGTTCTTTAGATCGGATTTCGGTCATATCTACACACGAAGACATGATAACCTTCATCAAGGATACCGATGAATTTGAAGATATTCTCGAAGCCATCCCTAAATCAACAATTGATTACACGCTACGCGTAATGGAATGAATCATGGCTATCCAAGAAGAATACAACCTCTATCTCCAAAGAGAAAACAATGATGTTGAAATCCTAGAAGAACGCATTCAAGACTTTATCAACACTCTTCACGATCATATCTACCAAGAAGAAAGGAAACGAGAGCATAATTCAGTGGTTCGCACTATTCTTGAGACAAGATTCTGTCAAGATCAGAAGATCATTTACTCTAAGGTTTACAACGCCTTAGCCGGATCTGCACTTCCGTTCTCAGCAAACCAATGAGCACTACTGACTCTCATCCGGAAGCACATGAACCTTTCTACCGAACGCCCGACTTATCACTTTGATTTGAAAATGATCATGGATATTCACAACTTTTTCGCTCTCTTGGATAGAGATAATTTCGAAAGCACACCAGACAGGCTAGTGATTTACATAACAATTGATCACCATGCTGATCTGATTATCAAAGAGTTATGAGATGCAGTTACAGAGGAAGTAAGGTGCAACAATCCGTTCTCTCATCTTGAACCAGATCGAGTCAACATTGCCACCTACGTTACGAAGCAGATAACATGTATCTTCCACCAATCCACAGATCCAAGTTTCACATTTAAAGCCGGATGTCGGGAGATATACTCAAAAACGGTGACGTTGATGCTCGGGTCAGGATTGTTGTTCACTTCTTTTCAGCTTCGCCTTTTAACTAATCTGTGCAAAGCTACAGACACTTACTGTGGAGATCACCATTTCGAAGATTTCGAGATACTAAAGATACAGTTTCTAATATTGTTTGAAGACCTCCGAAATGAGCATCCCATCAGAGAAATAATCACCACCAGCACTGCCTCTATGATTGCCATTCATGGGTCAACCAGTAGAGCCATGGATCATATTCTCATCGAACTTCAAGATTTATCATGAGCCGAAACTGCACACTACTTATCTTTCAGAAGATCTTCAAGAGAAGTACTGGACCTTCTACCACTTTTGGTCCGACACTTTCACAGAATTTACCCACCAAGATTCACATTCCCTCGAGAAGACCAAAATTACAACCATCAGCGAGGAATGTTTGCTTTCAAAAGCATCACGGTCGAGCCAATGACCTTAAACAAAAGAGCTTCTCGGGAGGCAACCCGTGCAATAAAGTAGAGTAAAAGAATAAAGGATGACAAATGAGCCGATCAATAAAGGACACAAGGATTGAAAGCCAGCTAGTATCAAGAAATATCCGATAGGGGTACTTCTTTCTTCCCATTACTAGCTCAAACTTTAAATTATTCCACATCCTAGCTTATCACTAAGTGTGGGATCCCAACCCAATCAAACACTAGAAAAATACTCCCAAATCTTTAACTAAAACTCCTAAGTGTGGGATACACTAGGAACATTGAGGACAATGTTCGTCTAGGTGTGGGATGTTGGTATAATCTTTTTATGCTGTATTAAAATAACCCATTACGAAGTTTCCAAGTTCTTAAGACAAATTTCAAAAAAATTTAACAAGAAAAAGCCTTTCCAAAAAAGTATTTTTAAAAAGCTAAAACGTTTGTAAATAAAAATAAGGCTTAAGTAGGGTGTAAATCTTGTATGAATGAACCAAATTTCCAATAGAGCATTGCATGACTAAGGCATTATCGACATAAATTGATTATGGTGAGGCACCCAAATAAGACCAGCATTCATCTTTAATGCTTCACTATTTTCCGTTGAGAGTGTCGATTTATGTGCTCAGAATCAGAACTTGCTTTAGATCTATATTTCCAAAGCAGTGAAACGTGATTCGGTTATAATCAGAAGAGCTAGCCATTTGTCAAAAATAAACCTTTCGCACCTCTACTACTTCTACTTCACCACCACATTCACATCATCTTTACTATCACTCGAAAAATCCCGAAAATGAGATTCCTTCTGAAAACACGATGTTATAAACCTCTCAAATATCATGGCAAAGGTCTTGAAAAAGTTTACCTGCAAAAAGTTTCTCGAGATGAAATCTCCAAAAAAAAAATTAAAAAGTTCTGAAAAAAGGATCAGAACTTATAAAGAGAAACGCCGAAGAAGAACTTGATCGAAAATGACTATCAAATGAAGAAAAGTTTAAAAGTTCTTCTCAAAAATTTCAGAACTCCTATCTATTCGAATAAAAGTCTGCATAAGGATTGTATTACCCTTTTTCTCACCCCTCAAAAACATTTTCACTGTCACTCAAAATTCCTTTCCATCATTGACAAATGACCTAGAAGCTATGGTTACTACCGTTCTCACATTAGTAGCAAGGATTTGAGTCTTTATCAAGCCTATGACAATGGGTGCAGCATGACTGGCTATGAGTGAATTCATTTCTTAGATCTATAGGGAACCCTAAACACTTGTGTGATTTGAGTGACCCGTGAAAGTTAGCCTAGGTCATGTAACCTCCTCGCTTTCTTGCAAAGATAGTTTCAATCCTAACATAGATGACTCACCTTATCTTTCGCTCTTATAATAAAAAGGAAACCGCTTAGGCTATTAGAAAAGAAACTCTGAAAAGATTTCTTAATGTAAAATGAGAGTTTACTTGAGGACAAGCAAAGTCTAAGTGTGGGATATTTAATATCGGCTAAAAAGTCATGTTTTCACCCCGGTACTAAGGCCCAAAAACAAGAAAGATTCGAACTTTATCATCAAAATACCCACTTCGTCGGTTAGAATTGAAGAGCAAGTAATTGCGAAGATGGTGCAAAAAGAATCAAGAGAATCGGAGCTAAAACGAAGATTCTAGAGCGAAAACGGTGAAAAATAAGAAATCAAGTTACGATCCAGGGAATCAGCAAGCCAAACGGCCTGCCAAACGGCTTGCCTGGATCACAAACAGCCTACCACATGCCCAATTTAAATGGCCCCTGCAAACAGCTTGGTCTGGCAAACGGCCCCTGCAAATGGTCTGCTAAACGGCCTGCCAGCCGTTTGCAGGCAAATTTCTTACTTATTTAAAGGGTCTTTGTCATTCATTCTAACACACACTTCAATTCACTTCTTTCTCTCTCTTGTACTATTTTCAAGGTCTTCGACTCTGTGCGGGAAACCTAGTACCCAGAGAAGAACTCCGAAGATTGTATTAGGAGTGGTTTGGAGTTTGAAGTTGGCACGTTTGTATTCGGAACTCATTTAATTTACTGGTAATTCTATCCTTTATCTTTATATAATGTCTTCTATCATTATGTTCTGTGATGTTGTTGCCATGATTAGCGAGTAGTTATCTTTAGTTTATGCTATGACGTAACCAATTATAATGTCAAAATAATGTTATGGTTTGTGTATGTTGTTAAAATACTTTCTGATTATGCTTTAAACTTAATCGTTTTTCCAACTAATAGAACGTAGTTATTGTCTCTGTTATTGGGAAGTCTCGAACCCCGATTCATAGTACACTATCTGTGTCACCCCTTGGTAAGAGAAGTTTATCGGATACAACGTAAGATCGACTGAGGCACACCAGTTGTAGTAAGTCTATCGAACTTTGGACTCCAACTGAGGACTATTTCGTATTGAAACATCTGACTAGACCCTTAGTACATTATCGGTCCTAGACCATGATAGTGTAGTCACCAAGCATATAAACTTCGTACGTGCATGCTGAAGCACAACGGTTATTGTAAGCTGCACCTCTGCTAAGTAAGGCCATGGAACCCGGTCAGTGCTGATTAGTACACTGCACCATAACGCGGTCTCAAGCATTGCACCCCGCTTAAGGGATTCTTAGTTAATTAAGGAACTGTTTTTTTAAACACATAAAGGATTGGACCGTTAGGATAACCGAACGTGTTCATGGAAGGTAACCCACCGAACGTGTTCATGGAAGGTAACCTCACTTGGCCATGGTGTTTTTATGGTTGAACTCTTTTTAAGGGCGTAACTATCTTTTAAAACCAATCCTTAACGAAAGCATTGAAATACATCACGTCTCTCGGATATGGTAAACCATGTATTCTATTATGCTTAAGAAAATTTAGACCTTTGTGGAATGTTAATACGTCACCCAACTGAGTCGCTAAATTGGATGAGCCATTTGAACGTGTATGCCTGTAGTCAGACTGCACGGGCGTCGGGGGTAAGGGACGTTGATGTCTATTCAGAATCTTCACGCCTATCGCATTACCCAGTGACATGTCTTACGACAGGAGCGTTTAGGACCAGTGTAATGAATACAAGGCCTCTACCTATTCATGAGCCAGCATTCCATAATCTCGGCAGAATAACTGATGAAATCATAGTATGCACTTGTTTTAACCTTATCTGAATTACGAATTTTATTGCATTTACTTTATCTGTCTTATAAACTAGAAAAACCCAAAATTAGGTAACCACTACTCCTTCATAACTATCTTAAGCTTTAATATAGGTTCGATTCTACTGATATCTTAAAAATACGACTCTAGGTCATAGTTCCTTACTCATAATAAGGATTAGTACAATTTAGGCCCCGCTAAATATAAATTTAAAACAGTACCCCCTCTTAGTAGCTGATTCTGACGTGTTGCGACCTAACGACATCGCACAAATAAAACCGTACGTTTCGGCCATATCAATACCAATGTTTGGTGGATTGAGGGAACTGGTGTAGGAGGAAGCACACAAGTCAAGGTACTCAATTCATCCTTGATCAGATAAAATGTACCAACATCTTAAAGCATTTTATTTGTGGCCAAATTTGAAAGCTGACATTGCTACCTATGTGGGAAAGTGCTTGACTTGTGTTAAAGTCAAGGCTGAACACCAGAAGCCATCAGGGTTACTGACTCAACCAGAAATTCTCCAATGGATATGGGAATGTATTGCAATGGACTTCATCACGAAACAGCCAAAAATAGTGGGAGGTTACAACACCATTTGGGTTGTCGTGGATCGTCTCACTAAGTATGCACATTTCTTACTAATAAGAGAAACTGATAAGATGAACAAGTTGGCACAGGTTTATATAAAGGAAGTCATCTCTAGGCATGGAGTGCCTGTATCCATTATATCTGCTCGCGATAGCAGATTCACTTCAAGATTCTGACAGACATTACAGAAAGCAATGGGGACTCGTTTAGATATGAGTACAATATATCACCCCCAGATATATGGCCAAAGAACGAACTATTCAAACTCTAGAAGACATGTTGTGAGCATGTGTCATTGATTTCGAAAATACATGGGATAAGTATTTGCCACTAGCTGAGTTCTCATACAACAATAGCTACCATACGAGCATTAAGGCTACACCTTTCGGAGCATTATATGGAATAAAGTGTAGATCTCCCGTGTGTTGGAGCGAATTGGGGGATAGTCAATTGACATGTCCTGAGATTATACAGGAGATAACAGAGAAAATTGTACAGATCAAGAACGATTAAAAATAGCTCGAAGTCGTCAAAAGAGTTATGTTGATGTTAGACGGCGACCGTTGGAATTTCAGGTTGGTGACAAAGTCATGCTTAAGGTACGACCTTGGAAGGTACGGTTCGTAAAATGAGGTAAATTGAGTCCTAGATATGTTGGAAAATTCGCGATAACTGAAAGAGTTAGACCAGTGGCTTTCAGATTGAAACTGCCACAAAATTTCAGTGAGAAACACGACACTTTCCATGTGTCTAAGCTGAAGAAGTGCCTAGTCAATGAAAACTTGGTGATTCCTTTAGAGGAACTGCATATCGATAACAAACTTCATTTTATTGAGGAACCTGTCGAGATCATGGACCATGAGGTCAAACGCTTAAAGCAAAGCAACATACCTGTCGTTAAGGTTTGGTGAAATGCATGAAGAGGAACAGAGTTCACGTGGAAGCGTGAAGACCAAATGAGGCAAAAGTACCCGCAACTGTTATCGAACGGAACTACTTCAGTGGATGTTTACTAAAATTTTGGGACAAAATTTTCAATAACAGCCCTAATTTTTCCGTCACTTCCGTTAACTATATGTTAGTTGTTTTAACGGTGATTACTTGACTTTATATGTGTCTAAGTGTAATAAATGCATACTTGATCCTTGAAGGGTTACGTGAATTAATATGGGTTAATATTAATTGATAAACTTATTTCGGTGAATGAAATACGATAAAAATGAAACGGTTTGAATAACTGCAAAATCACTTTTCGAGTAACGAAACGCTCAAGTTTATTTTTAATAATTATTTTAATAATTATTAATTTTGTAAAATATTAAATTTATTAGTGTTTTAATTAATTAAACTTATTGGTTGCATTTTAACGATCGGTTTAGCATTTTTGGACCGTCGGTATGTTTAAACGGCACTTGAAACGGACCATGAGTACACAGGATTGGACAACGAGAGCCTGGGAATCCCATGTGGGCCCCATTCATCTGAAACCCCTCACCCCACCCCTTGGATTTTATTTTGGGCCACTTGATTTCTTAATCCATGAATTAATTTGATTATGGACTTAAGGGAATTAAATTAGCAAGTTTATCACAAACCCTCACTGGTAACCTAAATTAGTCGATTGCTTCCCACTTCTCCTGCGTCCTGCTCGTCGATCATCATCCCCACACAACACCATCAATTTTTCATTTTTAGATTAAACCTTCAACATAAAGATTGCAATTCACATCGATAGCTACGCGTTGACATAAGTAATTTCGTGATCAAAGGTATAATTCTATGAACCCTAATCTTTAAAAAATATGATTTTGATATGATTTTTTAGTATAAGATGTCAATTGCTCAAGTCTATACGCGTACATGTAAATTGCTTGCGTTAATTCGTTCGTTTGATGTGATTAGGGTTAATCCCGAATTTGCTTTGCATGGTTACAGAAACTTAGTTTAATGTTAAATATTATTACATATTTAGAATCTTCTCAAAAAAATTAATAATTTTAGGCTTTGGAATTGCATATTTTCGTTACCGTATGTGCAAGTTATGATTAAATGAAGTTTTGTTGACGAATCTGTGATTTATACAAATTCTGGAAAAATGAGTATGGAATTGAGTTATGAAATGATCACCATTGTGTAGATAATTCAAAAACATTCAATTTGGACTATTATATCATGTTATTTGGAGGTTTACATCTCACGTTATGCCTAAATGAATGTTCTTGACAAAACTAGTTTGTTTGGTAGCCTAAAATAGATTTTAAAGGCAATTTGAAATGAGATATTGAATCAAATTTTTGCATATCTGTAAAATTTATATGTTTTAGATAACTTCTCATCTAGGCCTTGTGTTATTTTGATTTGTATAGCTTGCGTAATGTGCGTGCGAAAACGATAACCTGAATTTTGTCTGAATCTGTTAAGTATCCACCTTTAGCTCTATAAGTTAAGTTGTGAGTAGTTTTAGGACTTGATCTTCTGGATACTTACACTTTATATGTTATGTGACCAAATTCTATTGGCAAACCTTTAAACCTTATACATTATGAACAATAAGGCCAAAGATTTGACAACTACTGAATTGAGCTGAAATATAAGGTTTGACTTTACGGAATAAACTGTACCAATTGGCTAAACCAAAAACCTTATATTTTGATATTTTTTAGTTTAACTTGTCCTTGAAATTTAGCCACTGACCTTACTTGTTTTTCATGCTGCTAGCTCCGGATATGACCATTTTGAGATTGATGCGCAGATTGAAACTGATTTCATGCAACGTGTTTTGTGAATACGATTATGTATTTCATGCTAATGATATAATTTTGAACTCATGAATGGTTATAGGTTGAATATTTAGCATTTATTTGTCTTAAGTGGAACTTGATTTTCATTATGTATGTGTTTTAGTTGCACACTTATTAACATGCGGTATGACAACGAAGTCGGAAATCGATGAAACTTGAAACCGAAACTGAAAATGCATGACATGAACCAAGTTTGATTATTTAACCAACATTTGACATGAACCTACTGAGGTGTTGACTTTAGTTGACCACTTTGACCAAGTTTGACTTTTGTTTGACTTTGGTTGACTTTTGTTGACTTGCATGAACTAGTTGACTATGTGTTAACCTTTACTTTGAAGCGCGTCGGTCTGAGAAATAGGACAACTTACTCTATGAAACCACTATTGAATAAGATACAAATATTGATCAACCTAAATACGTATACCTAGGTTACATTAGTCGGCAGTAAACCATACAAGCTATTTGTTTACTTTTCATTCCGAGCTTTTCAAAGGTGAGTCTACTGTCCCACTTTTTACATATTTTCTGGGATGAGAATACACGCTGATTACATTTAAATTTTGGAAATGCTTTTACGTTTGACACGAGTACTATTATACATATTGAGTTATGGTTCACAAAGCCCTTACCTTGAATACTTTTATTACCTTCGGGTAAGCACAATTTAGATGGACGGATCCGTTGGGTTAGACAAACCTCACCCTACTATAACTATGGTGCATTTACTTTGAATTTTATGTACACTAGAACAAGTGTATACGTTTTACGAGGTAAAGGATAAGTTTAGTATATACTATACGCAGGTCTTTATGCTAGTATTCAAGTGCTCATGAATTATGTACTTTTTGCAACGTTTGGGTTTTGCTTATTTAAATCTCATGGTCAAATGTAAATGAACTGATTTTTTTCTGAATACTGTTTTTCAGATACTGTTTTACATTACTTAAACCTGTAGATTCAACAACATTATTGTTGACCTGTTTTTGCGTGTTTTATTCTCAGGACCATAAGAGTATAGCTTCCGCTGTTTTTTTGATGCTTTGGTCTGGCCGTGGAGTCAGCATGATTTAAAAAAGACATTGATTACTTTCACATTTAAACTTTTGCACTTGTTTAATACTATTGGCTTGTGGTTACGATCACAATAGTATTAATTTTTTTTTTGTTATTGACTTATGTTTTAAAGTCAACTGTTTTTGTAAAATTAAATACGAATGCTTTTGAAACGTCTATTTAGAGGGTGTAACTGTTACTGTGGGACCTATGATTAACACGCCGTCAGATGGAAATTTGGCAGGGCGTTATACACTAGAACGGAACGACTAAGCTAAAACTCATGATTTTTGTCAAAAGATTTCTTTCGAATAAATATGTAAAAGGCTACGCATAACCAAGCACGACCCCTACTCCCAAAATTAATGAATCCTTGGACCCAATGTATCTGTATGAACAATCCAATTTACAGTACTTTGTCAATTCATTTGATGAGCGTGCCGGTGTACGGTTTGAGTTAGAACTTGGTTTTGACATACGTTTCAACGCTAATGGTTAGCAAGCGCCATACGTGGTGTAGGTGCGATACTTCCTCTGAAAGCATTCCAAATAGAGAAGACCAAACTAACCATTTCCACTCCCTAAAAACTTTAAAATTGACCAACTCATCTCAAAAGAGTTGATGAAGCTATCCACCAACCCAGACACCAAAATACACTACCCATTCACCTTCATTCCTTTGCTATTTTCAAAAAAGATCCAGAGACCAATAAAGAGATAGATCGATCAAGTTCATTTCAAAAGCACTTGTCAAAAGTTTCCAAACCCCCGATTGTTTTTTATAGTTCAAAGACATATTTTCGGTGAATTATCACTTCCTCTCTGGGAACCAGGAGCAAAAGAAAAAAATTATGAAGAAAAGGGTATGCCAAACAAATGACTATGAAAGAGTAAAGTCTCTAAATAAAGGCAAGAAAAACCCAGAGTAGTAGCCCAAAGAAGGACTGCCAGAAGAGCCAATAAAAATTCTAGACAAAAGTCTTCACAAAATCTGCATCTTTCGAAGAACTCATGGCAAAATTCAAGCCATTTTATATCCAAAAAGGATACTCTGGGGAACCAAAGTCTATCAATTCTCTCAAAAGTCGAAAACTACCTTTCACCCCTTCTTATAAAACTTTCCTCTTCTCCGCCAACCAATCTTACAACCTGTCTTCCTCTTGAAAGAATGTCTAGGAAGAAGATCAGCGTTGTCCTTAACCAATCGGGGGATATATCGATGCTTTACCAAGCTTATGATGACAACCGTTACACGACTGGCTTCTTAGCAACAATACAATTAGATTAGGATACCCTAAAACTTTAGTGATATGAGTGATCCGCTAGTAAGGAGCCTGGTCATGTATACTCTACATCTGAGAGTTGTAAAGTACGCATTTTCCACTATGGACGCGATTAAAATCTTGCGACAGAACCATCGAAGTTCAAAAATTTTTCTTCTACTTTCAAAAAATGAGATGACTTCTAGTCAAGGCATAATAAAAGAATCCAAGGGTGTACAAGGGAGAATCTATTAGAAGATAACCTTATATTCCCGCTTTGCTTGTGGACAAGCAAAGCTAAGTGTGGGGTATTTGATATTAGCCAAAAAGTCACGTTTTTACCCCCGATAGGAAGCCCTACCTCAAAAAAGTTCCAAAATTTTCACCAAAATAATCGCTTTGTCGGTTAATTTTATAGATTAAGTAATTACAAAGGCGATGCAAAAAGAATCAAGTAAAACGGAGCTAAAACAAAGATTCTAGAGCGAAAACAGTGAAAGACAAGTTACGACCCCGGAAACCAAGTTACGATCTCGAGAACGAGCAAGACGATCCAAGCGAAAAAGCAAACCAGCCCAGGCACCGGCCTGCGACACCGGCTTGCCAAATCACCCAACACTGGGCACAAGGAACATGCTATTTGACTTTCAGGCAGATTTCTTCGACCTTTTCAGGTTTTTATCCGATCGCTTGTCTTATTAATTAAACATGTACTGTTATAATTTATGTTTAAAGATGCGATTTGATATTACCATGTTGACTTAATTAATCTGTATGTTGCCATGATAGAATTTTGGGTTAGCGTAGTTATGTTAAATTAGTACGATTACTGTTGTTATACTGAATTTGTGACCCCGATAGTTTTGTATGCTAGCATTTTAATGATTGGCCAACCTAGGTTGTGATAAGTACTTATCTACCTATATGAACTTACCTACTTCATAGGACTAAGACCCCTGGTTATACTGTATCTGAAAATTCTATGAACTCGGTATGGCCGATGTTCCCGAGAGGCATCTAATGCGATTTTAGGAGACGGAACTTAGGTATTGAGACATGAATGAGCTAGTATGCCTATTAGTTGTTCCAAGGAGACCTCTTAGGAACCATTAAGAGCAAGCCAGTGACTTAACTATGTGACCCACTCCTATTGCATGTTCTTGTTTGATTGTTGCCCTAGGGTTAAGTCATATCAACTGTTTTAGGTATCTATTAGATTTCTATCCGCTTTACTTTCAGTATATCAACTATAATATTGTATAATGTTTAGATTAGTATGATCTCATTAGTATGATGAAATGGTTGTTAGTTTACATTAATATTTTGTCAACTTGACCCAACACACTCCTTCCGTTTGTGATCACTGTTAACTCAACACGACACGTTGTTATTTAGTTCCCTAGATTGATAACAAGGATCAGGATTAAAACTCAACTCACTAATAAACCTAGTACTTTACTAAGGATAACCTCTGAGGTTTAGATACCCTTCAATTATACAACCAAGTGACATACTTCTCACTGCTCAACGAGAACTACGAGAGTCTAGAGATAAGTAGCTCTGTGTAATTGGCTAATTCAACCAGATCTACACTATTCTAATAATAGCTTTAACATCAACATAATTACCTTTTCTTATCCCAAATTGATATCTTGGTTAATATATCTCTAATCTGCATACTCCGGATATCCCTCCATTGCTTTTACCTTTCCGTAATTAGAATTATTAGCTTAAAACCAACTACTATCTTTCAACTAGATCATGTAACCAAAGACAATTATCCATTTGATTTTCAATTCGTTAAACCATTCAAAAACATGACCCTAAGTTAACTTACACCTTCTACCCTAGAAAGTTAAAAGTGAATTTAGGCCCGCTAAATATAAAAGAAAAACCATTTTCTCTCTTCTGATAACTAATTCCGACATTTGTGACTTAATGAAACCGCATAATTAAAACCGTCCGATTTAGACATATCAGGAGCTCGAATATTTCACATTTGGATTCATGCAACATTGTAATGATCCATAAAAACACGGGCATAATCCTTCAGATATCATCCTCTCTTCCATATACATGTTTTTAGTAATAAACCCAATCTCCTCTACTTCCTCGTCTTGTTCATATTCATCAAACTGTTCTTCTTCCAACTCCTCTTGACAGAACTGTTCCCATCGCAACTTCATCTCGTCTCTTAGAAACTCTATATAAACCCTACCTACCTCAGACCTTTTATAATGTGAAAGATCTGACGTAACGCATTTTTCAAAGAATATATGGAAATTTTCCATTGAGGTCATGTTTGTGACCAAGCTACATCACACCATAAACAACAAAAACAAACAAAAGAAAGAAAAGAAAAACAAGCAACTTTCACGGGAATAAATTCCAATTAAAAGATCAATCAACTAAAAATTACTAAATTATGAATTGGGAAAGGATTAAGGATTTTAATTATATAAATTTATATTTTATATTACAACTTTTATCGCTTAACAATAAATAATCAAATAAATTCTCAATCTAAAGAATCGTCCACTTCTAAATGCCCAGTCAGCAATTAAGATTAGGCAGACCCTTTTAATCGGACAACCCAGCCACCTAATCCCAAACATCCTAGAAACCACTTTTCATGAATTATCAATAAACCAAAAATATATTCATTATATTTATTTTTAGCGCAATCCCCCGCAACGGCGCCAAAAAGTTGATGTACAAAAAGTGTGTGTAGTTAAAATGCTTAGTTTTATTTCAGCTTTTAAATTTATATTACCTTAGTTTACTTATCACTGTTAATACCCTAATGAACAACAAGGCCCGATCAAGGTAGTATAGTAACAGGTAAGTTAGGGATCGTTCCACAGAGTCTACGGAAGCAGATAAGAGTTGTCTTTTGTCTAACTATTATGATAGAATTAGAAGTAATTGAGATTATAATTTTAAATTATTTACCTTTAATAAAACTTACTTGAGATAATAAGATATAAATTGATTGAAATTAAATATATTGAAGTGGTTACTTGGACTTGTAATTATGAGGGATTTATTATTAGATAGTTTCATTACTTATATTAATAAATAGCAAAGTAACAATCATAGACCAATTATTATCCCTAAAAGGTTAAGTTAAATATCACATAAAGTTCACAAAGTAGGACCTAGTGATAATGCTAAAAACGAACATATATTTCATAGCATTATTCCTCAACAAAGACAAGCTTTTAGTTGCAATTGTTCTATTTACAAGTGATATTCGTTTAAATAATAAAAGGTGAAGACAAAAGACAGATTCGACGAATTGAAGACGCAAACGACCAAAAAGCTCAAAAGTACAAAAGACAATCAAAAAGGTTCCAATTATTGATAAGAAACGTCTCGAAATTACAAGAGTACAAGATTCAAAACGCAAAATACAAAATATAAAATTGTACGCAAGGACGTTCGAAAATCCGGAACCGGGACCAAAGTCAACTCTTAACGCTCGACGCAACGGACTAAAAATTACAAGTTAACTATGTATATAAATATAATATAATATATAATTAATTATATTAATTATATATATATTATATTTATATATATAAAACCGTCGGCAGAGAAAACTCCAAGGACTGAGCTGTAATTTATATCTCCGCGACTCGCGGAGTTTGAAGAGCATTTTGCCGCGAGTCGCGGAGCCCCAAAAATCAACTCTGGCTATAAAGCCAACCGAATTCTGATCAAAAATCATCATCTTTTCTTCCTCATTCATACGTAAAACTTATATATATATATATATATAATTTATATTTTAATTTTAATTTTAATTCTAATAATAAGGGTATGTTAGCGAATGTTGTAAGGGTGTAAGTCGAAATTCTGTCCGTGTAACGCTACGCTATTTTTAATCATTGTAAGTTATGTTCAACCTTTTTATATTAATGTCTCGTAGCTAAGTTATTATTATGCTTATTTAAAACGAAGTAATCATGATGTTGGGCTAATTACTAAAATTGGGTAATTGGGCTTTGTACCATAATTGGGGTTTGGACAAAAGAACGACACTTGTGGAAATTAGACTATGGGCTATTAATGGGCTTTATATTTGTTTAACTAAATGAAAGTTTGTTAATGTTAATATAAAGATTTACAATTGGGCGTCCCTATAAATTACCATATACACTCGATCGGACACGATGGGCGGGGTATTTATATGTACGAATAATCGTTCATTTAACCGGACACAGGAATGGATTAATAGCCACTAGAATAATTAAAACAGGGGTGAAATTACATTCAAGGATAATTGGTGTAATTGTTAACAAAGTAGTAAAACCTTGGTTTACACGCAGTCGATAACCTGGTGTATTCATTAAACAAAGTATTAAAACCTTGTTACAATTCGAATCCCCAATTAGTTGGAATATTTATCTTCGGGTATAATAATAATTTGACAAGGACACTTGCAATTTATATTTATGACTGATGGACTGTTATGGACAAAAACCAGACGGACATATTAAATAATCCAGGACAAAGGACAATTAACCCATGGGCATAAAACTAAAATCAACACGTCAAACATCATGATTACGGAAGTTTAAATAAGCATAATTCTTTTATTTCATATTTAATTTCCTTTATTTTATATTTAATTGCACTTCTAATTATCGCACTTTTATTTATTTTATTTTATCGCACTTTTAATTATCGTACTTTTTAATTATCGCAAGTTTATTTTATCGCATTTTTATTATTCGCAATTTCATTATCGTTATTTACTTTACGCTTTAATTTAAGTCTTGTATTTATTTTATATTTTACATTAGGTTTTAACTGCGACTAAAGTTTTAAAATCGACAAACCGGTCATTAAACGGTAAAAACCCCCCTTTATAATAATAATATTACTTATATATATATTTGTATTTTTATAAAAGTAAACTAATATAGCGTTGAGCTTTGTTTAAAGATTTCCCTGTGGAACGAACCGGACTTACTAAAAACTACACTACTGTACGATTAGGTACACTGCCTATAAGTGTTGTAGCAAAGTTTAAGTATATCCATTCTATAAATAAATAAATATCTTGTGTAAAATTGTATCGTATTTAATAGTATTTCCTTGTAAAAAAATAATACTATTTTATATACACCTCGCTTTGACATCACCTAGAGCATATGTCAACTAAGTGGGTGTTCGAAGTTAACATCTTAATTCATAGCATTTGAATAATTACATGATACGTAATGTCTTAATCTTATGATAGGGACTAAGGCAACATGCAATTAGGCTGACAAATAGATAAGCTAATAAAATTAATCAGATTATCTCCAGTTACTAACTTAAAGGCAATCTTAATCAAGTTCCCATGCAATCGACAATCAAACACATATAAACGAAGGTTCTTCGGCTAGGCCTAATAATAGTGAGTTTATTATATGAGCATAATTAATGCTTATCTTATTCGTTACTACACATGATCTTTACCTAACTTCCATGCAATCCAAATACTTTATTGATGTGATTAATCTCAAAAGTTAGATGAATCGAGTAAAACCTTACTTAGAATTAATTACTAGTTAATCCTAATTATTATTACCTAATCATTAAGCATGCAAACATAGATCTAGATCATAGGAGCAATAAATAGATAAAACAGCAATCACAGAATCATAATAATTATACAATTCTATAAAAACCAAAAACTGTACTTATTTAAGCACGAAGCTAGGGTTTAGCCGGCGGCTATGGTGCTTGGAGAGCAAGGAAAACTTGAGATACAAATTTTGACTTTTTGACCCTGAGTCGATGGCTTTAATGGCTTAGCAGGTGACTGATACTTTCATAAAGCCAACATGTAGATATTTCTCTCACTGTCATTTTGACAGGTGGCTCGCCTTAAACGGAGCCCGGATGCTCAAGATATGGCCAAAACTGTAACAGCGCACAGATTTTTCAACTTTCTTCAGAATTTCTTCAATATTTAGCTCATTTTGCACCAATTTCTTGCATATGATCCTATAATCAACATTAACATAATAAAGCATCAAATGTTCATAATATTGAGTAAAAACATATAAATTATGCTTGATAAAGTTCAAATAAATAGTATAAAATATGTATAATATAGGACGTATCAATACTCCGTTAAGTCCCCACAATTTGATATGTTTATTTTGTTAAAACAATGACATCAAACTAAATAACGAAACAAAATATCTTTTCTTGTGAAAATATTTCTTCCATCGTCGCTTTTTACTGAGTTGATTAGACTAACATTAATTAGTTTGATGGTTGATTAGACTCTTTAAATCATTTATGTTTTTTCATTTTTTTAAATTTCAAATGAAATTTTTTTCTATTAATCCTAACCCTCCACGTGTCTTCATCCTAACCGTTTTTGTGTTTTCAATATCTCTATAAATACTTTGTCCATTGTTTTACTTTTTTTTCTTTTATAAATTCATCATTTTTCACCATGTGTGTAATTTTATCATCCTCGCTGCAATTCAAAGCTTTTTGCCGATCCAAAAGTTAGTGTTCTACATTCTCTCTCTTGTAATAGTTTTTCAAAAATTCTTACCATGGCTTCTTCCTCGAGTACTGCTAGCAGCAAAGATTTAATATTATCCAGAGTTCCATGACAGAAGAGAAATTAAATGATCTTCGTATTTCTTTTTAAAATCTTGATAAATATCTTCCAATTGTCCCTTCTTCATCTCAAAGAGAAAATGATCCTCCTGAGAAAAAAATTACTTTATATTCCCTTCAACTGACCGTGGGTAATCTTTAAATTCCTATTTCCCCATTTTCTGTTGAATGTTCTTGCATATTACGGTATTGGATTAAGCCAAATACATACTCATGGTCTTCAAAAAGAAAAAAAAAATTTGAGACGTTTTATAATTGTAACTAAAAAACTCCAAAAGTAAAAAATTTTCATGGCCTTTTCTGAAATCGATGTATTAGCAAATGCTTGTATACGTTTGATTGTAAACCAGGAAGGGCCTTTGTTGGTGATAAAGAGCCATCCCTCCATGGCTCGAATGAACCTTTCTTTTTTATCGATGACAAAATTATTGGTGATGACTGGTCTTCTATTTGAAATTGGTCTCGTGCCAATGTTGTTGCTGGTAAAGCCAAACGAATCAACAAAAAATATCGACAGCTTATTGAAACACTTAGTGATAGAATTTTCCACAAAGACCATTTCCATATGGAATTTTTGTTCTTGCTGGTGTGAGAAGCAAATGGCCATCTTCTACTGTTCCAGTACTCCGAAGAAAAGTCTAAGGTAGGAATTTTCTTTGTAAACTATGCCTTTAATTTATGTCTGCTTTTTTATACATAAACATATATATACTTAATTCTTTTTGCACAAGAAGAGATTAGGGTTGTTCAAACGTTTAGCGCCCGAGACTTGGATGAGTTTGAGATTACTGATCGTCTAAAAACTGATGAAGAAATTGAAGCAAAAAAGGTGAGTATTGCAGAGAGTGTTGAGAACACTCCTGTTCACAATGTTGAGTCCTCCTCTAGTGTTATGACAACCCGGAATTTTCCGACAAAATTTAAACAAAACTCTTTACGTGATTTCATTTAACTTCGATCAATTCTGACGATTCACGAACCATTATTTGTAAATAATTATGTATTAATATTAATTTGTTATATTAATATTATTATTATTATTATTTTATCATCATTTACTAGTATTATTATTACAACTATTACTAATGTTATTATTATTAATAATTATTAATAACATTAATATTATCACTTTTACTAAGAGTAATAAGATTATTATAAAAATCATTATTATTAATACAATTTATAATTAATAATATTATTATCATTATTAATAGTATTATTAACATTTTATAATGATTATTATCATTATTATTAATTATAATTAAAATTATTATTTTTATTTTTATTGTCATACTAATATTATTACCATTTTATATTTTTATCATCATTATTATTATTTGTTATTATTAGTATTATTATTATTTATACTATTATTATCATTTTTATTATTATTAGTCGTTATTAAACTTATTTATCATTATATTTAAGTTTATTATTACTAGTATCTTATCAATATTATTATTAATATTATTAACATAATTACTATTAATTAGTATTATTTTGATATTATTATTATTAATATTATTAGTATTATTATTACTACTATTATTATTAAAAGTATTAATATTTTATTATTAATATAAAATACTAATAAATTAAGTATAAATTAAATAAACTAGGTAACTGCTTTTATATTTTTTATTTTTCCATGATCTGCTTTTATATTTTTAAAATCCATCGTGATCCTCCAGCTTCATATTTTTTTTATCTCCTACTGGCCTTACATTTGTTTCTGTCAATTTTCTTGTCTGTAAAGTACTAAAATCGAATCATCACTGCTTTAGATAATCGATTCAGTTAGAAATCAAATGCAACTTTTATATTTTATATTTTTTATCTATTCGTATTAATCTAATAGATTTCATTATCGACCATATCATATTGAATAATCTCAAATGGATTGGCACAATAATTCAATTCATCATCCCCATTATCAATTACATTATAAACTGCTACTTCAATTCGAAAATTTAACAGAAAAATTAAAGAGAACAGACTATTAAACATCTGTTCTTGTTCCATTTTTCAAACTATTCAAAAACGAATCAATCTTCAAAATTCTTAAATGCAGTTCTGTTAGGATTCTCATACTCAAGATATCTGCAAAATATCAAGTTCTAATTCATCATATCGAAGTCAAATTTTTGAGTCAAAGTTTATTTTCTAAAAGTCAAACAGATTGTTCTTGGCAAAATTCGAATTGGTTTTTGAGTTTATGTTGAAATTAACGATCCAAAAATTTTCTAATTATGATTTAAAACATGTTTCATGTTATAATTATTGTCTATAACATTCTGAAAATCAAAATTCGAGTTGGACTAGTTCTTTTTTTTCGAACAGCAGTGACAGCTTTTATTTTTTTATTTTTTTTCTCTTTCTTCTTGTTAATCAAATACATCACTTTATAGTTTTCTAGTTGTATGCAAAGTTTTAGATCTTGAATTGAATTCGTTCTGTGATTTTGGGGTGTTCTGGTCGATAACTAATATGAAGAAGAAGAAGAAGAATACAAAATAAGGTTTAATAAAATATAAGTTAGATTATAAAATAGATATGTAAGCAGCAGCGTATTGGTTTGAGTGTTTATGGGGTTAGCAAGAGGTCTCGGGTTCGAGCCCAAGCAATGGCAATTTTTTTTTTACAAAGCTTATTTAAAGGTTCATGAATCCGAGGACAACTCTACACTTATTCAGTACCATCGTTTGCATATTTACTACAAACTATCGTATCGTATCGTGAGTTTTCATAGCTCCCTTTATATATATTTTTGGGCTGAGAATACATGTGCAACTTTTATAACTGTTTTACACGTTAGACACAAGTACCAACTATTAAACTGTGCTATATCTGGCTATATCTTGCAAGTCCCCACTGTGATATTTTTAATTGCTTTTACATAACGCATTCTTAATTATTGGGGGTAGGCCTATTGGGAGTAACGTCCCTGGTACATTTGACTAAGTCATTGTATTACTTAATAATGATTCAAACTGACAAGGACAGTACAACTTGTCACGAGGCAAACTTTGAAACTATTTAGTCTAAATATCACAAACTTGGCACTAGTTTTAGATCCCTGCGAGATCTACTTATGAATAAAAATCTTGTGGTCTACATCTATTACTGAAATCATTATTTATGACAAACCTATGAACTCACTCAACCTCGTGTTGACTTTTTAAGCATGTTTATTCTCAGGTACTTAAATATTGCTTCCGCTGTATATCTGCTGCTTTGATGATGATTGCTTGCTATGCTTGGAGTCTTCATTACATATCATATCAATTAAAGATATTTAATGCTCTAAATACAATGTAATCTATTTATCTTACGACGCAAAAATCAATAAAACGTCTCATATAGAGTCGTTCTCGTTTATACAACTGTGATTTGATATAATTGGTCACAAATACCCCAGGCCCTATTTGGTGGTGTGACAGTTTGGTATCAGAGTAGTTTGTTGTAGAGAACCAGGATTGCATTTTATGTGTGCCTTACACAATTAGGTACCTTAGCAATGTAAGACTACAACTTTCCTTGACCATAGTGCCTTTAATTGTTACCTTTAATTGTTAAATGCTACACTATACCTTAGTAACTTTACTTATTAAATTCTTTAATCTTTTTTAGAATGCTAAGCCAATCTAAGAACTCTGCTCAGTCTCCTAAGTACTATCCAATTCTGCCACCACATTTAAATGCGACACCATGATTTCTGAAATTCTCGACATTTCTTTGTCATCTATCATAGTTTTGTGTATTACATATGTATTACATGAAATGTTATCCATGATTCTTGAAATCTCTACTATTCATATTCATTACTTTCAAAATCTTCGTTTTCTCGTTATTTTTGACCATTGAATTTTCTTGACGGGTGGCGTCTACGAAACTCTAGAATGGAAGGGTTTGGATTACCGATTTAAAGGATCCTGTAGCTCAAGCCCTAGACCTAAATAGGCCATCACGAATTGAAAGTCTTTAATTGAAAGATGATCTGATTACATACTTATCATTCTTTTTCTCGACAAGTCATACTGCAATTATTGCATAAATGGCGTATAGACAAATCATATCTTATCATATCTATTCCAATAGACTTTGTCTAACACTTTTTCTAAATTTCCTCCATAAATTACGGAAATAATTTTGCTATATATACGTATTCGAGGAGACAAATATATCATTTAGTATTCAACCCTCATCTCATATCGAAACCCTTATTCCAATCACATAATATGGATTTCTCACTTGATTCATCGAGCTCCACAGGCAGCGTAACCAGAACGAACGAACCAACCAGTCATCATCAATTCTGAATGAATTGGGGATGGGTTCGTAGTCTACTTAATCAATGGAGAAGTGAAAAAGGTGATCCTTTTCACCCACCACATTGCCCTATTGGCGAAGAACCTGAAGCACTTACCGGAGAACCCGTTCGAAACACTATTTTCACCCTCATTTCCAGGATATCCCGTCACAAATATATAATATCTAGAATTCTAGATCTTATTCATCCCTTGTCCGAACCGCCAATCATCCCAGTATAATAGAAGAAGTCAACGAGCTTCAAGCTCGAGTGGTAGCTTTGGAGAATATGGTGCAAAATCTAAGAGCATCAGCAGCATAACCAGTGTGACGACCCGGGAATTTCTGACCAAATTTAAACTTAATCTTTATATGATTTAATGTTTCCAACACGATAAGCAAAGTCTATAATGTTGAGTCTTAAAATATTTAAACTATGTTATGAAATCATTTGACCTTCGACTGCTCTCGACGATTCACGAACAATTAATTGTAAATAAATATGTGTGCATGTATATATAAATAATAATTAAAAATATAATTTGAAGTATTATATGTTGTTGTTATTAAAATTTAATAAAATAAAAATAGGATATTATAATAATTATTATTTAAAATATATCTATATATAAATAAAGTATATTAAAAATAAATATTAAATGATTGTAATACTCGTTTGATGTTCCGATAGATATTAAGCAAGTTAAATTCAAACGTGTGTGATTTTAAAATAAACGGTGAATCAAAAATGAGTTTTATAAATTTTAGGCTTATTAATAATATATTTAGATGTTGTTTGTCAATTTTAAAACTGTTTATATTTTGCTTGGGGGTTAGGAGTGAATAATTAATGTAATTTTTATTTAATAATTAATGATCGAATTTTATACCATAGTGACCAAAATAAATAAAACTATTTAATTTAAAAATATGGGATTTTTCTGAAGACTTTTTATCCGACACTGATTAACAATGGAGTAAAATATAATACCCCTATCACACTGTCGGTAACTAACAACCAAAACTTAGCCTGATTTACTATTTTAAAAACTGTTTAAGTTAGAAATTTTGGTACGTTCTTTTGTCTTTCCATACCACTGAATCCATTATAATATGGGAAATATTTCAACTATCATTGACATATTCATATATAGATATTACTGAGATATGAAACAATTACACAAACCCATCACCAAGAATCCCATTGTTTATGTTTTCTGTTCACCATCGACCAACAACACATGCCGCCACCTTCCACCGGACCACCGGCAACCACCACCACACGCCACCTTCCATCTCTCCCTCTCTCTCTCTCTTCTCCTTCTACCTTGTTCGTGAACCTCAAACCCACCACGACCGATAAACCTTTAAACTGTTTTTCTACTACTATCTTGCTATCATAAAATCGCCACCCATGACTACCATAAACCACCACCACCTCTCTATCTTTTTTCTTTATCTCTCTCTCTCTCTCTCTCTCTGTCTCTCTCTCTCTCTCTCCTAAACTTATTCATTGATCAAACTGTCATCAACCACCATAACCTAAATCGCTGTTATGCTACAGCCATTTTGAAGTTTCTGTTTCTGATTACGTTCAAACACCACCACAAGCAATCGTCAACATCAATTATTACGGCTGTTTACTCTTTATGTCCGTTGTATGCTGCTGCATCTTTTTCTTTCTGTTCACAATCAAACGCTAACCACCACTCCAAAAACAACCATCGTGAAACCTATAACACATCATCATTTACTGCTGCATATGTATGTATTTTCTTTCTGTTTGAAACGAGAAACACCTACAAACATTCGTCACCCTCCTTCTTCACTCACAACCACCGTGACTCTTGCTATTACGATACAATCTTGTTGATGTTTCTGTTAGATAATAATGATGATAAATCATGGCGAGATAGATGACATGATGATGAGGAGGCCTAGATGATAACGATATCATGATGACGTTAGTATTGTGATGGTGATGATCATGGAAGATAACACAATGATTCTGTGATGTCAAAGTAATAACAATGATGATGACGAGATATAGATGATGATGTTGCCATTGTTCTCGACGATATGAAGCTTTGATGTAATGACGACAATGAACAGTACCTGCCTTTCTCTATTTCTAATTATTTCGGTTTAGCTCCTTGCCGTATGTTTCGGTCGCTGTTGTATCGAAGAAGATGGATATAAGAGCGCATTATTTTATTTTGGCTGTGGCATCGAGGATTTCTAATTGTGGATCTTAATTTGTTGGGTTATAACTCGATTTGGCTATTGGACTAACCAATTATTGGGTAATTCATTCCTTTAATGATAATACGAACAGGGCCGAATCCCTTCTAATTTGTGTTTGGGCCTGGTGGACGGCTGTTATGAAATTGAAAAGTAAAAGGGAAACGCAAGCAAAACAGTTATATTTAAATGGGTTACAAGTTAAAACATAAAGACGTAATTGGAGCCTTGGTTAAGGGTGTGTTTGTGTGAGCGAGAGATCGCGGGTTCGAGTCCCGTTTGAGGCATTTCTTTTTACTCGAAGTTTTTAAGGGTATACACAAGTTCTTTTAGTTATATTATTATTATTGTTAATTATTATGATTATTATTATTATTATTGTTATTGTTATTGTTATTATTATTATTATTATTATTATTATTATTATTATTATTATTATTATTATTATTATTATTATTATTATTATTATTATTATTAGTTATTAAGATTATAATTATTATTGTTATTAGTGTTATTATTATTACTACTATTATTATTATTATTATCATTATTATTATTATTATTAGTATTATTTTATTATTATCATGATTGTTAGAATTATAATTATTATTACTAATATCATATTTATATTTATAAGTGTTAAAGACGTTATTATCATTAGTATATTTTTTAAAATTATTATTAACATTATTATTAATCTTATCATTTAGGTATTATTATTATTATTATTATGATTATGCTTATTAATGTTATCATTATTTTTAATTAATATTAACATTAGTATCATTTTTAAACATTAGTATTATTAATCTATTTATAATTAATATTATTAATATTTCTAAACTTTTCGTTTAAAAACTATTATTATCATTATTATAATATTTATTAATAAAACTATCATTTATATTATTATTATGAGAATCATTAATATTATTATCATTATTATTAATACTAGTATTATCATTATTATTACTTTAATCACTACTAATATTATTCTAGTATTGTTATAATTACTATTTTAACAAACAAATGAAATATATATATATATATATATATATATATATATATATATATATATATATATATATATATATATATATATATATATATATATATATATATATATATATATATATATATATAATACAAATAACATAGAAAAATTTATATTTTTATACATATATATATGTAAAATTAATATATAGTAATAATGAAATATCAAAGTTAATAATATAAAAATTATATCACTAATAATAATATATATTTGTTCGATTACGATTATACGTTTTAATATACGCACAAATGATATAGGTTCGTGAATCCGAGGCCAAACCTACACTTGTTCAATGTCGTCATATGTATTTTTACTACAAAATACAGTATAGTGAGTTCATTTGATTCCCTTTTACTCTTTACATTTTTGGGACTGAGAATAAATGCGCTGTTTTTACAACTGCTTTATTAAATGCTTTTGAAATATATTTTTGAACTGCGAATACATGAAATGCTTTTATAAATGTTTGATGAGATAGACACAAGCAAAACATTCCTCGAATGAATTATTATGCAGACAGAAGTTCTGTGGATTATTATTGAATTAGTTGGACGTTATAATTGCCACTAATTGTTGTGAATATTTCCCCTGATTATTATTGCTTGGTAACCTAAGAATTAGAATCGGGTATGGCCTTAATTCACGCGAATCCTAAAGGAATCTACTGGGTTTAACACCCCCACCCAGAATGTTCACTAGACGGAAGAGCTAGTGGGCGTGGTGTTTAGTACTTCGAAGTTTATATATTATACAGACGAGATGTTATGTTTTGGGGATATTATTTATGCGCATTATATGTTAAGGTCGGTTACCAAGCCAAGCAATGAATGAAAAGTGAATGTTATGTATCGAGAGAATGATTTTATACACAGGTTATGTGTGTGATATTTTTGTACATGAGATATGTGTACGGTTAATAAGATTTATGAAAATGGTTTTGTACACGAGATAGGTGTACTGTATTTAAATCTTGTGGTCTATCAAAATGATGAATTTTATTGCTTATGATAAACCTATGAACTCACCAACCTTTTGGTTGACACTTGAAAGCATGTTTATTCTCAGGTACAAAAGAAATATTCCGCTGTGCATTTGCTCAATTTAGAAATATTACTTGGAGTCATTCATGGCATATTTCAAAAGACATTGCATTCGAGTCGTCGAGTTCATCAAGATTATTATTAAGTCAATTATAGTTGGATATATCATGAAATGGTATGCATGCCGTCAACTTTCGTTGTAAAGAAAGATTGTCTTTTCAAATCGAATGCAATGTTTTTAAAATGTATCATATAGAGGTCAAGTACCTCGCGATGTAACCAAATGTAATGTATTCGTCCAGATGGATTAGGACGGGTCACGTCAACCAGCACCGACAGCACCACCTGTATCAGTAACAGCAACACCACAGCCACCGAAGAATATTAGTAATAATGAGTTAAGATGTATTGACTCATTCTTCCTGAAGAATTATATATATATATATATATATATATATAAATATATATATATATATATATATATATATATATATATATATATATATATATATATATATATATATATATATATATATATATATATATATATGGTTTGGAACAATACTAAATCTTTTTGTATTAAGCTATTACGTGTGAATCTTAACTAGTATGTCCTACTTGGTTAATTCATATCACTAATATGCTATGATGTACATCCTTCGTTAATGACTTAACAATCGTTAATCACTGCTTCAGCATAATAAACTTCATTTCATAATAAACCAAGTGTATAATTCGAATACATGTTTGACTTTACACTTCCATTTTCGATGTACTCGAAACTTTCTAGGAAACATCATTCGTGCCTTGTGAATTTCACAAGGATTCCACGAGCATCAACATCATATACCGAGGTATATCAATAATAATGAACGATGAAGTATTGATTCATAACTTCATTAGAGAAGTATTCCGCGACGATTATGTAATCTCTAAAGTTTTTGGATATTATTTATCCTCGTTCCAACCGTAAATCAAATGAGTTTAATATTATATTAACTCATTAAATCTATATTATATCTGAAGAAAATATATATGTACGTATATTTTAATAAAGATTATAATTAAATATTCTGTTGTACAAACTGTTAATTGTGAAATTATTTTAACGGGTAGGTAATACCTGAGAAATATTTATATTTCATATTAATATGTTACATTGTATATTCTTCAATTCTGATTCAATAGTCAGTAACTATACTACTTACATTCACAAGATATATGTATCCATTCACTAAAGAACAACCACTACATATTTTGACATATCAGAATCCAATTAAAGCTTTAGCAAGTGTTATCTTCCTAAAGATCACTACATTCCTGAATTATATTCATTCACATTCTATGATGAATTATCACATAAAACCACCGAAATTATCATTTACGACATTTCTTCTGCAACCGTTAGACCCGTTAATGGTTACATCCTGCGTTCAACGCTCAAATTCAAAATTCTTGAAAACACCTTAGAACTATAACCAACGATTCAGATTCGTTAACCCTAATAATGCTGATGAAGCAGCAAAAGCTGTAGATGGTCTTAATGACCAGAAGCTTGATAATAAAGAATTGTATAGTGGAAAAGCTCAAAAGAAAATCTGGTATTGAAAAATAGATTGAGCAAAACATAAAGGAAGCTGTGGATAAATCACAAAGACTAAACCTGTATTCAAAGAATCTAGATGATTCAGTATCTGCTGAAATTATTAGCAATTACCTTGCTCCTTACTTATCTTAAATCCTTAAAGAAGAATTTTCCTCATTATCATTCGATCTTAGAAAAATTCTAAGATATCATCGTATCTTTCATTATAAATATTTTCGATATTTCTGAAGATATATTCATAACAATTCTTGTCCGCAATTAATTATCTCTTTGCGATATCTTTATTACATCATAAAGGAAACTGTTTAAGTTTCTATATTTTGTAACATACAAGTTTAAATTATGAATGATTTGAAGTAGTGTTGGGAATTGAAGCATGAGTTAGTATAATATAATGACGTCACGCCAACGTTATTATATTACAGTAAGTCATGCTAAATTTCTAATGGAAGATGATGATTCATAGACTTTATAATCATCATGTACCATGTTACATAACTCTTTCATTCGATTTAACCTGTAAACATATCAAGAAAATATTTTTCTTGATGATTCGGTCTTTTTCGGATATTCTGGTAATTTGACAAATCAAATCATGCTATTACCTTTCCTTTCCACTTTGTATATTATGATCATTCGAAACTTCATACCTACGAATTTTGGACCATTACTTGCTTTACAAAAGCATGAAGCTCCGAAAAATAAGGGGAAATATAAAGCCCGATAACAACACATAAATTACAAACCGTGTATATCAGTACGTACTGTAACGTAAACACACGGGAGAATTAAAAACACTATAACCCCAAGGTAATAGTAGAAGTAAACAGATTCCTCTGGTGGTAAATGAAAAAGAAGAATGACTGCATATATGGTCAATATAATAACAAGTATCAATACGAGATTGAGCATATTAACAAATCTTTTGGAAGTATGAATTGAGAAAGAAAGTATAGAAGTGGTGAAGATAATGAATCGGAAGAAGCTAATTTATAGCAAAATTCCAGACACAGCAATCGAGGCAATTCACCGCATTTAATTAAAGAAAATCCTAATTTCCTTAATTACCGGAGAATCAAATCTTATAAAGATTATGAAGATTTATTTAAATCCCTTAAATTCAGGAAATCAACTTTAGCCATATCAAAAGTTAAGGCGAACATTTAATTACTCATTTCACTCTTTTGTGATAGCCTCGTTTATACTCTTTCTATAATCGAATTATTTTATCCATATTACTAAATGGTGATAAAACTCTATTTTTCAACTCATATTCATCATTACAATATTCTTGTTGTAAGCAATGACGATCTCTATCAAATTTCATGACTGTGATTTTCACGAACTCCTCTCTATTTGTCTGCCCTAATATTGTGGCATAAATGCTCAAAAGTTTTAAATGAGCTCAATACTATTCATAACACATTTCATGTGTTCAGTTTACTGAAATGCTTGTATAGCACCATCATCCCTTTTGAGGATAACCTAGTCAAATGACACTCTTGTTAATCCTTTAGATAACCTCCGCATTAATGATAAGATGCACTTCATAGAAGAACCTATAGAAATTATGGTCCGTATAAACGCTTGAAACAGAACAATATTCTATCTGTTGGAATTCACGCAAGGCCCCGAGTATACCTGGGAACGTGAAGACCAAATAAAACGAAAATATCCTCACCTGTTTACAAACAATGCCGACTGATGGAAACAACTAAATTTCGGGACGAAATTTCTTTTAACGGGTAGGTACTATGATAACCCGGAATTTTCCGACAAAATTTAAACAAAACTCTTTACGTGATTTCATTTAACTTCGATCAATTCTGACGATTCATAAACCATTATTTGTAAATAATTATGTATTAATATTAATTTGTTATATTAATATTATTATTATTATTTTATCATCATTTACAAGTATTATTATTACAACTATTACTAATGTTATTATTATTAATAATTATTAATAATTATTAATAACATTAATATTATCACTTTTACTAAAAGTAATAAGATTATTATAAAAATTATTATTATTAATACAATTTATAATTAATAATATTATTATCATTATTAATAGTATTATTAACATTTTATAATGATTATTATCATTATTATTAATTATAATTAAAATTATCATTTTTATTGTCATACTAATATTATTACCATTTTATATTTTTATCATCATTATTATTATTTATTATTATTAGTATTATTATTATTTGTACTATTATTATCATTTTTATTATTATTAGTCGTTATTAAACTTATTTATCATTATATTTAAGTTTATTATTACTAGTATCTTATCAATATTATTAACATAATTACTATTAATTAGTATTATTTTGATATTATTATTATTAATATTATTATTAATATTATTATTATTATTATTATTATTATTATTATTATTATTATTATTATTATTATTATTATTATTATTAATTCTAGTATTATTAAAAGTATTACTATTTTATTATTAATATTAAATACTAATAAATTAGGTATAAATTAAGTAAACTAGGTAACTGCTTTTATATTTTTTATTTTTCCATGATCTGCTTTTATATTTTTAAAATCCATCGTGATCCTCCAGCTTCATATTTTTTTATCTCCTACTGGACTTACATTTGTTTCAGTCAATTTTCCTGTCTGTAAAGTACTAAAATCGAATCATCACTGCTTTAGATAATCGATTCAGTTAGAAATCAAATGCAACTTTTATATTTTATTTTTTTATCTGTTCTTATTAATCTAATAGATTTCATTATCGACCATATCATATTGAATAATCTCAAATGGATTGGCACAATAATTGAATTCATCATCCCCATTATCAATTACATTATAAACTGCTACTTCAATTCGAAAATTTAACAGAAAAATTAAAGAGAACACACTCTTAAACCTCTGTTCTTGTCCCATTTTTCAAACTATTCAAAAACGAACCAATCTTCAAAATTCTTAAATGCTGTTCTGTTAGGATTCTCATACTCAAGATATCTGCAAAATATCAAGTTCCAATTCATCATATCGAAGTCAAATTTTCGAGTCAAATTTTATTTTCTAAAAGTCAAACAGATTGTTCTTGGCAAAATTCGAATTGATTTTTGAGTTTATGTTGAAATTAACAATCCAAAAAGTTTCTAATTATGATTTAAAACATGTTTCATGTTATAATTATTGTTTATAACATTCTGAAAATCAAAATTCGAGTTGGACTTGTTATTTTTTCTAACAGCAGCGACAGCTTTTATTTTTTTATATTTTTCTCGTTCTTCTTGTTAATCAAATACATCACTTTATAGTTTTCTAGTTGTATGCAAAGTTTTAAATCTTGAATTGGATTCGTTCTATGATTTTGGGGTGTTCTGGTCGATCACTAATATGAAGAAGAAGAAGAATACAAAATAAGGTTTAAATAAATATAAGTTAGATTATAAAACAGATATGTCAGCAGCAGCGTATTGGTTTGAGTGTTTGTCGGGAGAGCGAGAGTTCTCGGGTTCGAGCCCGAGCAATGGCAATTTTTTATGCAAAGCTTATTTAAAGGTTCACGAATCCGAGGACAACTCTACACTTGGTCAGTACCGTCGTATGCATATTTACTATAAATTATCCTATCGTATCGTGAGTTTCCATAGCTCCCTTTATATATATTTTTGGGCTGAGAATACATGCGCAACTTTTATAACTGTTTTATACGTTAGACACAAGTACCAACTATTAAACTGTGCCACATCTGGCTATGTCCTGCAAGTCCCCACTGTGATATTTTTAATTGCTTTTACATAACGCATTTTTAATTATTGGGAGTAGGCATATCGGAAGTAACGTCCCCGATACATTTGACTAAGTCATTGTTATACTTAATAATGATTCAAACCGACAAGGACAGTACAACTTGTCACGGGGCAAACTTTGAAACTGTTTAGTCTAAATATCACAAACTTGCCACTACTTTTAGATCCCTGCGAGATCTACTTATGAATAAAAATCTTGTGGTCTACATCTATTACTGAAATCATTATTTATGACAAACCTATGAACTCACTCAACCTCGTGTTGACTTTTTAAGCATGTTTATTCTCAGGTATTTAAATATTGTTCCGCTATATATCTGCTACTTTGATGATGATTGCTTGTTATGCTTGGAGTCTTATTACATATCATATTAATTAAAGACATTTAATGCTCTAAATACAATATAATCTATTTATCTTCTGCTGCAAAACTCAATAAAACGTCTCATATAGAGTCGTTCTCGTTTATACAACTGTGATTTAATATAATTAGTCACAAATACTCCAGACCCTATTTGGGGTGTTACGACACCTATGATTGATATTCTTTGAAAAACCCCTACCCTCCGTCCAAATAACTTGTCCTTAGATCCAAAAAGGATGGCAAATGCCTCATGCCTTTTGAAAAAAGCAAAAAGCTACCAAGTGTTCAAAAACTATGTATTCTCTCCTTTCCTTCTGTCTTTTCGCTTTACTTTATTTTTATATATATATATATATATATATATATATATATATATATATATATATATATATATATATATATATATATACTTTATTCATTTTTAATACTTTTGTTCAGCTGTGGTTCTTTCTGATGATGATGATGACAAAGATGATGATGATGATGATGATGATGATGATGTGGATACAACTCCCCCTATTTCTTCAATTCCTTCTTCAACCGTTTCTCTTGACACTATGTGTGTACATTCATCGAGGATTCTTCTGTTAAGTTTGAGTATTTTATTGACTTTCTAAATATACTTTTTGAAAAAATCCATTTCTTTATTATATTATATATTATGTTGTTTTTATTATTCCAGCTGAGCTCTATTCTAGATACTTTTTCTTCTTTGACCAACCTTCTATTTGTTTAAAGCCTTCAATCTACTACTGCCTTGTTGATTCTTCTTAATTACATCGTCTGAAAATGCAGGAGGCACAAGGTATTTTTATGATTGGAGCCCAGGAAGATAAGAAAAAATTGGTGGCCGTTGAGCACAAAATACAAGAGTTGAAAGAGGAGCTTGCTAAGGCTATTGAAGTGGGCCACAAAAAGAAGAATCTCTGAAGGCACTTGAGGGCATTAGCGTGAAGCTAAGAGAGGAGAATAAAGATTTGAAGAAACAAATTGATGATATTCGTGCAAAAGTTGATTCCGCTGAAGCTGAGTTACATAACCTCAAAAGTGGCCTTCCTCAGCTTGTCGAAAGACTGCTTGATTCAAAAGCCGTCCATAATCCCTTTAAAGTGTGTTTATTTCCATCTATTGACCAAGCTAAAAGTAGTGCGGTGAAAGCTGTTCTTGACCTAATTCCGGATGTTCCTCAGCCTTTATCAAAAAGTATTGCTAAATTCATCGTTCCTTTTGCCGATGAAAAATTTGAAGAAGCTAAGAACGTGGTCTCCAGTTTTGAAGTGACAGCTTTGGAGGATGTGTGTGAGAGGGTTGATGCATCTGTTGAGGACATTTTGAATGTTCCTCTATGAATTGTTGACTTTATTGATACAATATTATTTGTAATAATCTTTGATACATCTTTACGTATACATTGCTATGTTCTCTTGATCAAACTTATATCTGAAAAGATTTTTTTCTTCCGTCTTGTGCAAGAAATGTTTTTCTATGCTTGTCTTGCCTGCGAGTTGTTTTGCTTAGCTTATCTATTTGTTTTGTACAAGAATATGGCTTTCTACCCTCCTTGCGCGTAGCAGCTAAGAATGCTACTTAAAAAGTTTTTGGTAAGTCTTTTTATGCCTTTTTGGTTCTTTCTTTATGATGTCATTTTCAGGATTTTATTTTTCATTGTCTTTATGACATCATAAGTATTTTGAATGTCTTTTGTGTTGCGTTTTGCGCTTAAGAGTTTTGCAACTTCAAATAATTTTGTACTTTGAATTTTATGGAAAAGCTTTATTTGATTATGAAGTACATCATTTATGTCATGACATTTTTCGGAATAATTTAATATTTGCCTCGGTGCTTTCTAACAAAATTTATTTTTTATTCGTTAGCCAATCCTTTGCATTTATTAAGGAACAGAAAGGCTTCTGCCATCGGAAATAAATAATGTATTCCTTATGCAGGCAGGGTTTGGATGCTATGCTCTACATTTGTTTCATGCAACTCTTCTTTAAGAAAAATAAAGAGTTTTCATTAATGCTTTTATTTATGATTACACAAATCTAATCATGTTTCAAAACGGTTAGGGTGATTAATTCTATCTGGAGAACGATAAGATTTTGGTTTAATATAAAAGCTTACTAACTAATTTCTCAATCCCTATCTTTTGCCTTCCCCACAATATTCAATCATCAGGGTTCAAAAATTTTCAGTTAACAAATCCTCTTGCTTCATTTCTGCTGAAGAGTTGATCTTGCGAATCATACATTGCTTCATCATCCCTCGCATCACGGATAACGGATCATTCTCTACTTGGAGGTATGTCTTCTGAATGTATAACCTGATAGGTTAGATCATGTTGAGATTAGAAGAAGAGACAAGTTAGAATGAGATTCTGTATGTATGAAGGAGACTCGGTATGAGAGAGAATCAATAAGATTTACATTCCACAGCTTCTAGAACTCGTTTACAATGCAATGGCTATCTAATTAGGACTACATAGGTTCCTTATATAGCCCTCTTCTAAGGAACCTTCATTTAAGCATGTTTCACATTAACACTATACAACTTCGGGGTCCTAACAATCTTCCCCTTAGTGTTAAATGTGAAATTTACAATATAATCCTATTGGGTAATCTTGAAAGGTCCAAACGTTAGTTTTCATCGTGTGCCATCTGGTTTTCAAAATTCTACTTGATTTTCTGAAATTTGCTTAGAAAGTTTCCAGATGCCCCACGCTTTTCTTGGATCTCCCTCATGTAATGGATATTCATCCATTTCTTTAAAATACCTTCTTTTTCTTTGGCCACGAAGAATCTCAAACTGTCTTGTACGGATCCGGAGCTTCAGACGATCTCTGATATGCTTTATGAACTCTCTAAGACCCATTTTCATATCAATGTCATCAAACTTGCTTTGACGAATCTTAAGATACTTCAGTGCAGCCTTCAGTGTACCATCTGAATATTTGTTTAGCTCTTCAGTGCGGATGAACACTTTTTCTTTATGAGAATTCACAAATACAAATCCTTCGGGTTCGAATTGCATTTGAAACATTCCCATATCCTTCAGTCCCTCTGTGAATTGAATCGGACAGGTAATTCGAATCTTTTTCCTATTTGCTTCAAGACCAATTTGTAAATCTTCACATCTCATCAGTTCAATTGTCTCCATCATGTATCTTTTCACAGCTTCCAAAGCTTGAGACTTAGCATACGGTCGAATTGTGAGAATACTAAGGTAGTTATAGATGTGAATGATGTCAAGCATATCTAGATTTCGAAAATCAGGTTCTGTGAACTTGTATTCCTTCTCATCTTCTCTAATAACGTGGAACTGACTGATGACGTCTCTTTTCTCACTTATCTCTACTCCAACTCGAGTAATATTTAACACTTCTGAAATACGATACTTTCTTTGAAGCCACAAATCATCTTCGTTCTTATTGATATGTTTCCTCCACATAAACTCATACCAGTTTCTCTCACTTGCTGGAAGCAATCGTGAACCTATATAGGTAAACCTTTTACTTCTTGGCGTTTCGTGAATGCGGAAGATCTTATACGCATTTTCCTCGATGAATGTGTTTCGTATTGTTATGAAATCATGTTCAACTCCCAATAACAATCTTTGTTCCCGATTCTTAAAGAATATACCGTTGTTGTATTTGAATCAGGAATTCACTGTTTCACTTGAAGTAGAGGTACCAGAAGCTGAACTCTCATTTGCATTTGTTGGATTGGACTTGATGATAGTGTAGAATTTGATGAATGATCTGTAGGATTTGTCGTGTCATCTGTTGGAGCATTATCTTCTTCAATATGATCGAAGATATCATCATCATTTGGATTAACATAAAGATTGTCTTCATCGTCATCAGAAGGATCCATTTCATTATCACTTTTCGTTACCAGATCATGATTCCCTTCATCCACAATATCAACATCCTCTGTAATAGAAGATACTGAAGATAATTTGATTAGAATGACAAATCCATCATCATTTGTTTCTTCAAGATAGGAATCACTTAAATTCAAATCCTCATCTACCGGTCCACTTTCAGCCTCTGCGTGAATAATTGGAATTATGACTTGCTCAGGTTCCTTATCAACAATATCATCATGAATAGAAACCGTTTATGATTCTGTTTGAACCTGTTGAGCATGAGAAGCTGGTGAAGACCCCACACCACCACCCCTAGTAGAAATGTTCACCGTTAGATATTCTCCATCTACTCCTATCTCCCCCTCATGACTATTTTAAGGATCAGAATCGTCATGCTCATCATCACGATGAGGACTTAGATGAGAAGAGCATGCGAAACATTGCTTGAAGCGAAGTTTATCGAAGAACATCAAGATTGACTTTAGAAAACATACGACTGAAATATTCTTGCTCCAAAGCATCATAATAATTTGGTGAACGCATGGGTGATGGTGGTAAAGTAACAATAGGAACAGCAGCAGCTGCATTGGTTGAACCGATGTCGATGGAAGTGTGTGAGTTGTCGTGAGGGCAGGAAAGGATAAATGTGCGGTATTATACATATATGTAGGGATGTACATACTACTAGTCATATTTGTGATATCCTCTTCTGATGGAGGTTGGGTAACAACCGGAGTTGTCACCGGTGAAGTTTCTTTCGAAGCATCCGCCTCCATGACTTTAGTCTCATGGGAGTCTGGCAAAGTAGCAGAACTACCCGTCGGTTTAGTTCTCGCAGAGATATTGCTATCTCTGACTCCTGAAATCATTGATATACCATGAGGTGGCACATCTCTTTCAGTTAACGACTCTTCCTCCAGACCCTGAGATTCAGGTTCCGGAAGAGAAGTGGTTTGAACCAATTAATCAATTTCTTGAACCAAAGGAACAGTCTGCTGGAAGTCTGATAAATATCCTGAAGGATTGTCATGTTGACTCATTTTCATGGGACACGGCAGATCTCCCTCATCAAGATAAGCCGGACCTCGAGACCCTATTGTACGTTGAGGCACAGGAGGATTTTCCAGCCGATACGCAGGGTGCCTTTTCAAGATTTTTTGGCTCCCCTTCGGCAGTTCTGGATTCAATGATTGAGTTTCCTCAATCAATTGAGTCAATGCAGACTTTACTGCAGAGGAAGACTTTACTTCCTTAGATGCCGAAGCATCATGCTGGGTAGGATTTATTGTTAAGTACTATTTAGATTGGATGGGCTGATTGGTCTTTTTACCATCCGTGCGTTTAGCTCTCTTGCCTACCGAAGCTTGCGCTTCATTTAGTGTAGGGCTTACTGTTATTGTTGGATGTGATACGGAAATGGGTGAGGTGACCTAAAAGGCTCTAGGTCTTAGTCCGTATCGCCAATGGTTAGAGTAACTGTTTGGCGTACGATAGGAGTCGTAGTCCTATATCTAGTTACTCGTAGGGTTGGCGGAGTCTGAATCATATTATCAGGCATATATCGTGTTCTCTTTGGAGAATATTCGGGAGATGATTCAGTTGCTAATGAATCGGTGTCACTGCTTGCCTCAGGTATTGTGGAAAGGGTTGGTTCAATCCTAGGTGAACTAGGTTCCCTGATCCTCACGGGTTGAGCTTGGTGTGCTACCCTAGAACGTTTGAGGTTTACCCTAAGTAGAGGATTAGTTGGCCCGGGTGGTTGTACTACAAGATCCTCTATAACCTCTGGGGCTGGAACCGCGGCAGGTTCAACTTGTACTTGTTGTACCGAGTTCGGAAGAGGTATTCCTACAGCCTCAAAATATGAACGCATTCGAGCGTCTTGGGGTTCAGCTAGTCTCACTAGCCAATTTGGGATTGGCGCAGTGAATTGATTATCAGAAATCACCGGGGTATTCATCTTCAACTCCCCAAATCTCTTCATCTATAATCCATGTGTACCTGTTACAAAAATATTTGCATTTCTGCAAGCATTTATAGCATCATGGATAAAGATACAGAAAAACCTTTCACAAGGGATGTAGGAACCCCTTGGTTTATCAACTTGAGTCTGAACCAGATCCCAAAGAAGTTCTACATAATCTGGAGTTTCCACTCTTGTAAAAGAGTAGAACAATCTCAGCATTGGCACAGTAAGGCTGTCAGATCCATTCCTTGTCATCAGTAAGCAAGTGTTGATGATCGAGAAGATCACGTACCACCGTGAGTGTAGATATTTCTTCTGAAACTTAGCTGGTGGAACATTTGTAGCTCCAACATATCCAAGCTGGAAGATTGAGGTCATCATCTGCTGAGTAGCAGGGAAAGTAGGAGCATTCTGTACAAGAGGAAGCTGAAAGATGTTCCTGAAGTCAGCCTTTGTGATACTCCTCATTCCTTGTACCCCTATCAGCTCAAATTCAAATTTGGCTGGTTCTCCCTCTAGATTGATAGCAGTAGGCTGTGTAGCTTCCTCAAACCTAATTGTTCTATTCAGAAGCTCTAGATCTGTTACAGCCACACTGGCAGTAGAGCTTAGAGCAGGCCATAACTTATGCCTCTCTAGAATTGCAGTCCAATAGTTGCAAGGAATATTGGTTTCAGAGTTGATGAAGTGATTGTTCGCCATGAATTCGTATAAATAAGAAATAGAAGACCACAAGATGTTATCATAAAGCACATATCTCTATTCTTATTTCCTTTGAAATCCCTTGTATTTTCAGATTTTATAATTTTTATGATTTTTTTTCTAAGTTATAAAAATCATTTATTCGAAATATGAACAAGCAATTGACAAACATGACATTGATATGATATTCATCAAATTACACAATCATCATGTAAAGTTAACTATATAACACAAAGAATCAGAACAGCACTTAGTTAAGTTTGAGCACAATTCAAGCAGATTCGATATTCTTGAAAAACTTCCGATTTGGTAACCAAATAAGCTTGAGTTTTCAATTCAAAGACTTAGATAAAACATGTTAAGTGTTTCAAGTAAAAAAATCACATAATTTTAAAGTACCAAATAACAGACTCGGTAGTAAGCCAAGAACAGATTCGGTATCTTCAAAATTCAAAGATAATCACTCAATCATGCATATTCAGTCTCATGTCATGCAACAACATAATCATAATTAATTAACAACTCAATCAAATCAGAAAAACATGTTAATCATTTGAACGGACTCGGTACTATAGCAAGAACACATTCGGTATGTACAGAATCTATCAAATACTCAATTAAACATGTAATCAGACTCGGTCAATTGATAGATCAATTAATTTAACATAGATTTTGTAACATCCCAGGTAACACGTTCCCCGTAGCATGATATTGTCCGCTTTGCCCGTAGGCGCACGGATTTTTCTTGGCGACCAAAGATGACGAACACATTCCCATGAGGTCACCCATCCTGGTAGTGCACTCATCCGAGCATGCTTAACTGCAGAGTTCTCATGAGATCTGCTGCGCTTGTGGTCCCAAAACGCGTCATGCTATGAAAGGTCTCCACACCCTTATAAGGAATGCTTCGTTCCCCTCTCCAACCGATGTGGGACGGATGTAACACGGATGTTACAATCCTCCCCCCAAATGGGACACAGCATCCCCGCTGTGCACGTTTGGTCCGGGGCCTGGCTCTGATACCATCTGTAATATCCCAGGTAACACGTTCCCCGTAGCATGATATTGTTCGCTTTGCTCGTAGGCGCACGGATTTTTCTTGGCAACCAAAGACGACGAACACATTCCCAGAAGGTCACCCATCCTGGTAGTGCACTCGTCCGAGCACGCTTAACTGCAGAGTTCTTATGAGATCTGCTGTGCTTGTGGTCCCAAAATGCGTCATGCTATGAAAGGTCTTCACACCCTTATAAGGCATGCTTCGTTCCCCTTTCCAACCGATGTGGAACGGATGTAACACGGATGTTATAGATTTGACAAGTTTTCATATTAATTATCCTAATCATATGAATTTAATCTAAGATTCAAGATATTCGACTCAGATTCGGTATAATCAACACTTTTTCAAAATTGAGTGTCACAATCTTGTTATTTGCAATCTTTTCTGGTTTATAAACATTCAATTATCTCAGATCTACAATATGTACATCTTAGATTTAATGAAAACAAAGAAATACCAAGAATTTGAAGATAGAGAAGACCGGACTCGGTAGATTAGGAAGACTCGGTAAGTTAAGTCAGATTCGGTATGCAATTAACTCAAAGTGAGAGAAAGTTTGACTTTGACCCTTCTATTTATAGATACCGAATGATTTTGAAAACATGGGCCTTACCGAATGGGCCTATTTTACCGAATGCAGTCCATTTTCAAAATTCAAACAAATTAACTTCAAATTTTGACAAATCTTTTATCAAAAATCATTCAAGATTATCACATTTTCAATGAAAAATATTTCTGAGACAATTTTTGAAAATTTTGTACTTATCGAATCTGTACTGTTGGTTGTCAGATTCGGTATGATGCTCAAATTAGCATTTATTCATTAAATTTCAAATTTTTTTGGATTTTAACTTTTCCAATTTTTATGAATTTTCTCAAAACAAGATTTGTACTTAGAAAAATATTGAATTATGTACAAAGTACAAATCTTCAGTGATACCAATTGTTAAAACAGGTTGCATACTGAGATGTATACAAGCCTTAGTGAATTATTTCAGATATAAAACTAATATTTTATAAATATACTTTTGAAAAGCAATTTTCTTTTCATTTTCTCCCCTTTTCTCCCCCTCAAAATGTGATATACAGGAAAGTAAATCAACATTTTTATATGTTCCCAAGAAAATGAATTAACTCCCCCTTGAAATATGATATGAATGAGTTACCTCCCCCTTTCGTAACCATTGAAAAAAATAAACCTAGGAAGTTAACAGAAATCTAAAGGCTCCCCCTTGAAAGAGAATATCTAAAGCAGAAGAAATCAGTTGCTCCCCCTAGAAAGTATCTACTCCCCCTAAACACAAGATCCCAAGTATAAGTCCCAATAGAACTAACAAAAATTAAGCATTATACTCTACCATGCCAATCTCTTTGATCAAGAACTTTAGCCTAAGTTCATCTAAGGGTTTAGTGAACTTGTCAGCTAATTGCACTTTGGTAGGCACAAAGTATAACTCTAATCACCTTTTTCTACATGGTCCTTAATGAAATGATAACGAATATCTATGTGTTTAGTCTTAGAATGTTGGACTGGGTTGCTTGTAATTGCTATAGCACTTTGAGAATCATAGTAAATTGGGGTCTTAGAAATCTTAAAGCCATAGTCCAAAAGTTGAGTTTGCATCCACAAAACTTGTGAACAACAGTAAGCTGCATCAATATACTCAGACTCAGCTGTTGATAAAGACACACAGTTCTGCTTTCTGGATGACCAACCAATTAGCCTATTCTCCAACATCTGAATTGATCCAGATATGCTTTTTCTATCAACATGGCAACCACCATGATCCTCATCAGTATAAGCAGTGAGATTGAAATCGAATCCATGAGGATACCAGATTCCAAGGTTAGGTGTACCTTTAAGGTACTAGAAAATCCTAACAACCGCTTTGGAGTGGGATTTCTTAGGGTTTGACTGAAAGCGGGCACATACAGTTACAGCAAGTGTAATATCTGGTCTACTTGTAGTCAGAAACATTAAAGAGCCAACCATGCTTCGATAAAGTTTAACGTCAAGGGGTTCCCCATTAGCATCAGCATCCAGTAAAGTTCTCATTGGGGTTGTCATTGGTTTTAAAGCAGTCATTTTAAAACGTTTTAGCATATCATTGATATACTTTGTTTGACTGTTAAAAATTCCGTTTGGTAATTGTTTTACTTGTAACCCCAAGAAGAAATTAAGCTGGTCAAGCATGCTCATTTCGAATTTGTTGGCCATAAGGTCACCAAATTCTTTGTATAAAGTCGAGGACGTGGAACCAAAAATAATGTCATCAACGTAAATTTGTACCAATAGAATGTGATCGTGGTTTTTACGGATGAATAGTGTTGTATTAATCGTTCCACGAGAGAAGCCATTATCCAGCAAATACTTTGTCAAGTTCTCGTACCATGCACGCGGTGCTTGCTTCAGACCATCCAAAGCTTTCTCCAAGTAGTAGACGTGGTTTGGATGAATGGGATCGACAATGCCTTCTGATTGATCAACATAAACTTCCTCTTGAAGATAACAGTTCAGAAAAGTAGTTTTGACATCCATTTGAAACACCGTGAACTTCATATGAGAAGAAAATGCAAGGAAAAGACGAATAGCCTCAATCCTAGCAACAGGAGCAAACGTTTCGTCATAATCAATACCCTCTTATTGTCGATATCCCTTGGCCACAAGACGTGCCTTATTTCGAACCACATTTCCATCAGAATCCTTCTTGTTCTTAAAAATCCACTTAACCCCTATTGGTCGTTGACCTGTTGGTCTTGGTCACATACATAGAGATAAAAATCATTCATATGGTGAACACCTAGTAACCGAAATTAACAAGATGCATATAAGAATATCCCCTATCATTCCGAGAAATCCTTCGAACATGATAAAAATGAATTCGAAGTACTAAAGCATCCAGTACTTTGGATGGGGTTCGTTAGGCCCAATAGATCTATCTTTAGGATTCGCGTCAATTAGTAGATCGGTTTACTAATTCTTAGGCTACCAAGAAAAAAGGGCATATTCAGCTTCGATCATTCACCCATATAATGTAGTTTCATTTACTTGTGTCTATTTCGTAAAACATTTATAAAACTGCATGTATTCTCATCCCAAAATATTAGATTTTAAAAGTGAGACTATAACTCACTTTCACAGATTTTTACTTCGTCGGGAGTAAGACTTGGCCACTGATCGATTCACGAACCTATAACAAATATATACATATATATATCAAAGTATGTTCCAAATATATTTACAATATTTTTAATACAGTTTGATGTTTTAAGTTTATTAAGTCAGTTGTCCCCGTTAGTAACCTACAACTAGTTGTCATAGTTAGATGTACAGAAATAAATTGATATATATTATCTTGAATCAATCCATGACCCAGTGTATACATGTCTCAGGCTAGATCACAACTCAAAGTATATATATTTTTGGAATCAACCTCAACCCTGTATAGCTAACTCAAACATTACTGCATATAGAGTGTCTATGGTTGTTCCAAATAATATATATACATGGGTCAATATGATATGTCAAAACATTTGCATACGTGTCTATGGTATCCCAAGATTACATAATATATTAGAATACATATATAATACAATATAAGTTACCTAGGATATGATTTGTATAGAATTGTTACAATATTTCCCGTAGCTACAACAATCAAAAAAAATATCCAATCTTGTTTTACACATAACTTCTTCGTTTTAAATCCGTTTTGAGTGAATCAAATTGCTATGGTTTCATATTGAACTCTATTTTATGAATATAAATAGAAAAAGTATAAGTTTATAGTTGGAAATATAAGTTACAAGTCATTTTTGTAAGAGGTAGTCATTTCAGTCGAAAGAACGACGTCTAGATGACCATTTTGGAAAACATACTTCCACTTTGAATTTAACCATGATTTTTGGATATAGTTTCATGCTCATAAGAAAAATCATTTTTACATAAGAACAACTTTTAAATCAAAGTTTATCATAGTTTTTAATTAACTAACCCAAAACAGCCCGCGGTGTTACTACGTCGGCGTATATCCGGTTTTACGGTGTTTTTCGTGTTTTCAGGTTTTAAATCATTAAGTTAACATATCATATAGATATAGAACATATGTTTAGTTGATTTTAAAACTCAAATTAGAAGGATTAACTTTTATTTGCGAACAAGTTTAGAATTTACTAAACTATGTTCTAGTGATTACAAGTTTAAACCTTCGAATAAGGTAGTTATATATATATGAATCGAATGATGTTATGAACATTATTACTACCTCAAGTTTTGTGGATAAACCTACTAGAAATGAAAAATATAGATCTAGCTTCAAAGGATCCTTGGATAGCTTGAAAGTTCTTGAAGCAGAATCATGACACGAAAAGAAGTTCAAGTAAGATTTCCACTCGAAATAAGATTGTTATAGTTAGAGAAATTGAATCAAAGTTTGAATATAAGTATTACCTTGTATTAGAAAGATATCTTACTATAAATAAGAAAGATTTCATGAGGTTGGATGATCACTTTACAAGATTGGAAATAAGCTAGCAAACTTGGAAGTATTCTTGATTTTATGAAACTAGAACTTACAGAATTTATGAAGAACACTTAGAACTTGAAGATAGAACTTGAGAGAGATCAATTAGATGAAGAAAATTGAAGAATTAAAGTGTTTGTAGGTGTTTTTGGTCGTTGGTATATGGAATAGATATAAAGGATGTGTAATTTTGTTTACATGTAAATAAGTCATGAATGATTACTAATATTTTTGTAATTTTATGAGATATTTCATGCTAGTTGCCAAATGATAGTTTCCACATGTGTTAGGTGACTCACATGGGCTGCTAAGAGCTGATCATTGGAGTGTATATACCAATAGTACATACATCTAAAAGCGGTGTATTGTACGAGTATGAATACGGGTGCATACGAGTAGAATTGTTGATGCAACTGAACGAGGATGTAATTGTAAGCATTTTTGTTAAGTAGAAGTATTTTGATAAGTGTCTTAAAGTCTTTCAAAAGTGTATGAATACATATTAAAACACTACATGTGTATACATTTTAACTGAGTCGTTAAGTCATCGTTAGTCGTTACATGTAAATGTTGTTTTGAAACCTTTAGGTTAACGATCTTGTTAAATGTTGTTAACCCATTGTTTATTATAACTAAAGAGATGTTAAATTATTACATTATCATGATATTATGATATATTAATATATCTTAGTATGATATATATACAGTTAAATGTTGTTAAAATGATAATCATTACATATATGTCTCGTTTCGAAATCATTAAGTTAGTAGTCTTGTTTTTACATATGTAGTTCATTGTTAATACACTTAATGACATGTTTACTTATAATTTATCATGATTAAACATAGTGTATCAATATCTTAATATGATTCATATGTATTTAGTAAGACGTTGTTATAACGATAATCGTTATATATATCGTTTCGAGTTTCTTAATTCAATAAACTCAATTTTATGTATATAAATCATTGTTAAAATACCTAATGAGATACTTAATTATCATAATATCATGTTAACTATATATATAATCATATATATGTCATCATATAGTTTTTACAAGTTTTAACGTTCGTGAATCACCGGTCAACTTGGGTGGTCAATTGTCTATATGAAACCTATTTCAATTAATCAAGTCTTAACAAGTTTGATTGCTTAACATGTTGGAAATACTTAATCATGTAAATAACAATTTCATTTAATATATATAAACATGGAAAAGTTCGGGTCACTACAGTACCTACCCGTTAAATAAATTTCGTCCCGAAATTTTAAGCAGTTGGAGGTGTTGACCTATCTTCTGGAAATAAATGAGGGTATTTCTTCTTTATCTGATCTTCTCATTCTCAGGTGAACTCGGGTCCTCTACGAGCATTCCATTGAACTTTAACAATTGGTATCTTGTCTTGCTTAAGTCTTTTAACCTCACGATCCATTATTTCGACGGGTTCTTCGACGAATTGAAGTTTTTCGTTGATTTGGATTTTGTAACAACCCAGATTTTTCCGATTGTTTTACACTTATAAGATTAATATTTACATAAATTAAACCTTACCAACATGATAAGTAATCTAAATTGTTGAGACTTATGTTTTTGAAAAAAAGTTTTACACAACGTTTGACTGTCCAATTTGACCGATGATATCACGAACTATATAATAAACGATAATTATACGTTTGTGTATATATATGTATTTATATATATTTAACATGATCTAAGAATGGTTTAACGTCTTATTGTGTACTAATAACAATAAGTTATAAGTATACTTTGAGACTACTAACTTAAGTTTTCAAAATGATAACTATACGTAACGTTATTTGACATATATACCTTTAACCTATAATACTTATACAAGTATCGTATAAATATGTATTTAATCACTTTTAAAGGGCTTATATACATAAAACAATATAAGTATATTTACAAAAGATAGCTATATTTGAATTCTCGTTCCGTTTCCTCAAAATTTCTACATGTATACCTAGAGTATATGTACTCGTATCATACCCAGCTCCTATACGTATTTACTATTAGTATATACACATCACAATCACTTTATTAGCAGCCATGAGTCATCCAATTTTAGATCTTAGCATGCATGATTAATCAATTTGACATATTACAAGACTTTTGCACAATATTACAAATTTATACATCTTTTCACCACCATTTATACTCCATTCCAATTTCATTTTTACTACACATTTTCTCTAACCAAAAATACACTCTTAGGAACCTTAAGTGTTCTTCAACAATTCAGCAAGTTACCATGAAGATCTAGCTTCAAAAACAAGCCTTAATCTTCATAAGAAAAACCTTCCAAGTACACTTCAATAATCCTTCCAAAAATACAAGTTTACTTCCAACCTTTTGATCCAACTCCACCACTCTTTTGGTTCTAAGATTTTTCTCATCTTTTACAGTAACTTTGTCCAGGTAACTTGAGGTAGTAACCTTGTTCATAACCTTATTCGATTCATATTTATATAGCTATCTTATTTTGTGTTGTAAAATTTTAACAACAAGAACATAGTTTGAATGATTTCAAAATTGTTTGCAAACTAAATAGATCCTTCTAACTTAACTTTTAAAACACTTCAAAGACCTGTAATATATCATAATTATATGCTAACTTAACAATATATAACTTGGTTTTACAAAGAACATCTTAAAAACTGAATCTACGTCGTCGGAGTGCAACCGGGGGCTGTTTTGGGTTGGATAATTAAAAACTATCTTAAGCTTTGAATTGGAAGTTAATGTTCTGGAAAAATGATATTTCTTATGAATATGTTAATACATAAAAATTTCATGGTTTAACTCAAAGTGTAAGTGTTTTTAGAAAAATGATCATTAAATGTTGTTTTTATGATGGAAAATGATCACTTTCATAAGTTTCACCAAAGTTTGACCTATAACCTGTGATTTTGAATACAAACTAAGGTATTATCAGTTCATATTCTTAAAATTTGACTCGATCCAAGGAAGTGGCAAGTTGAACCAACAAAAATGGAGTTGTAATGAAGAAACTACGACAAAAACAAGATCGGGTATCCGAAGCTAGTTTAGCTACGAAAATATTTGGAGAAAAATTAAATTAATCATATATTTTCTAATTAATATGATATTTCATATATATTTACTTATGATTTGATTTTATATATTTCAGGACCACCAGTAAACAACACGAGAAGATTAATCATAAGACCTCATGATTGTACGCAACACGTCATTTGACAACATGGTACTTTATGTACGCAACACGTCACTTGACAACATGGTACCATGGGTCGAGATTAATTCTGATCAATACGAATACGATGGGGTCTTTATTTATTTTATTTAAGCAACTAATTGTGGACCACTAACATCGAACTGCTAACTACGGACTAAGAAAATATTAAAAGTATTAAAAGTATATATATATATATATATATATATATATATATATATATATATATATATATATATATATATATATATATATATATATATATATATATATATATATATAACGATTACTTGAAAAGAAAATATGTTGATATATTATATATATGGTTAGGTTTGTGATATCTATCGGAGACCAAGTCGAGTTAAATACCTTCAAGGCAAAAGTGAGTATATAGTCCCACTTTTAAACTCTAAATATTTCGGGATGAGAATACATGCATTTTATGATTTACGTTATGGACACAAGTGATTAAAAATATATATTCTACGTTGAGTTGTACCACTGGCATACTTCCTTGTAACTTGGTAACTATTATTTACATGAGGTATTGTAAACGCGAATCCTATTGATAGATCTATCGGGCCTGACAACCCCAACCGGACTGGACGACCAGTATTCAACGGTTGCACAGTACTTCGTTTCGGTGACTACACTTGGTACGGTGTAGTAAGATTTCATAATAACGGGAATATGCGACGTTGATTAAATGTTAAGTATGGTTATCAAGTGCTCAACAACTTAGAATATTTTTATTAAAACGTTTATATATGAAATCTTGTGGTCTATATTTATAACACTGCCGGCATTAAACCTATATCTCACCAACTTTATGTTGACGTTTTAAGCATGTTTATTCTCAGGTGATAACTAAAAGCTTCCGCTGCAACATGTTGAATTTAAGCAAGATCTTGAGTATGCATATTTGTGTCAAAAATAAAACTGCATATCGGAGGATTTGTAATGTAAAATATGTTGGAAGTCGTATTGTTATTATCACATGTAAAGTTTGTAAGTCTAAGATTATCGCTAAACGATAATCATTATTAAGTTGTTTAAACCTTGTATTTGTAATAAAAGCTATGGTTTGTATTGTAAAAACGAATGCAGTTTTTGAAAAATGTCGCATATAGAGGTCAATACCTCGCGATGAAATCATATGTTATTGTAATCGTCCTTATGGTTAAGGTCTGGTTATGACATGTGGTATCAGAGCGTTGGTCTTAGAGAACCAAAAAATTTGCATTAGTGTGTCTTATCGAGTTTGTTAGGATGCATTAGTGAGTCTGGACTTTGACCGTGTTTGATTTCGAAAACTATTGCTTATCCTTGTTGGTTAAAAAAAAATTAATATGTAAATATTATGTGGTACTAACGTGCTAGTTGTTATGTGATAGATGTCTAGCTTAGAACTTGTTATCACATTCAGCGACTCTGAACCAGAATCTTCAGATGGTGTTCCAGTCATTAACGTGTCCGATGATAAAAACGATACCTTTGGGGAAGACTCAAAATTTTCGAATGAATCAATTGAAGAGGAACCGGAAAGTGATCCTGAGGAGGAAGAAATACAGGAAATTACGAAAGACAAGTTTGAAAGAGGAAAGAAACAAAAGGCTACTGAATTGGAAAATCCAAATCCCAAGTTTAGTGAGGATGTTGTGGCACCAACTCCACCAGACACTTCCACCCCTATTCCCGCTATTCCTATTAGTTCTATCCCGGCATCCAGTTCTTCAGCCCCTCTGCCAAAACACAGGGAGACAGTCAAGATAACCTATAAGCGATTTCTTTGAACACAAATATTTTGGGTTAAATGATGCGCTGTTGTTTTAAACCATGGGATCATATAACATTTTGTATAATATTACTAGTGTGGTTTGCTTAATGTTTGATGTAAGATAAGCATATGTAAAATAGTGAAGTGTGAAATGCAATAATTTTCCATGGTTGAGTATTATTTGGGTGATAGTAATTGATTTCTGTACTAAGCTATTAAGTATGAACTTTAACGGGTAGGTACTACCCTAGATATAATTATAAAATGCTAAAAAGAAGAAAAGGCTTTTATAATAATAACTGGTTCATATTATTAATAAGCTACGATGTACTGTAAATACATACTACATCTATAATATTCCATGTGAATAATTATTATTTTTCATTCTTATTGAAGATTATGGCGCGATTGAACCGAATGACGGAACAAGAAATCGAGGAACTCATCAATCAGCGAGTGGACGACAGAATGTTATGGGTCAAGGCTACGAGAGGTGCTGCAGTTAACCCAAATTCTCGTGTGGGATGTACTTACAAAACTTTTCAAGGTTGCAAGCCCTCATCATTCAGTGGAACAGAAGGACCAGTCGGTTTAACCCGATGGATCGAAAAGATTGAGTCTGTGTTTAAAATCAGTGGTTGTATTGAGAAGGACATGACCAAGTATGCATCGTGCACCTTACAAGATAGTGCACTCACATGGTGGAAAAACTATGTGAAGGCCGTAGGAGGAGATGTAGCTTATGATACTCCCTGGGAAGAATTCAAAACAATGCTAATCAACGAGTATTGTCCAAGGAACGAGGTTAGGAAGTTGGAAGCTGAATTATGAAGCCTGAAAGTTGTTGGTACTGAACTCACCAACTACAATCAGCGATTCATGGAATTAGCTTTGCTATGTCCCGAATTGGTACCAACCGAAGAACGGAAGATAGAACTGTACAAAGATGGTTTGCCTAAAAATGTCAAAGCAAATGTTACAGCATCGAAACCCAAGACTATTCACGACGCCATCACCATGGCGAATGAGTTGATGTACCAGATTATTCTGGATAAGAACACCGATGTCAAGACATCGGGAAACAAAAGAAAGTGGGAAGGTAATCATCAACAATCCAACAAGAAACAAGAAACCACGCAAGGTGCGGGTAGCGGTTCGAATTCAGGTTACAAAGGACGAAATCCTTTATGTAACAGATGCCACAAACATCACTCTAGTTATTGTAATGTGGTGTGCGAAAATTGTAATCGAAGGGGTCATCTTGCTGAAGATTGTCGGATTCCTGTTACAAATACAAATGGCACCAAGACTCCTGCCACTAATGCAAATAGAACTGCCTTGGCCACTGTTACCTGTTATGGGTGTGGGAAACAGGGTCATTATAAGAGCCAGTGTCCGAATCCAGAGAAGAATAATGGATCTGCACGTGGAAGAGCATTTGTTATTAATGCTAGAGAGGCGTGTGAAGACCCGGAGCTTGTTACGGGTACGTTTACCATTAATAACTTATCCGCATCTATTATATTTGATACTGGTGCCGATAGAAGTTACGTGTGTAGAGACTTTCACGCTAAATTGAATTGTTCATCATTACCTCTAGATGCTAAGTACATGATTGAGTTAGCTAATGGTAAACTAATTAAAGCCGATAAAATTTGCCGTGATTATAAAATAAATTTAGTCGGAGAAACATTTAAGATTGATTTGATACCCGTAGAATTAGGAAGTTTTGATGTAATCGTCGGCATGGACTGGATGTCCAAAATAGGAGCTGAAGTTGTGTGCGCCAAGAAGGTAATTCGCATTCCTCGTAAGGATAAAACGCCAGTAATGATTTATGGAGAGAAGGGTAACTCAAAGCTAAAACTCATTAGTTGTTTGAAAGCTCAAAAGTGCTTGAAGAAAGGGTGTTATGCTATCTTAGCACATGTTAATAAAGTTGAAATGAAGGAAAAAGTGAAGAGCATCAATGGCGTGCCTGTGGCAAGAGATTTTCCTGAAGTCTTTCCGGAAGAGTTGCCGGGATTACCTCCATTTAGATCTGTAGAATTTCAAATAGATCTAGTACCAGGAGCTGAACCAGTGGCTCGTGCTCCATATAGACTTGCACCATCTGAGTTAAAAGAACTTCAGAGTCAGTTAAAAGAATTACTGGACCGTGGATTCATACGACCAAGTACTTCACCGTGGGGAGCTCTGATTTTATTCGTCAAGAAGAAAGATGGATCTTTTAGGATGTGTATAGATTATCGTGAATTAAATAAGTTAAGTATCAAGAATCGGTATCCACTATCGAGAATTGACGACTTATTTGATCAACTGCAAGGATCATGTGTGTACTCGAAAATCGACTTAAGATCGGGCTATCATCAATTACGTGTCAAAGAAGAAGATATTTTGAAAACTGCTTTTCGAACACGTTATGGTCATTACGAATTTTTTGTTATGCCGTTTGGGTTGACTAATGCGCTAGCTGTATTCATGAACCTCATGAAACGAGTTTGTAGTCCGTATTTAGATAAGTTTGTTATCGTTTTCATTGACGATATTCTTATCTATTCCAAGAGTGAACAAGAGCATGAGCAGCATTTAAGGTTGGTATTAGAATTGTTAAGAAAAGAACAGTTATACGCCAAATTTTCTAAGTGTGCATTTTGGTTGAAAGAAGTGCAATTTCTTGGCCACGTTGTTAGTAGCAAAGGAATTCAGGTTGATCCAGCTAAAATTGAGGCCATTGAAAAATGGGAGACTCCTAAGACACCAACACAGATACGCCAATTTTTAGGTTTAGTTGGTTATTATAGAAGGTTTATTCAAGATTTTTCCCGAATAGCTAAACCATTAATAGCGTTAACGCAAAAAGGGAAGAAGTACGAATGGACTTCTGAGCAGGAAAGTGCATTTCAATTACTGAAGAAGAAGTTGACTACAGCACCTATTTTATCGTTACCTGAAGGGAACGATGATTTTGAGATATATTATGACGCTTCGCGACAAGGTTTTGGTTGCGTCCTTATGCAACAGAAGAAAGTTATAGCATACGCATCCCGACAATTGAAGATACACGAGCGGAATTATACGACGCATGATTTAGAATTGGGAGCAGTAGTGTTTGCATTGAAGATATGGAGACACTATTTATATGGGGTTAAATGCACTGTGTTTACTGATCATAAAAGCCTTCAACATATTTTTGATCAGAAACAGCTGAACATGAGGCAACGTAGGTGGGTCGAGCTGATAAACGACTATGATTGTGAGATTCGCTATCATCCCGGGAAAGCGAATGTAGTGGCCGACGCTCTAAGCAGAAAGGAATGGGAACCAAATCGAGTACGAGCAATGAACATAAAAATTCGCATGAATCTCAACTCACAAATCAAAGAGGCTCAACGAGAAGCTCTTACTAAAGAAAACATAGGAAATGAAATAATGAAGAAGTATGAGAAGCAACTCGTTATGCGGGAAGACGGAATTTGATATTTTGCAAACCGTATTTGGGTACCGAAGTTGGGTAGATTAAGGAAGTTGATATTGAATGAGGCACATAAGACAAGATACTCGATACATCCTGGAGTTAGAAAGATGTATCAAGATCTTAAGACGCATTATTGGTGGCCTAATTTGAAGACAGACGTTGCAACATATGTTGGGGAATGTTTAACTTGTTCCAAAGTCAAAGCAGAACACCAGAAGCCGTCAGGGTTACTTTAACAACCAGAAATCCCAGAATGGAAATGGGATGGTATTACCATGGATTTCATCACAAAGTTACCTAAGACTGCCTGGGGCTATGACACCATTTGGGTAATAGTTGATCGTCTCACCAAATCTGCACATTTCTTGCCTATAAAGGAAACAGATAGAATGGAGAAACTATTACGATTATACATAAAGGAAATTGTTTCAAGGCATGGAATACCTATTTCCATTATATCCGATCGTGATAGTAGATTTACATCAAAGTTTTGGCAATCACTACAGGAGGCCCTGGGAACTCGTTTGGATATGAGCACCGCATATCATCCATAAACTAACGGGCAGAGTGAAAGAACAATTCAGACTCTTGAAGACATGCTCAGGGCATGTGTGATCGATTTTGGAAACGGATGGGATAAGTATCTACCATTAGCAGAATTCTCGTATAATAACAGTTATCATGCGAGCATTAAAGCTGCACCATTTGAAGCACTGTATGGAAGGAAGTGTAGATCCCCTATCTGTTGGAATGAAGTAGGAGATCGACAATTAACTGGTCCAGAGATCATACACGAAACGACTGAGAAGATAGTACAAATTAAGGAGAGATTGAAAACAGCCCGTAGTCACCAAAAGAGCTACACGGATGTCCGAAGGAAACCATTAGAGTTTCAGATCGGTGACATGGTTATGCTAAAGGTGTCACCTTGGAAAGGTGTAATACGTTTTGGAAAAAGGGGTAAACTGAACCCAAGGTATGTAGGCCCGTTCAAGATCAATGAACGCATCGGACCGGTAGCTTATCGACTCGAGTTACCACAACAACTCGCTGGAGTACATAATTCATTTCACGTCTCAAACCTCAAGAAATGTCTTGCAAAGGAAGATCTCACCATTCCTCTTGAAGAAATCCAAGTCGATGAGAAACTACAATTCATAGAAGAACCAGTCGAAATCATGGACCGTGAAGTTAAACGGCTCAAGCAGAGCAACATACCAATCGTTAAGGTTCGTTGGAATGCTCGAAGAGGTCCCGAGTTTACTTGGGAACGAGAGGATCAGATGAAACAAAAGTACTCACATTTTTTTCCCGAGAACGCAAAATAGGTACAACTTTAAAATTTCGGGACGAAATTTATTTAACGGGTAGGTACTGTAACGACCCAGATTTTTCCGATTGTTTTACACTTATAAGATTAATATTTATATAAATTAAACTTTACCAACATGATAAGCAATCTAAATTGTTGAGACTTATGTTTTTGAAAAAAAGTTTTACACAACGTTTGACCGTCCAATTTGACCGATGATATCACGAACTATATAATAAACGATAATTATACGTTTGTGTATATATATGTATTTATATATATTTAACATGATCTAAGAATGGTTTAACGTCTTATTGTGTACTAATAACAATAAGTTATAAGTATACTTTGAGACTACTAACTTAAGTTTTCAAAATGATAACTATACGTAACGTTATTTGACATATATACCTTTAACCTATAATACTTATACAAGTATCGTATAAATATGTATTTAATCACTTTTAAAGGGCTTATATACATAAAACAATATAAGTATATTTACAAAAGATAGCTATATTTGAATTCTCGTTCCGTTTCCTCAAAATTTCTACATGTATACCTAGAGTATATGTACTCGTATCATACCCAGCTCCTATACGTATTTACTATTAGTATATACACATCACAATCACTTTATTAGCATCCATGAGTCATCCAATTTTAGATCTTAGCATGCATGATTAATCAATTTGGCATATTACAAGACTTTTGCACAATATTACAAATTTATACATCTTTTCACCACCATTTATACTCCATTCCAATTTCATTTTTACTACACATTTTCTCTAACCAAAAATACACTCTTAGGAACCTTAAGTGTTCTTCAACAATTAAGCAAGTTACCATGAAGATCTAGCTTCAAAAACAAGCCTTAATCTTCATAAGAAAAACCTTCCAAGTACACTTCAATAATCCTTCCAAAAATACAAGTTTACTTCCAACCTTTTGATCCAACTCCACCACTCTTTTGGTTCTAAGATTTTTCTCATCTTTTACAGTAACTTTGTCCAGGTAACTTGAGGTAGTAACCTTGTTCATAACCTTATTCGATTCATATTTATATAGCTATCTTATTTTGTGTTGTAAAATTTTAACAACAAGAACATAGTTTGAATGATTTCAAAATTGTTTGCAAACTAAATAGATCCTTCTAACTTAACTTTTAAAACACTTCAAAGACCTGTAATATATCATAATTATATGCTAACTTAACAATATATAACTTGGTTTTACAAAGAACATCTTAAAAACTGAATCTACGTCGTCGGAGTGCAACCGGGGGCTGTTTTGGGTTGGATAATTAAAAACTATCTTAAGCTTTGAATTGGAAGTTAATGTTCTGGAAAAATGATATTTCTTATGAATATGTTAATACATAAAAATTTCACGGTTTAACTCAAAGTGTAAGTGTTTTTAGAAAAATGATCATTAAATGTTGTTTTTATGATGGAAAATGATCACTTTCATAAGTTTCACCAAAGTTTGACCTATAACCTGTGATTTTGAATACAAACTAAGGTATTATCAGTTCATATTCTTAAAATTTGACTCGATCCAAGGAAGTGGCAAGTTGAACCAACAAAAACGGAGTTGTAATGAAGAAACTACGACTAAAACAAGATCGGGTATCCGAAGCTAGTTTAGCTACGAAAATATTTGGAGAAAAATTAAATTAATCATATATTTTCTAATTAATATGATATTTCATATATATTTACTTATGATTTGATTTTATATATTTCAGGACCACCCGTAAACAACACGAGAAGATTAATCATAAGACCTCATGATTGTACGCAACACGTCATTTGACAACATGGTACTTTATGTACGCAACACGTCACTTGACAACATGGTACCATGGGTCGAGATTAATTCTGATCAATACGAATATGATGGGGTCTTTATTTATTTTATTTAAGCAACTAATTGTGGACCACTAACATCGGACTGCTAACTACGGACTAAGAAAATATTAAAAGTATTAAAAGTATATATATATATATATATATATATATATATATATATATATATATATATATATATATATATATATATATATATATATATATGTAACGATTACTTGAAAAGAAAATATGTTGATATATTATATATATGGTTAGGTTTGTGATATCTATCGGAGACCAAGTCGAGTTAAATACCTTCAAGGCAAAAGTGAGTATATAGTCCCACTTTTAAACTCTAAATATTTTGGGATGAGAATACATGCATTTTATGATTTACGTTATGGACACAAGTGATTAAAAATATATATTCTACGTTGAGTTGTACCACTGGCATACTTCCCTGTAACTTGGTAACTATTATTTACATGAGGTATTGTAAACGCGAATCCTGTTGATAGATCTATCGGGCCTGACAACCCCAACCGGACTGGACGACCAGTATTCAACGATTGCACAGTACTTCGTTTCGGTGACTACACTTGGTACGGTGTAGTAAGATTTCATAATAAAGGGAATATGCGATGTTGATTAAATGTTAAGTATGGTTATCAAGTGCTCAACAACTTAGAATATTTTTATTAAAACGTTTATATATGAAATCTTGTGGTCTATATTTATAACATTGCCGGCATTAAACCTATATCTCACCAACTTTATGTTGACGTTTTAAGCATGTTTATTCTCAGGTGATAACTAAAAGCTTCCGCTGCAACATGTTGAATTTAAGCAAGATCTTGAGTATGCATATTTGTGTCAAAAATAAAACTGCATATCGGAGGATTTGTAATGTAAAATATGTTGGAAGTCGTATTGTTATTATCACATGTAAAGTTTGTAAGTCTAAGATTATCGCTAAACGATAATCATTATTAAGTTTTTTAAACCTTGTATTTGTAATAAAAGCTATGGTTTGTATTGTAAAAACGAATGCAGTTTTTGAAAAATGTCGCATATAGAGGTCAATACCTCACGATGAAATCATATGTTATTGTAATCGTCCTTATGGTTAAGGTCGGGTTATGACAGATTTCGTCTAACAGAATAGTGAGATCTTCTTTAGTAAAAAATTTCTTCAAATTTGAGACGTGGAAAGTGTTATGTACAGTCGCGAGTTGTTCTGGTAATTCAAGTTGGTAAGCTACTGGTTCGACACGATCAATAATCTTGAATGGTCCTATATACCTTGGAATTAATTTCCCTCATTTACCAAATCGAACAACACCTTTCCAAGGTGCAACCTTAAGCATGACCATCTCCCCAATTTCAAATTCTATATCTTTTCTTTTAATGTCGGCGTAGCTCTTTTGTCGACTTTGGGCGGTTTTCAACCGTTGTTGAATTTGGATGATCTTCTCGGTACTTTCTTGTATTATCTCCGGACTAGTAATCTGTCTATCCCCCACTTCACTCCAACAAATTGGAGACCTGTACTTTCACCATAAAGTGCTTCAAACAGCGCTATCTCAATGCTTGAATGGTAGCTGTTGTTGTAGGAAAATTCTGCTAACGGTAGATGTCGATCCCAACTGTTTCCAAAATCAATAACACATGCTCGTAGGATGTCTTCAAGCATTTGTATCGTCCTTTCGCTCTGCCCATCAGTTTGTGGATGATTGGGAGTACTCATGTCTAGACGAGTTCCTAATGCTTGCTGTAATGTCTGCCAGAAACTTGAAATAAATCTGCCATCCCTATCAGAGATAATAGAGATTGGTATTTTCATCTCATCTATAATGTTCGTGAACAAAGTTTTTCAAAAAAATGAAAAAAAAAGTTTTTGCTTCCCCCCGCTTCCCCCCGAATGGTTACTTCCCTCTTGATCATACCACTACATATATATATATATATATATATATATATATATATATATATATATATATATATATATATATATATATATATATATATATATATATATATATATATATATATATATATATAATCAAGGAAAAATTCGGGTTATGACAATTATCAGAAGTCTTAACACACAACTTATTCCATGTAGATGTTTTGTTCATAGAAGAAAATTGAAATACATGTGATGACTTCCTAGGTCGACTAGCAGATTTCTTTGGTTTGTTTGCTACTTTCTTAGTTGTTGACTTCGGAACCCATACAGACTTGTAAGTCAAGTTTGAATTATGACATGTGACACGGAAAACACCTCTGTTAGTTAGACATCCAAACTTTTCAATTGACACATGAGATGATTGATTTTGAAAAATTTCTATTTTGAGTTTACATTCCTTTGGATCATACTCACTCAAATCAGGTTTAGGACTCGTGTGTTATGTAGACTTGACTGATTTCGTTAAAAGACTCTCCTTTGATTTATTTAACATTGGAATCATAGGAATCTTTTCAGTTGACACAGAACCATTTGGAGAATGAACTTTCTTGACGACAAATTGTGTTTAATGTGCAACTTGTGAAACACGTTTACCAAATTAAGAACGTAGAGGGTTTTTAAGAATAGTAATGGGTTTTGCATCCTTAGATGTAGTTGTCCCCTTCCCCTTCTTAGTAATCCCACCAACACATTCAGACACATTGGTTTCAACAGAAGATGGTTGCTTAAGTGTGTTAGCTTGTTTCAGTTGAATTATCTTTTGTTTTAAGCATTTAATCTCAAGACATAATTCCTTAGCAGAAACTATCACTTCACCTTCCTTAACATCATAAGTACTTTCTTTCTTAGGAAGTGGAGGCAATTTATCACACAAAGCAAGCATTTGTTCTAATGATTGACACTTAAGTTGCAATTCAACATTTTCCTTTTTCAGTATATCTACTTTACGACTCAAAATTCGTAGAGCTGGTATGCTTGCATAGAATTCATTCAAAGGATCAATTGTTGTGTTAAAGTCTATTAAGTTTTCAACAGGTGGTTCATCTCGAGGTTCTATCTTTTCATCTAAAAAATTTTGACCTAGGGATTCTGTCTCAAAGAAGACAGTTAATTCATGTGCTAGGTCTTCACAGAAAACATCATCAGAACATGCAGGTAAGGAATTGGTTTCACATCAAAATTTGGTTCATCAAACACCTCATCTATGGTAATAATGCTAGAACTAGGTTTGTTAAACACCTCATTCTCAAGCATTAAAATATATTTCTCTAGCATGAGTGTAGAGATATAAACCACTCTACGCTTAGGCACATAATTTTCACGTTGCATATTCTTTTCAGTTTCAACAAGTTCCTTCAAGAAATCAGGATTTGATTTACCCATTTTAGCATTGATTTTCTCATACATTAAGCTAATTTGATGGTATTTTCTAGAATTGCGATTAACAATAATATCATCAAAATCAGCATCAGAAGCATGCACAAAATGAGATGGTAAACCAGCTTGAAAGTAATCAGAATGATATAATCCTGGAATCTTTTTGGAAGCATCATCTAAAAGCTTAGGATCTTCATAACCCAACCCCCACTTTTCACCATGAATCATTTTTGGTCTATTCATGAAAATTGTTTATTTTGAAATTTCCATATCAATGATAGCTTGGATTGCTCTGTTCAATAGAGTTTTTCCACATATCGAGCAACTTGTGCTTTCATTTGAAAAGACTCTTTTGACAATGAAGAAATTTCAGTGTTGTTTTCAATTATGGTGTTTTCCAATTAAATAATTTTCTTGTTTAGCTTTGAAAGTGTGGGTTCATGTTGAGTTTTCAAATCAGAAAGATCTTTTTCTAAAAATTGAACTTTTTCTGCAAGTCGTTCCGATTTAAAGCTATAATTAGTCCTTTCAACTTTAATCAGATGAATTGTCTTTTTGAGATCTTCCAACTCAGTTTCCGTAGAGCTGAGTTGGACTTTCAATCTCTCCAAATCCGATGGTAATTTAGATGATGAAGGTTTGGTCTCATTTAGTTTGATTTTATCTTTCAAAACCTTATTTTCAGATTTTAAACCTTTAACTTCTTTTTGACATAGAGACCAAGTTCTTCATTAGGTCATTTTGCATTTTGATAAAATCAGTTGAGATTTTATTTGATTATACCTCATCATCATCAGATGTTGAGTCAGAATTCTCCATTGCTTCCTTTGCTTTGATGAGCTTGGTCACCTTGCAAACATTTGCATGTTCCACCTCTGAATCTGAATCATCAGTCCAGTTAAACCAAGTATTATCAACCGGTTTCAGCTCTCCTCCTGTTTCTACAATCTTTGCCATCAACATTTTCTTCTTGTAGTAAGCTGCATCCTTTTTCTTTGGCATCTTACACTCACGAGAGTAATGACCATCTTTGTCACAATTAAAACAGATGGAATCATCAGCACGTTGTTGTTTTGATTGATCATGTTTCTTGTAGTAGGAGGATAAAGATGAGTTCTTGTGTTGATTGCTTGATTTGCCTTTGAACTTGTGTTTGTTCAAGGCTTTGGTGAACATGGCTTCCATCTTGACTAATTCAAAGTGAGAATCATCAACATCAAAAAGATTCAACTCTTCAGAATCAGTTAATTTTTCAACAAGCACTTTCTTGGACAAGCTTTTAGAAGTTGTAAATGATTTGCTCTTCTTTTTGGCAATGAGAGTAAGAGGATCACTTGGAGATGACTCTTTCCTTCCCTCTTGAAGTTTAGACACCTCTGGTTGATAATGCATAAGAACTCCAACAAGCTCATGAATAGTCATCTTATCAATCTCTTTGGTAGATCGAACAATGGTTTCATAAGGAAGCCAATCATCATTGAGCTTTTTGTGGAACTTCATGTTGACTTCAGCATTCGCTTTTATGATCTTGCACCTTTTCAACTCATTGAGAACACCAGTGAAACGATGATAGGTATCCTTGAGTTGTTCTTCGGGTTCCTGCTTAAAATCTTCATAAAATCCCAGAGCCTTATTCGGTTTAGTAACATCTGACATGTCATAACCTTCTTGCTGTCGTTTGATCTCATCCCATATGTCTTTTGCTGTAGTATTGCTATCAACATTTTTAAATAGCTCATACGGGATGGCTTGCGTAACAATGTTCTTTGCCTCTTTGTCACCCTGAGCTCTCTCACGTCTATCACCAGAAAGTTCATAGACTGGAATTGGCATACCAGTATCTGGATGATACTCTATAACTGGACCATCTCTCAGAGAAGCCCATATGTACTTTGCTTTCTCACCCTTGTAGTCTATGTACTGAGTGATACGATGAAGCCACTGAGTGTACTTGCCATCAAACAACACTGGAGGTCGGGAATCTGATCCAATGATCAAAGTATTTTGTATAGACATCTTGAAATTGAGGTAGATTCGGTAAAGATTCGGTATTACATAAATCTTGGGGAAAGGTTCACAAAAATCTAACAAAATGTCAGATTCAGTATCTGGTTCGGTACTGTAGCAGACTCGGTAAGTGGTTCGGTACTGTAGCAGATTCGGTAAAGTTTCGGTAAACCAGATTCTGTATTAGCAACTGATCAGTAACACAAGTAACACACCCAAATTCGGTAAAGATTCGCTAACCACAAGATTTGAAGCCTTAGAACACTTAAAACAATGAATTAAGTGATACAGAGACTCTGGTTCGGTATTTGACTCGGTAGTCAAATTCTGTAAACTTTTGAATGCAAACACAACCCAATTCCTTTGAAATAGATTCGGTAACCTTGCTACACAAAGAAACAAGTTAATAACACACATAATATCAAAGATATTGAATGTATAGGATACCGAATGTCAACTGTAGCAGTTGATAATACCGAGTCTAAGTATGGAAACTTAGAAATTCAATCGAATCCTTTCTCAAACCACACCAATTAGCTGCGTATGATCAAACTGAATGTGATAGAATCACAAACACACCACAATCTGCAACACTTAACACGAATTGTTAATTTTGAAGCAGACTCGGTATGGCAGTTAAGATACCGAGAGTTGATCGAATCTTCAAAACTTGAAGAATTGATGAAATTGAACCATCAAAAACTTGATTAATCACCTCACAAACACAACTGAAACCTAAAACCTTTACTAAAATACGAAATCAAGCTAGAATTGATCAATACCGAGAGTTTTAGCCACGAACTCTAAAAATCAACTTGATTCTTCATATTTATTGTTCAAAAGCGGTAATGATGATCGAAACTCTTTCTAATCAACCTAATACACCTTCGCTGAACTTATCACAAGAATCAGAATGTCAGATTATCAGATTCATATATACCGAATCTGATTCAATATATCGAGAGTGTTTAGATTCTGTAATCTTCAATCTCTGGATCGATCTAGTGATGTAATATCACTCCCTGGAAGCTCTGATACCAAATGATAGGTCAGATCTTGTTGAGATTAGAAGAAGAGACAAGTTAGAATGAGATTTGATATGTATGAAGGAGACTCGGTATGAGAGAGAATCAATAAGATTTACATTCCACATCTTCTAGAACTCGTTTACAATGTAATGGCTATCTAATTATGACTACATAGGTTCCTTATATAGCCCTCTTCTAAGGAACCTTCATTTAAGCATGTTTCACATTAACACTATACAACTCCGGGGTCCTAACATAACCGCTACACCATTTAGTGTAGGAAAACGCATTTCAGTATGTAAGATTAAAATAATGGCACCAAATTTCCTTAAGGATCTTCTTCCCAAGAATGCATTGAACCTTGAAGTTCCATTTAAAACTATAAAATCAACAATCTCTGTTCGAACAAGTGTGACGACCCGAAAATTTCTGACCAAATTTTAACTTAATTCTTATTTGATTTCGACACGATAAGCAAAGTCTATTAAACCGTCTCAAAAATTTTGAAATATTTATATGGATTCATTTTCCCGTTGACTACTATTAGCGATTCACGAACAATTGTGTGTAAATAAATATGTAAATATATATGTATTAATAAATTCTATACAATAGTAATATTATATATATATATATATATATATATATATATATATATATATATATATATATATATATATATATATATATTATAATTTAAAAATATTAAAGATTCAATAACTATATAACTGGTAAATATGATATAATAAATGGTAATAAATTTATAATGTTAATATTATTACTATTAGTTTCACTATTATTATTAATATTTGTATCATAAATAATATTATATAAAGTATATATATTTATATAAAATTTGATATGTACAAGTACTATTATTAATATTAGTATTATTATAATTATTATTATTTCTATTATTAGTATTATATATTATTATTAATTATTATTATTATTATTAGTACCATAAAAATAATACAATTTATAATTTATATCATTAATAATATCATTTAATTATTGATTATTATTATGATTATTATTATTTTCATAGTAGTTATGAGTATTATTAATTATTATTATTATTGTTTATATAATTATTATTACTATTAGTATTGATATTGTTATTAATATATTTACTTATATATTAATACAAATTATATATAAAAATTAAAAAAATTTATATTTGGATCATGTTATACATGTACATCGATATATATATATATATATATAATATATATATATATATATATATATATATATATATATATATATATATATATATATATATATATATATATATATATATATATATATATATATATATATACATAAACTGATTTTCTTATATTTATATAAAAATAGTATATTCATTTATAAATAAAGATAAATCCGTAATTACATCATAGGATCCAAATCTGTTTCAATTTGTCAATATAACTGTGGGTGACTGATTACCAGTACAGATTTGTTATACTTCAACATCACTTTTATTTTTGATTTCCTGTATTACTTGTGATTCCTTGTCGATCAACAACTCTATAAAAAAAATCAACCATCTCATATTCTCTGCATACAATTTATTCGATCCTTTTATCATCACTATCAACTTTCCATATATTTGTAAGCTTAATTTGAGAGTGCATAAATACCCACTTTCACAAAATACAACACTCATTACCACCACTATTAGAAGTATATATAATAAGTATACTACTTTTACTAATAAAAATACTTTTTGTTCAATTACGTTTTAATATAACTTGAATTTATTAAAAATGTTATCATATTAAAAATTATGAGTATTTAAAAATATTAATACTAAGTACTTATCCAAAATATTTTAATAAAATATATAGTAGATTATTATGATAATTTAATAGTGAATATATAAAATAAATATATTTAAGTAATTATTAATATTAAATTTAATATCACAAGTATATTACTAATATCAAAATATATATTTATTTGAATATTATTATATGTGTTAATATACATACTTGATATAGGTTCGTGAATCTGATGCCAACCCTACACTTGTTCAATGTAGTCATATGTATTTTTACTACAAAATACAGTATGGTGAGTTTCATTTGCTCCCTTTTTAAATGTTTTTGCAATACATATTTTTGGGACTAAGAATACATGTGCTGCTTTTATAACTGTTTTACGAAATAGACAAAAGTAATCGAAACTACATTCTATGGCTGGATTATTAAACCGAATATGCCCCTTTTTAGTCTGGTAATCTAAGAATTAGGGAACAGACACCCTAATTGACGTGAATCCTAAAGATATATCTATTGGGCCCAACAAGCCCCATCCAAAGTACCGGATGCTTTAGTACTTCGAATTTATCATGTCCGAAGGGAGTCCCAGAATGATAGGGGATATTCTATATGCATCTTGTTAAGGTCAGTTACCAGGTGTTCAATCCATATGAATGATTTTTGTCTCTATGCATGGGACGTATATTTATGATAAATGAAAAATGAAAATCTTGTAGTCTATTAAAATGATGAAAATGATCGATTATGATTAACTAATGAACTCACCAACCTTTTAGTTGACACTTTAAAGCATGTTTATTCTCAGGTATGAAAGAAATCTTCCGCTGTGCATTTGCTCATATTAGAGATATTACTTGGAGTCATTCATGACATATTTCAAAAGACGTTGCATTCGAGCCGTTGAGTTTATCAAGATTATTATTAAGTCAATTATAGTTAGATATATTATGAAATTGTATGCATGCCGTCAACTGTCGATGTAATGAAAGTTCGTCTTTTAAAAATGAATGCAATGTTTGTAAAATGTATCATATAGAGGTCAAGTACCTTGCGATGTAACCAAATGTAATGTATTTGTCTAGATAGATTAGGACGGGTCTTTTCAGTTAGTATCAGAGCGGTGGTCTTAGCGAACCAGGTCTTGCATTAGTGTGTCTAACGAATAGTTGTTAGGATGCATTAGTGAGTCTGGACTTCGACCGTGTCTGCATGTCAAAAGTTTTGCTTATCATTTCGTGTCGAAAATTACCTGCCTATCATCCTTAAAGTCTAGACACGTCTTAATGCCTCTATTGCATAGACAGTGTATAGATAAATTCATATCTTAGCGTATCTATTATTGTTACCTTTGCCTGACAGCTTCCGTAGATTACTCCTTAACTTATGGGATTTTAGTATTATATATGCATATGTAAATTATGTATTGCAGGGTACTAATCTACATCCTATAATCTATTTCTTATCGAAAATCCTTCATCTGATCGTACGAGATGAATCTCTCAACCAGTTCGAGTCACTCAGATTCTGATAGCTATTCCGATAGTTATTCCGACAGCTATTCTGACATGGATATTCACCTAAGCTCCGAAAGCAGTGTAAATGAAATGGATTAACCAAACTAGTCATCTTCAATTCTGGATGAATTGGGGATGGGTTCGTGATCGACCTAATCAATAGAGACGAGAAGAAGGCGATCCCTTCCACAACCAAATTCACCTCTTGGTGAAGAACCCGAAGCACTTACCGGTGAACCTGTTCGAAACACCATTTCCTCTCTCATTTCCAGAGTATCTCGACACGATTATATTCTATCTAAAACTCTAAACCTTATTCATTCACTCATTCCGACCGACAATCATCCCAGAATAATAGAAGAAGCCAACGAACTTCGCGCTCGAATAATCAATTTGAAGAATATGGTGCAAAATTTACCAGCTACATCAACATCATCAACACCAGCAGTACCATCAATAAACAGCACCAGTACCATCAACAATCCATGCCTCAACATCTCATTCTGTACCTCGAGTATAATCATCATTCTACGTATCGTTCTACATCATTTATCTTCGTTCGACATGGAGATTATGTAATCTCTAATGTTTTAGAGATTATATATTCTTGTTCTAACGGTAAATCAGATGAGTTAATATCATATTAACTCATTAAATCCATGATTACATCCGAAGAAAATATATATGTATATATATTTTCATAAAGATTGTAATTAAAAGTTCTTTTATACAAAATGTTAATGGTGAAAATATTTTAACGGGTAGGTAATACCCGAGGAATATTTAGATTTCACATTAATAAGTTACACTTTACATTCTTCGAATCTGATTCAACGGTCATTTACTATCCTACTTACATCCACAGATATACGAATCCGTTCACTACAGAATAATCATTTTCATTCAACTTCATATTTGGATTTTGACTAATCAGAATCCAACAAGTGGCATAATGAAGAAAACATTGGACAAAATAAAAGTTATTAGAAACAAACAAATTAATTACGAGAAATTTTGTTAAGAAACCACGCTAATAAAATCCTAGCTAACTGCTCCTAGCTAACTGTTAATTTCTTATTACATTTTAATTATCGCAATTTATTTTATCGCAATTTAATTCTCGCAATTTTATTTATTGTCATTTAATTTCTATTATTTATTTTACGCACTTTATTTATCGTCATTTAAATACTGTTATTTACGCATTTTAAATATCGAGACACGTATAAAATGTTTTGACATATCATATCGACGCATCTATATATATTATTTGGAATAACCATAGACACTCTATATGCAGTAATGATAGAGTTAGCTATACAGGGTTGAGGTTGATTCTACAATAATATATATACCTTGAGTTGTGATCGAGTCTGAGACATGTATATAACGGGTCACGACACGTATTAATTAATTCACATATTATATATTCAACTATATATGAATTGTTGAACTAATAATTGTGGACTTCTAACTGTGGACTAATAACATTAGACAATTAAAATGAATTAAAATATTGATTATAACATATGAAACTAAACATTTCTTCAAGTTTGCCACTTGATTTCATCTTAAACCTCATTTATACCTTGACGATTACAATCAACGTTTAAACCTTTCATAATTCTTGAAAACACCTCAATCGAAAGGATGAACCAACCGCACCTCATCTACGGAAGAAAAGATTGATGCATATAGTTATGCACCTGAAAACACCCGAAACCTGAGTAAACGTTTAACACGTATCTGTGCTAGCTCCTTTGCCGTTGTTATTACCGAAAATCACTTTCCAATTCCTTTCCAAATTAACCAATTTTGTCACAGCTCCAGCAAATCAATTTCGTCATTTCACTCGGATTAACCTTATTATCACTTTGATATATAAGTTTGTTTTTCATCATCGTTACCAGAGAACCGTTTATATTCCACCACATTAGCAGTAAACTTACCAGCAACTTCATTACTCATTGGCTTAAGTGTAACGACCCGGATTTTTCTGACCGTTTTATACATATGAGATTAATATCTACTTAAATTAAACATTACCAACATGATAAGCAATCCAAATTGTTGAGTCTTGTGTTTTTGAAAAGAGTTTTACACAACGTTTGACCGTCCAATTTGACCGATGATATCACGAACTATATAACATACGATAATTATACGATTGTGTACATATACGTATTTATACATATTTAACATGATCTAAGGATGGTTTATCATATCATTGTGTACTAATAACAATGAGTTATAAGTATACTTTGAGACTACTAACTTAAGTTTTTAAAACGGTAACTATACGTAACGTTCTTTGATATATATATACGTATAATCTATGATGCTTATACAAGTATCGTATAAATACATATTTAATTACTTTAAAGGACTTAAATACATAAAACAATATAAGTATATTCACAGAAGATAGTTATATTTGAATTCTCGTTCCGTTTTCTCAAGATTTTTACACGTATACCTAGGGCATATGTAACCATATTGTACGCAGCTTCTAGATGTATTTACTATTGATATATACACCTTTAATCATTCATTCTTAGCAGCCATCTTAGAGTCAAAAATATGTGGAACCATTATTTATCAACTTGTATGACTAATGAGCTAAAAAACAAACTTAAGGATTTTTTTTTTCTATATAACAAGTAAATTCGTTTTTATGATTTCACCCCATTTTTCCATTCCATTTTCTCATACTTACACTCCAAATTCTCTCTCAAAATACTCCTAACATCATACTTGATCATCTCCAAGCATTTTCACCATCTTTTAGCTTCATAATCAAGGTAAAACTATGTTTAAACTTTGATTCAATTCATGTAAGTTATTTATCTTAAATCAAGATATGAACTTACTTACAACCTTTGTTTCTTTTCATGATTTCACTTCTTAATCTTCCAAGTCATCAAGAACAAGTTCATATCTTATTTATTCAGTAACTTTCTTCATCATACTTGAGGTATAACCTTGGTTCATCATCTTGTTCAATTCATATATGACTATCTTACTACGAATATATATAATAACAAGAACATAGTTTGAATGATTTCAAACTTGTTCACAAACTAAATAGATCCTTTTAACTTGACTTTTAAAACACTTCAAGACCTGTAATATATCATAATGATATGCTAACTTAACAAGATATGACTTAATTTTAGAAAGAACACCTTAAAACTGAATCTACATCGTTGGAGTGCAACCGGGGGCTGTTTTGGGTTGGATAATTAAAAACCATCTTAAACTTTGAATTGGAAGTTTATATTCTGGAAAAATGATATTTCTTATGAATATGTTAATATATAAAAATCTCATGGTGTAACTCAAAGTGTAAGTATTTTTGTAAAAATGATCATCTAGATGTTGTTTTTACAACGGAAACGATCACTTTCATAAGATTCACCAAAGTTTGACCTATAACCTGTGATTTCGAATGCAAACTAAGGTATTTACAGTCCTATTCATAAATAATGACTCGATCCAAGGAAGTGGCAAGTTGAACCAACAAAAATGGAGTTATATTGAAGAAACTACGGCTAAAACAAAATTGGGTATCCGAAGCTAGTTTAGCTACGAAATTAATTGGAGTAAAACTAAACTAATCATATCTTTGCTAATTAATATGATATTTTATATATATTTAATTATGATTTGATTTTATATATTTCAGGACCACCCGTAAACAACACGAGAAGATTAACCATAAGACCTCATTATTGTACGCAACACGTCATTTGACAACATGGTACTTTATGTACGTAACACATCATTTAACAACATGGTACCATGGGTCGAGATTAATTCTGATCAATACGAATATGATGGGGTCTTTATTTATTTTATTGAGCAACTAATTCTGGACCACTAACATCGGACTGCTAACTACGGACTAATAGATATTAAAAGTATTATAAGTATATATGTAACGATTATTTGAAAAGAAAATATGTTAATATATTATATATATGGTAAGGTTCGTGATATCTATCGGAGACCAAGTCGTGTTAAATATCTTCAAAGCAAAAGTGAGTATATAGTCCCACTTTTAAACTCTAAATATTTCGGAATGAGAATACATGCATTTTATGATTTACGTTATGGACACAAGTGATTAAAAATATATATTCTACGTTGAGTTGTACCACTGGCATACTTCCCTGTAACTTGGTAACTACTATTTACATGCGGTATTGTAAACGTGAATCCTGTTGATAGATCTATCTGGCTTGACAACCCCAACCAGACTGGACAACCAGTATTCAACGGTTGCACAGTACTTTGTTTAGGTGACTACACTTGGTACGGTGTAGTGAGATTTCATAATAAAGGAAATATGCGACGTTGATTAAATGTTAAGTATGGTTATCAAGTGCTCAACCACTTAGAATATTTTTATTAAAACGTTTATGTATATTAAATTTTGTGGTCTATATTTATAACGCTGCTAGCATTAAACCTATATCTCACAAACTTTATATTGACGTTTTAAGCATGTTTATTCTTAGGTGATAATTAAAAGCTTCCACTGCATTATGCCGAATCTAAGTAGGATTTGGAGTATGCATAATTGTGTCAAAAATAAAACTACATATTGGAAAATTTGTAATGTGAAATATGTTGGAAATCGTATTGTTATTATCAAATGTAAAGTTTGTAAAACTAAGATTATCGCTAAACGATAATCATTATTATGCTGTTTGAACCTTTGATTATAATGAAGGTTATGGTTTGTATTATAAAAATGTATGCAGATTTTGAAAAATGTCACATATAGAGGTCAATACCTCGCAATGACACCAATGAATACGTGACGTTTATATTCAATATGAACGGGACGCTTCAGGTGGTATCAGAGCTGGTATAACGCCGTCCAGGTGTGGCGGGTTAGTCATAAAGGAGGCTCTCACAGTATGACCTGTGACGAAGCATTGGCTCTTACTCCTTGCGATCCCTTACGAGGGTTGGCAGTAGCCGAGAGGCAGGCCCTAAAATCAGTATCTGAGGTACACTCAGTGGTCACCAGGCGGTTAGCTGAGAAGGCACTGGGTGGGACGGTGGTTGTCCCTACTGTATCTACAGGTGTTATCAGAGCGTTGGTCTTAGAGAACCAAAAAATTTGCATTAGTGTGTCTTATCGAGTTTGTTAGGATGCATTAGTGAGTCTGGACTTTGACCATGTTTGATTTCGAAAACTATTGCTTATCCTTGTTGGTTAAAAATTAATATGTAAATAATATGTGGTACTAACGTGCTAGTTGTTATGTGATAGATGTCGGGCTTAGAACTTGTTATCACATTCCGCGACTCCGAACCAGAATCCTCAGATAGTGTTCCAGTCATTAACCTATCCGATGATGAAAATGACAACTTTGGGGAAGACTCACAATTTCCGGATGAATCAATTGAAGAGGAACCGAAAAGTGATCCTGAGGAGGAAGAAATATAGGAAATTATGAAAGACAAGTTCGAACGAGGAAAGAAACGAAAGGCTACTGAATTGGAAAATCCAAATCCCGAGTTTAGTGAGGATGTTGTGGCACCAAATCCACCAGACACCTCCACCCCTATTCCCGCTATTCCTATTAGTTCTATCCCGACATCCAGTTCTTCGGTCCCTCAGCCAAAACGCAGGGAGACAGCCAGGATAACCTTTAAGCGATTTATTTGAACACAAACATTTTGGGTTAAATGATGCGCTGTTGTTTTAAACCATGGGATCATATAACGTTTTGTATAATATTACTAGTGTGGTTTGCTTAATGTTTGATGTAAGATAAGCATATGTAAAATAGTGAAGTGTGAAATGCAATAATTTTCCATGGTTGAGTATTATTTGGGTGGTAGTAATTGATTTTCGTACTAAGCTATTAAGTATGAACTTTAACGGGTAGGTACTACCCTAGATATAATTATAAAACGATAATAAGAAGAAAAGGCTTTTATAATAATAACTGGTTCATATTATTAATAAGCTACGATGTACTGTAAATACACACTACATATATAATATTCCATGTGAATTTATTTTTTTCATTCTTATTGAAGATTATGGCGCGATTGAACCGAATAACGGAACAAGAAATCGAGGAACTCATCGATCAACGAGTGAACGACAGAATGTTATGGGTCGAGGCTGCAAGAGGTGCTGCAGTTAACCTAAATCCTCGTGTGGGATGCACCTACAAAACTTTTCAAGGTTGCAAGCCCTCATCATTCAGTGGAACAGAAGGACCGGTCGGTTTAACCCGGTGGATCGAAAAGATTGAGTCTGTGTTTAAAATCAGTGGTTGTATTGAGAAAGACATGACCAAGTATGCATCATGCACCCTACAAGATAGTATACTCACGTGGTGGAAAAACTATGTGAAGGCCGTAGGAGGAGATGTAGCTTATGATACTCCATGGGAAGAATTCAAAACAATGCTAATCAACGAGTATTGTCCAAGGAACGAGGTTAGAATGTTGGAAGCTGAATTACGAAGCCTGAAAGTTGTTGGTACTGAACTCACCAACTACAATCAGCGATTCATGGAATTAGCTTTGCTATGTCCCGAATTGGTACCAACCGAAGAACGGAAGATAGAACTGTACAAAGATGGTTTGCCTAAAAATGTCAAGGCAAATGTTACAGCATTGAAACCCGAGACTATTCACGAAGCCATCACCATGGCAAATGAGTTGATGGACTAGATTATTCTGGATAAGAACACCGATGTCAAGACATCAGAAAACAAAAGAAAGTGGGAAGGTAATCATCAACAATCCAACAAGAAACTACGCAAGGTGCGGGTAGTGGTTCAAGCTCAGGTTACAAAGGACGAAATCCTTTATGTAACAGATGCCATAAACATCACTCTGGTTATTGTAATGTGGTGTGCGATAATTGTAATCGAAGGGGTCATCTTGCTGAAGATTGTAGGATTCCTGTTACAAATACCAATGGCACCAAGACTCCTGCCACCAATGCAAATAGAACTGCCTTAGCCACTGTTACTTGTTATGGGTGTGGGAAACAGGGTCATTATAAGAGCCAGTGCCCGAATCCAGAGAAGAATAACGGATCTGCACGTGGAAGAGCATTTATTATTAATGCTAGAGAGGCGTGTGAAGACCCGGAGCTTGTTACGGGTACGTTTACCATTAATAACTTATCAGCATCTATTATATTTGATACTGGTGCCGATAGAAGTTATATGTGTAGAGACTTTTAGGCTAAATTGAATTGTTCATCATTACCTCTAGATGCTAAGTACATGATTGAGTTAGCTAATGGTAAACTAATTAAAGCCGATAAAATTTTCCGTGATTGTAAAATAAATTTAGCCAGAGAAACGTTTAAAATTGATTTGATACCCATAGAATTAAGAAGTTTTGATATAATAGTCGGCATGGACTGGATGTCCAAAATAGGAGCTGAAGTTGTGTGTGCCAAGAAGGCAATTCGCATTCCTTGTAAGGATAAAACGCCGGTAATGATTTATGGAGAGAAGGGTAACTCAAAGCTAAAACTCATTAGCTATTTAAAAGCCCAAAAGTGCTTAAAGAAAGGGTGCTATGCTATCTTAGCACATGTTAATAAAGTCAAAATGAAGGACAAAGAGAAGTGAATCAACGACGTGCCTGTGGCAAGAGATTTTCCTGAAGTCTTTCCGGAAGAGTTGCCGGGATTACCTCCATTTAGATCTGTAGAATTTCAAATAGATCTAGTACCAGGAGCTACACCAGTGGCTCGTGCTCCATACAGACTTGCACCATCTGAGATGAAAGAGTTACAAAACCAGTTACAAGAATTATTGGACCGTGGTTTCATTCGACCGAGTACTTCACCGTGGGGAGCTCCGATTTTATTCGTCAAGAAGAAAGATGGATCCTTCCGAATGTGTATAGATTACCATGAATTAAATAAGTTAACTATCAAGAATCGGTATCCACTACCGAGAATTGACGACTTATTTGATCAACTGCAAGGATCATGTGTTTATTCAAAAATCGACCTAAGATTGGGCTATCATCAACAACGCGTCAAAGAAGACGATATTCTGAAAACTGCTTTCCGGACACGCTATGGTCATTACGAATTTTTGGTCATGCCGTTTGGATTGAAGAATGCGCCAGCTGTATTCATGGATCTCATGAATCGAGTTTGTAGTCCGTATCTAGATAAGTTTGTTATCGTTTTCATTGACGATATTCTTATCTATTCTAAAAATGAGCAAGGGCATGAGCAGCATTTAAGGTTGGTATTAGAATTGTTAAGAAAAGAACAGTTATACGCCAAATTTTCTAAGTGTGCATTTTGGTTAAAAGAAGTGCAATTTCTTGGCCACGTTGTTAGTAGCAAAGGAATTCAGGTTGATCCAGCTAAAATTGAGGCTATTCAAAAATGGGAGACTCATAAGACACCAACACAAATACGTTAATTTTTTGGCCTAGCCGGTTATTATAGAAGGTTTATTCAAGATTTTTCCCGAATAGCTAAACCAATGACAGCGTTAACACAAAAAGGGAAGAAGTACGAATGGACCTCTGAGCAGGAGAGTGCATTTCAATTACTGAAGAAGAAGTTGACTACGGCACTTACCTGAAGGGAACGACGATTTTGAGATATATTGTGACGCTTCGCGACAAGGTTTTGGTTGCGTCCTTATGCAACGAAAGAAAGTTATTGCGTACGCATCCTGACAATTGAAGATTCACGAGCGAAATTATACGACGCATGATCTAGACCTGGGAGAAGTAGTGTTTGCATTGAAGATATGGAGACACTACTTATATAGGGTTAAATGCACTGTGTTTACCGATCATAAAAGCCTTCAACATATTTTCGATCAGAAACAGCTGAACATGAGGCAACGTAGGTGGGTCGAGCTGATAAACGACTATGATTGTGAGATTCGCTATCATCTCGGGAAAGCGAATGTAGTGGCTGACGCTCTAAGCAGAAAGGAACAAGAGCCAATTCGAGTACGAGCGATGAACATAAAAATTCGCATGAATCTCAACTCACAAATCAAAGAGGCTCAACGAGAAGCTCTTACTAAGGAAAATATAGGAAATGAAATAATGAAGAAGTATGAGAAGCAACTCGTTATACGGGAGACGGAATTTGATGTTTTGCAAAACGTATTTGGGTACCAAAGTTGGGTGGATTAAGGAAGTTGATATTGAACGAGGCACATGAGACAAGATACTCGATACAACCTGGAGTTGGAAAGATGTATCATGATCTTAAGACGCATTATTGGTGGCCTAATTTAAAGACAGACGTTGCAACATATGTCGGGGAATGTTTAACTTGTTCCAAAGCCAAAGCAGAACACCAGAAGCCATCAGGGTTACTTCAACAACCAAAAATTCCAGAATGGAAATGGGACGGTATTACCATGGATTTTATCACAAAGTTACCCAGGACTGCATGGGGTTATGACACAATTTGGGTAATAGTTGATCGTCTCACCAAATCTGCACATTTCTTGCCTATAAAGGAAACAGATAAAATGGAGAAACTATTACGATTATACATAAAGGAAATTGTTTCAAGGAATGGAATACCTATTTCCATTATATCCGATCGTGATAGTAGATTTACATCAAAGTTCCGGAAATCACTACAGGAGGCCCTGGGAAATCGTTTGGATATGAGCACCACATATCATCCGCAAACTGACGGGCAGAGTGAAAGAACAATTCAGACTCTTGAAGACATGCTCAGGGCATGTGTGATCGATTTTGGAAACGGATGGGATAAATATCTACCATTAGCAGAATTCTCGTATAATAATAGTTATCATGCGAGCATTAAAGCTGCACCATTTGAAGCACTGTATGGAAGGAAGTGTAGATCCCCTATATGTTGGAATGAATTAGGAGATCGACGATTAACTAGCCCCAAGATCATACACGAAACTACTGAGAAGATAGTACAAATCAAGGAGAGATTGAAAACAGCCCGTAGTCGCCAAAAGAGCTACGCCGATGTCTGAAGGAAACCATTAGAGTTTTAGATCAGTGACATGGTTATGCTAAAGGTGTCACCTTGTAAAGGTATAATACGTTTCGGCAAAAGGGGTAAACTGAACCCAAGGTATGTAGGCCCGTTCAAGATCATTGAACGCATTGGACCGGTAGCTTATTGACTCGAGTTACCACAACAACTCGCCAGAGTACATAATACGTTTCACGTTTCAAACCTTAAGAAGTGCCTTACAAAGGAAGACCTCACCATTCCTCTTGAAGAAATCCAAGTCGACGAGAAACTACAATTCATAGAAGAACCAGTCGAAATCATGGACCGTGAAGTTAAACAACTCAAGCAGAGCAACATACCAATCATTAAGGTTCGTTGGAATGCTCGAAGGGGTCCCGAGTTTATTTGGGAATGAGAGGATCAGATGAAACAAAAGTACCCACATTTGTTTCCCGAGAACGCAAAATAGGTACAACTTTAAAATTTCGGGACGAAATTTATTTAACGGGTAGGTACTGTAACGACCCGGATTTTTCCGACCGTTTTATACATATGAGATTAATATCTACTTAAATTAAACATTACAAACATGATAAGCAATCCAAATTGTTGAGTCTTGTGTTTTTGAAAAGAGTTTTACACAACGTTTGACCGTCCAATTTGACCGATGATATCACGAACTATATAACATATGATACTTATACGATTGTGTACATATACGTATTTATACATATTTAACATGATCTAAGGATGGTTTAACATATCATTGTGTACTAATAACAATGAGTTATAAGTATACTTTGAGACTACTAACTTAAGTTTTCAAAACGGTAACTATACGTAACGTTCTTTGACATATATACCTATAATCTATGATGCTTATACAAGTATCGTATAAATACGTATTTTATTACTTTAAAGGACTTAAATACATAAAACAATATAAGTATATTCACAAAAGATAGTTATATTTGAATTCTCGTTCCGTTTTCTCAAGATTTTTACACGTATACCTAGGGTATATGTAACCGTATTGTACGCAGCTTCTAGATGTATTTACTATTAGTATATACACATTTAATCATTCATTCTTAGCAGCCATCTTAGAGTCAAAAACATGTGGAACCATTATTTATCAACTTGTATGACTAATGAGCTAAAAAACAAACTTAAGGATTTTTTTTTCTATATAACAAGTAAATTCATTTTTATGATTTCACCCCATTTTTCCATTCCATTTTCTCATACTTACACTCCAAATTCTCTCTCAAAATACTCCTAACATCATACTTGATCATCTCCAAACATTTTCACCATCTTTTAGCTTCATAATCAAGGTAAAACTATGTTTAAACTTTGATTCAATTCATGTAAGTTATTTATCTTAAATCAAGATATAAACTTACTTACAACCTTTGTTTCTTTTCATGATTTCACTTCTTAATCTTCCAAGTCATCAAGAACAAGTTCATATCTTATTTATTCAGTAACTTTCTTCATCATACTTGAGGTATAACCTTGGTTCATCATCTTGTTCAATTCATATATGACTATCTTACTACGAATATATATAATAACAAGAACATAGTTTGAATGATTTCAAACTTGTTCACAAACTAAATAGATCCTTCTAACTTGACTTTTAAAACACTTCAAGACTTGTAATATATTATAATGATATGCTAACTTAACAAGATACGACTTAATTTTACAAAGAACACCTTAAAACTGAATCTACATCGTTGGAGTGCAACCAGGGGCTGTTTTGGGTTGGATAATTAAAAACCATCTTAAACTTTGAATTGGAAGTTTATATTCTGAAAAAATGATATTTCTTATGAATATGTTAATATATAAAAATCTCATGGTGTAACTCAAAGTGTAAGTATTTTTGTAAAAATGATCATCTAGATGTTGTTTTTACAACGGAAATGATCACTTTCATAAGATTCACCAAAGTTTGACCTATAACCTGTGATTTTGAATGCAAACTAAGGTATTTACAGTTCATATTCATAAATAATGACTCGATCCAAGGAAGTGGCAAGTTGAACCAACAAAAACGGAGTTATATTGAAGAAACTACGGCTAAAACAAAATTGGGTATCCGAAGCTAGTTTAGCTACGAAATTAATTGGAGTAAAACTAAACTAATCTTATCTTTGCTAATTAATATGATATTTTATATATATTTACTTATGATTTGATTTTATATATTTCAGGACCACCCGTAAACAACACGAGAAGATTAATCATAAGACCTCATGATTGTACGCAACACGTCATTTGACAACACGATACTTTATGTACGCAACACATCATTTGACAACATGGTACCATGGGTCGAGATTAATTCTAATCAATACGAATACGATGGGGTCTTTATTTATTTTATTGAGCAACTAATTGTGGACCACTAACATCGGATTGCTAACTACGGACTAATAGATATTAAAAGTATTATAAGTATATATGTAACGATTATTTGAAAAGAAAATATGTTAATATATTATATATATGGTTAGGTTCATGATATCTATCGGAGACCAAGTCGTGTTAAATATCTTCAAAGCAAAAGTGAGTATATAGTCCTACTTTTAAACTCTAAATATTTCGGGATGAGAATACATGCATTTTATGATTTATGTTATGGACACAAGTAATTAAAAATATATTATCTACGTTGAGTTGTACCACTGGCATACTTCCCTGTAACTTGGTAACTACTATTTACATGCGGTATTGTAAACGCGAATCCTGTTGATAGATCTATCGGGCCTGACAACCCCAACCGGACTGGACGACCAGTATTCAACGGTTGCACAGTACTTTATTTCGGTGACTACACTTGGTACGGTGTAGTGAGATTTCATAATAAAGGGAATATGTGACGTTGATTAAATGTTAAGTATGTTTATCAAGTGCTCAACCACTTAGAATATTTTTATTAAAACATTTATGTATATTAAATCTTGTGGTCTATATTTATAACGCTGCTAGCATTAAACCTATATCTCACCAACTTTATGTTGACATTTTAAGCATGTTTATTCTCAGGTGATAATTAAAAGCTTCCGCTGCATTATGCCGAATTTAAGCAGGATTTGGAGTATGCATAATTGTGTTCAAAAAATAAAACTGCATATCGGAAAATTTGAACCTTTGATTATAATAAAGGTTATGGTTTGTATTATAAAAACGTATGCAGATTTTGAAAAATGTCACATATAGAGGTCAATACCTCGCAATGACACCAATGAGTACGTGATGTTTATAGTCGATATGAACGGGACGCTTCATTAAGTCTCTCCAAAGAACCATTAAAATTGTTCATTAAAACCTTATCATATACTCATCCACATCTAATAACAAGAATTACCATACCAATCTGCTGGAATTAGCAATCAGTATTTTGAAATCTCACAGCATGTCTACATCAATAGTTATATGTATACATATAACCTTTATCTCTTAGAATTACGATTTTCCATCCTGAAATTCTGAAAAACACCAAGTCTACGAATCAATACTCTAAATTCTGAAGAAAAAAAAAGAAGCTGAATACAGTAGAAAAAACTGTACACGATCTTAACAGTCGAAGGTATAAAGATAAAGAATAGTATGTGGGCAAAGCTCAGAAAAGATGGAACTGGAAAATGGATTGAGCAAACTATGAAGGAAGTTGTGGATAAATCATAAAGACTAAACCCGCCTTCAAAGAATCCACATGATTCAGTATCTGTTCAAGTCATTAATGAATGCCATACTCCTGAAATCTACGCTTTTACGAACAAATCTTCATCATCATCCATCGATATTATAAATTCTAAGATATCCTCGTATAATTCATTATAAATATCCTCGATATTTCTGAAGATATTTTCATGACTATTCTTATCTAAAATCATTTATCTTTTCTCGATATCAGTGTTACATCAGAAAGAAAACTGTTTTAGTTTCTAAACTCTGAAATTTCCAATTTAAAATTTGAATGTTTTTGAAGTAGTGTTGGGAACTGAAGCATGAGTTAGTATAATATAATGACATTTGATCAACGTGATTATATTACAGTAAGTCATGATGAGTTTCTAATGGAACGTGATGATTCACAGATAATAACTTCATCATGTGCAATGTTACACGAATCTTACATTCTATCCAATCTAAAAACACATCAAGAACATATTTTTTTGATAGTTCTATCTTTCCTCCTGAATTCTGGTAATTTAACCAATCAAGATCGTGCTATTATAATCTCTCTCTTAGAACATTAGTCATGTTCATTCGAAATTTCATAACTACGAATTCTGGACCATTAATTGCTGTGCTTAATGGCAAAAAGAGAAAACAAAAGAATGAAACTCCGAAATATAAATGGGAGTGTGGAAATAAAGGAAATGAAGAGGGCGGATTTATAGTAAAATATTCGACAGAGCAATCAAAACAGATCATCGCATTTAACCAAGAAGAAATCTAATTTCCTTGGTCACCGAAGAACCAAATCTTATTTAGAAGATTTTCTTTAATCCCTTGAATTCCGGAATTCAAACGTGACTACGTCAAAAGTAAGACGAATCTTAAATTCCTCATTTCACTCTTTTGTGATAACTTCACTCGTAATCATCACATAAATGAATTCTTTTATCCATATTACTCAATGATGATAAAACTCTATTTATTAACTCATATTCATCATGAAAACATTTTTATTGTTAGCCATAACCACCTCACTCAATTTTCGGGACGAAATTTCTTTAACGGGTAGGTACTGTGATGATCCGGAAATTTCCGACCAAATTTAAACTTAATTCTTATTTGATTTCGAAATGATAAGCAAAGTCTATTAAATCGAGTCTCAAAAATTTTGAACTATTTATATGGATTCATTTACCCGTTGACTACTATTAGCAATTCACGAAAAATTGTGTGTAAATAAATATGTAAATATATATGTATAAACAAATTCTATACAAAAGTAATATTATATATATATATATATTGTAATTTAAAAATATTAAAGATTCAATAACTATATAACTGGTAAATATGATATAATAAATGGTAATAAATTTATAATGTTAATATTAATACCATTAGTTTCACTATTATTATTAATATTTGTATCATAAATATTATTATATAAAGTATATATATATTTATATAAAATTTGATATGTACAAGTACTATTATTAATATTAGTATTATTATCATTATTATTATTTCTATTATTAGTATTATATATTATTATTAATTATTATTATTATTATTATTAATACCATAAAAATAATACAATTTATCATTTATATCATTAATAATATTATTTAATTATTGATTATTATTATTTTCATAGTAGTTATGATTATTATTAATTATTATTATTATTGTTTATATAATTATTATTACTATTAGTATTGATATTGTTATTAATATATTTACTTATTTATTAATACAAATTATATATAAAAATCAAAAATTTTATATTTAGATCCTGTTATACATGTATATATATATATATGTATATATATATATATATATATATATATATATATATATATATATATATATATATATATATATATATATATATATAACTGATTTGCTTATATTTATATAAAAACAGTATATTCATTTATAAATAAAGATAAATCCGTAATTACATCATAGGATCCAAATCTGTTTCAATTTGTCAATATAAATGTGGGTGACTGATTACCTGTACAGATTAGTTATACTTCAACATCACTTTTATTTTTGATTTCCTGTATTACTTGTGATTCCTTGTCGATCAACAACTCTATAAAAAAAATCAACCATCTCATATTCTCTGCATACATTTTATTCGATCCTTTTATCATCACTATCAACTTTCCATATATTTGTAAGCTTAATTTGAGAGTGCATAAACACCCACTTTCACAAAATACAACACTCATTACCACCACTGTTAGATGTTTCGATCACCATAACCATATACACATCACCATCTCCGTCAACAACCAGTTCACCACCTACACCGCTCATAGTATGTAGAGACCCGTCCTAATCCATTCGGACGAAGTCCATATCGATTATAAACGATTCACAACAGTTGATTACATAGCGAGGTACTTGACCTCTATATGATACATTTTACAAACATTGCATTCGTTTTTGAAAAGACAATCTTTCATTACATCTAAAGTTGACGACATGCATACTATTTCATAATATATCTTACTATAATTGACTTAATAATAATCTTGATGAACTCAACGACTCGAATGCAACGTCTTTTGAAATATGTCATGAATGACTCCAAGTAATATCTCTAAAATGAGCAAATGCACAACGGAAGATTTCTTTCGTACCTGAGAATAAACATGCTTTAAAGTGTCAACCAAAAGGTTGGTGAGTTCATTAGTTTAACATAAATAATCATTTCCATCATTTTAATAGACCACAAGATTTTCATTTCTCATAAATATACGGGAGACAAAAATAATCATTCGTATGGATTGAACACCTGGTAACCGACATTAACTAGATGCATATAGAATATCCCCTATCATTCCGGGAAACCCTTCAGACATGATATAAATAAAACGAAGTACTAAAGCATCCGGTACTTTGGATGGGGTTCGTCGGGCCCATAGATCTATCTTTAGGATTCGCGTCAATTAGGTTGTCTGTTCCCTAATTCTTACATTACCAGACTTAATAAAAAGGGGCATATCCGATTTCGATATTTCAACCATAGAATGTATTTTCACGTACTTGTGTCTATTTTGTAAAACATTTATAAATATTGCGCATGTATTCTCAGCCCAAGAATATAAAGGGTAAAAAGGCAAATGAAACTCACCTAATGTATTTTGTAGTAAAAATAAATATGACGTCATTTAACAAGTGTAAGGTTGGCCTCGGATTCACGAACCTATATTATTCATATATATATATATTAAAACATATAATTAACATGTAATAATAATCAAACCAGTTTATATATACATTATTTATTTAGTTTAGTCATATATTTGTTATTTTAAAAGTTATATATATATTTATTTTATATTTTAACATTTATACCTATAGTTATATTATTAATAAAGATAATACTACTAAAAATAAATAAAAAGTCATATGTTAATAATAATAATAATAATAATGATAATAATAATAATAATAATAATAATAATAATAATAATAATAATAATAATATTTGTGATAATAATAATGTTAATGACATTAATAATAATAATAATACTTTTTCTATTAATAATAATAATAAAAATAAAAGAAGACTACCTTAAAAAATTTCCCAAAAAAAATGCCCTAGACAAGACTCTTACCCACGACCCTTCACTTAAACTCCCACACTCTAACCAATGCTCTACTGCTATATTTTCAAATTAACTCCCATATTAATTTTATTTAACCAAGATCATAACATAACCATAATCACCTCTATTATCCCTATGTTATAATCATCATGATCCTTACAATCACAACATCATCTTTATCATACGTATCATCATCATAACATATACATCATCACTTCTCATAATCATCGCCTTTATCATCACTAACATCATCATCATTTTATAACATCAAGTCATTACCATCATAAATTATCTAAGCCCAACCGATACCCTTGCTTCACAGTCCAACAAACTGATCCAGCTCCTTTTGCTTGTTGGTGTAAACGAAAGAAAGAAAAAAATAAAAGGGTAGACACTTAAATAAGAGAAAAAACGCAGGTCATCAATCCATCATCATAGGATTCGGTTTTCTTCAAGTGGGGTATTTCCTTTTGTAAATATCGACTATAAATCTTCCACCACATCTGCTGTACCATTTGGATTTAATATATGACAAGTGGATTGCTTAAACTACTCCATATTCTCTTCATAAAGTAACGATAATTGGGATTTAGAATAAAAAAGAGTACACTTTATACTTTAGCTCATTGTCATCTAATATATATCACCTTTATCGTGTACCATCTTCATCATAAGTCTTATATCACAATAGAAATTCACATATGTTGCAGCAGTAGGAATGAAGAAGTAATTAAACAAAAAGTGGTATTGTGGAGTTCGTATAATAGCAAAAATAGAAATGAAGGTATGCATCAACTTGTAGACGATTTGGTGGTGGTTTGTGGTTGTGTTTGCAGCAGAAAAACTATAGTAGTTTCGTTGATATTGAGTTGTTGTTGTCGGATGGAAACACTGACCAGTAACCGTGATGAAACAGAAGTAAAAAGGTGGTGTTTTGGGTTTGGTTTAAACATAGAATTAAACCGTAGCAATGGGTTCTAATGATGATGCATAGGTTGTAGAAGAGGCGTATGGTGTATCTTGGTGTTAATGGTTCAACGAATATAAACAGAAACAAGGTGGCGTGGTAATGTTTCATATTGGTGATCATAGTCCGAAAATGGTGTTGTGGTTGTTCATGATGGTAGTGACGTCGGGTTGAGGCGTTTTGGGTGATGATTGTTGGTGGGTTTGATGACAGAATCCCACAGCAGCAGCTCACAAAGATGAATGATGATGGTGGTTTTCATGATGTTGAATTGGTGGCGAGTAACAAGAAGATTTCTATGGTTGTAATGTTGTTTATGGTTCGATTAGAATTTGAAAGAAAGAAGAAGGGAGACGTAGTTACAATGATGTTTGTGGTTCTCGGTTGAAAAAGAGTGGTGGTGGAAGGGTGCTGCTTAGAGAAACAAAAGGAGATACATGGTGGTGTTGTGTTATGTTTTTGATTCGATGGAAATTGCAGGGTGTTGGTTTTGGTTCACAAGGAAACAAGAAGCATAGCTAGATAGGTGGTGATTAATGATTTGTGCAGTTTCAAGAATTGATAGATAGATAGATGTTTGTATTTTAAATTGAACCGACACTTTCTCACAACTGAAATAGGACACAGAGAAATTAAGAAAAGTTGATTATGATAGAATTGGATTTAGTAATACATATCTATATAAGATTTAATCTGTATTTAGTAATACTCCTATTATTATAGATAATAATAAATAATAACTTATAATTTAATTTATTACATATTTTTAATTATGTGATATTTAAATATTACATAATATAAAATAATACATATATAATTTTTAATTATACTCTATATATATATAAATATACACGAAATTTTAATTAGGTTTAGAAGTCCTATAAATATACATCTTTATTATCTAATGTATTATTTTATTTAATTTTAATGTTTCAATTGTATTTTAGTATTTCACATTATCATGTATATTTATACTTATTTCTATCTGTCTGTATCTATATATATATATATATATATATATATATATATATATATATATATATACATATTTCTTTACAAACAATTTTTCGTGAATCGTTGGAAACAGTCGAAGAGTAATTGTATAAATGAAAATAGTTCAAAAATTTTTGAGCAATATAACAGACTTTGCTTGTCGTGTTGAAATTATATAAAGATTAAGTTTAGATTTGGTCGGAAATTTCCGGGTCGTCACAGTACCTACCCGTTAAAGAAATTTCGTCCCCGAAATTTGATAGAGGTCGTCATGGTTGACAATAAGTATGTTTTCATGACAATTATGAGTTGATAATAGAGTTTTATTACTGTTTAGTAATATGGATAAGATAATTCGATTACTCGAAGATTACGAGTGAAGCTATCACAAAATAGTGAAATGGAAATGACAAGTTTCATCATAACTTTTGACTAGTCATGGTTGAATTTAGAAAATAGGGTGCGTCTTAACTTTTGACATAGAGGGTTAAATTCCGGAATTCAAGGGATTTTAAAAAAATCTTCGAAATCTAAAAGATTTGATTCTTCGGCGAGTAAGGAAGTTAAGATCTCTATAATTAAATACGGTGATCTGCCTTGATTACTCTGTCTGATATTTCCATTATAAATTATACTTTTCCGTTCCATTATTTTCACCGCTTCTATATTCAATTCCCAATTTCAAAAGATTTTGAAAATGCTTAATCCAATTCTGATCCTTGTCCTTATTCTTACTATCGCAACAATCATTCTCCTTTCCCAACTTCCACCGGAGGAATTTGTTTTCTTCTACTTCGCCCTTGGGGTTATAGTGTTTTTAATTCTCCCATGTCTTTATGTTGCGATAAACATTGATATACACGGTTTGTAGTTTATGTGCTGTTATCGGGCTTTATATCTTCCCTTATACTTCGAAGTCCTTGCTTCTGTTTTCCATAATGATTGTCATCCCAAGTTAATACTTCCCCCTATTTGCTGCGATTTATACTCCCATTTCTATTTTGGAGCTTTGTCCCTTCATTTCTTCTTCTTGCGATTGGGCATCTCTTGTAATGGTCCAGAATTCGTAGATATAAGTTTCAGAATGAACATTGTTATTGTTCTAAGAAAGAAACGGTAATAGCACAATTTGACTTGTCAAATTACCAGAATTCAAGGAAAGATAGGACTATCAAGAAAAACATGTTCTTGATATGTTTATAGATTAGACAGAATGTAAGAGTCGTGTAACATGGCATATGATGATGTTATGATCTGAGAATCATCACGTTCCATTAGAAACTCAGCATGACTTACTGTAATATAATCACGTTGATCAAGTGTCATTATATTATACTAACTCATGCATCAGTTCCCAACATTACTTCAATAACATTCATATTTTAAGCTCGAAAGTTTACAGAATATAGAAACTAACAGTTTCTATATGATGTAACACTGATAGCACGAAGAGATTAATGATTTTAGATAAGAATAGTTATGAAAATATCTTCAGAAATATGGAGGATATTTATAATGAAAGATACTATGATATCTTGGATTTTCTAATATCGAAGGATGGTAAAGAAAATTTTTCCGCAAGCGTTTGGAGTCAGAAGCAAGGTATTTGCTAAAGATTTCATCAGAAACAGAATCATCAGGATTCTTAATGTACAAGTTTAGTCCTTGTGATTTGTTCAGAGACTCTTTTGTAGTTTGCTCAATCAGTTTTTCAGTTTCAAACTTTTTCTGAGCTTTGCCAACATACAATTCTTTATTATCAACTTTTGGCTGTTGAGGTCATTTACAGTTTTTGTTGCTTCATTCAATTTTTCAAAATTCAGAGTATTAATTCGCAGAATGGGTGTTTTTCAGAATTTCAGAATGGAAGATCATAGTTCTAAGAGATAAATATTATATGGATATATATAACTGTTGATGTGGGAATGTTGCGAGCCTTACAATACAAATTTGCTGATTCCCGGTAATTGGTATGACAATTTTTGTTACAAGATGCGGATGAGTATATTATAGGGTTTCAATAAATAAATATAATGATTTATCGGAGAGGTTCAAACCAATAAGCAACGAGGTTGCTGGTACGTCTGCTGATAATATGGTAGAATATGAAAGGTTCCTCGGTAACAATAAAAGAGCACGCATATATATCAAGGTTATAATAAGGTTGTTTCGAATGAAAAGTCGAAGTTATCTTGCTGGAGCTGTGACAAAATTCGCTACTTTGAAAAGAGATTATCAAGTTATTTTAGGTAATAATAACACTAAGGAATTAGCACAACTACGTGTTAAATGTTTATTCAGTTTCCGAGAGTTTTCGGGTGTATAACTATATGCATAAGTCTTTTCTTCTGTAGATGAAGTGCGGTTGGTTCATCCTCTCGAGTGAGGTGTTTTCAAGAATCATGAATGGTTTGAACGTAAATTAGAATCGTCAAGATACAAATGAGGTTTAAGTTGAAATCAAGTGGCAACTTGAAGAATTGTTTAGTTTCATATGTTATAGTCAATATTTTAATTCATTTTAATTGTCCAATGTTGGTAGTTCACAGTTGATAGTCCACAGTTAGCAATTCAATAATTCATATATTGTTTAATATATAATATTCGAATTAATTAATACGTATCATGACCCGTATTCGTCTCAGACTCGATCACAACTCAAAGTATATATATATTATTGTAGAATCAACCTCAACTCTGTATAGAGAACTCGATCATTACTGCATATAGAGTGTCTATGGTTATTCCAAATAATATATATATATGTGTCGATATGATATGTCAAAACCTTGTATACGTGTCCCGATATTTAAAGTGCGTAAAATAAATACAGAAATTAAATGACGGTAAATAAAATGCGTAAATTAAATAACAGAAATTAAATGACGATAAATAGAATTGCGATAATTAAATTGCGATAAACAAACTGCGATAAATAAAATATAATCAGTTAGCTAGGAACAGTTAGCTGGAACAGTTAGCGTGGATTCTTAACAAAATTTTCTTAGTTAATTTGTTTATTTCTATCAAATTTTCATTTCATCAAATGTGTTCTTCATTATGCCACTTGTTGGATTCTGATAGATCAAAATCCAAATATGAAATTGAATGAAAAGGGTTATTCTGCGGTGAACGGATACGTATAACGGTAGATGTAGGTAGGATAGTAAACGACTGTCGAATCAAATTCGAAGAACGTACAGTGCAACTTATTAATGTGGAATCTAAATATTCCTCGGGTATTACCTACCCGTTCAAATATTTTCACAATTTACAATAAAACTTTTAATTACAATCTTTATGAAAACATATATACATATATATTTTCTTCAGACGTAATCATGGATTTAATGAGTTAATGTGATATTAAACTCATCAGATTTACGGCTAGAACTAGAGTACATAATCTCCAAAACATTAGAGATTACATAATCGCCATGAAGGACGAAGATAGTTTATGTAGAGCGATTCATAGAACGATGATTATGCTTGAGGTATAGATTGTGAGGTTGAGACGTGTGATGATGTTGTGATTGTTGGTACTGGTTATGCTGCTGGTGCTGCTGATGGTGGTACTGTTGTTATTGGTGCTACAAGTGTTGTTGGTGCTGAGGTTTGTGATGATGTTGTTTTAGTAAGTATAGCTTGTAGATCACACACCATCCTTGTTAGGTTTTCTACCCTACCCTCTATCATTTCTATCCAACCACTCATCTGATTCAATATATCTTGATTATCAATTCGAAGTTCCCTAACTTCTTCTAATATTCCCCTTCTATTGGTATTCGGAAGTAGAGGTTGAATATTTTCTGAGATTGCAGTAATGCGACCTTCGAGGTGGAAAACTTTAGTAAGAAGGGTGAATACAGTGTTGCGCATAGGTTCGCCGGTGAGTACATCGTTTTCTCCGATGTTAGGGGGTAAGTTTGGTTCGCCGTAAGGCTCGCCTTCTTAATTTCTCCATCTAGTGAGTAAGTCTCGGACCCACCCCCATCTCCTCCAGAAAGAAAAATAACTAAATGGTTAGGGCACTTCTGGTTCATTGACTTCAGAGTCTGCTTCAATATACATCTCGAAATTGCTTCCGGAACTAATGGAATCCAAGCTAGGTGTAGGATCCATCTCTCACGATCAGTTAAAGGGTTTTGATATGAAATGATTTTCGAATATCGAATGATATTCTAATTATATATAGAATATCTATACATACTTCCAAAGGTCCCGTGAATTACGGAGAAAATTAAGGAAACGTGTCAGATAAAGTCTACAGTGACAGATACGTTAAGATATGGATTAGTATATATGCTAAGATATTAATTTTGTCTATACACTATTCATGCAATCATTGCAGTAAGATGTGTCTAGACTAAGAATAATGAGTAGGTAATTTCCTAAGGATGATAAGTAGGTGATTTCCGACAAAAATGATAAGCAAAACCTTTTGACATGCAGACTCGGTCGAAGTCCAGACTTACTAATGCATCCTAATGACTTATCAGTTAGACACACTAATGCAGACCTGGTTCACTAAGACCACCGCTCTGATACCAACTGTAGAGACCCATCCTAATCCATTCGGATGAAGTCCATATCAATTATAAACGATTCACAACAGTTGATTACATCGCGAGGTACTTGACCTCTATATGATATACAAACATTGCATTCGTTTTTGAAAAGACAATCTTTCATTACATCTAAAGTTGACGACATGCATACCATTTCATAATATATCTTACTATAATTGACTTAATAATAATCTTGATGAACTCAACGACTCGAATGCAACATCTTTTGAAATATGTCATGAATGACTCCAAGTAATATCTCTAAAATGAGCAAATGCACAGCGGAAGATTTCTTTCGTACCTGAGAATAAACATGCTTTAAAGTGTCAACCAAAAGGTTGGTGAGTTCATTAGTTTAACATAAATAATCATTTCCATCATTTTAATAGACCACAAGATTTTCATTTCTCATAAATATACGTCCCATGCATAGAGACAAAAATAATCATTCGTATGGATTGAACACCTGGTAACCGACATTAACTAGATGCATATAGAATATCCCCTATCATTCCGGGAAAACCTTCGGACATGATATAAACAAAACGAAGTACTAAAGCATCCGGTACTTTGGATGGGGTTCGTCGGGCCCATAGATCTATCTTTAGGATTCGCGTAAATTAGGGTGTCTGTTCCCTAATTCTTATATTACCAGACTTAATAAAAAGGGGCATATTCGATTTCGATAATTCAACCATAGAATGTAGTTTCACGTACTTGTGTCTATTTTGTAAAACATTTATAAATATTGCGCATGTATTCTCAGCCCAAAAATATAAAGGGTAAAAAGGTAAATGAAACTCACCTAATGTATTTTTTAGTAAAAATACATATGACGTCATTTAACAAGTGTAAGGTTGGCCTCGGATTCACGAACCTATATTATTATTCATATATATATTAAAACATATAATTAACATGTAATAATAATCAAACCAGTTTATATATACATTATTTATTTAGTTTAGTCATATATTTGTTATTTTAAAAGTTATATATATATTTAGTTTGTATTTTAACATTTATACCTATAGTTATATTATTAATAAAGATAATACTACTAAAAATAAATAAAATGTCATATGTTAATAATAATAATAATAATAATAATAATAATAATAATAATAATAATATTTGTGATAATAATAATGTTAATGACATTAATAATAATAATAATACTTTTTCTAATAATTAATAATAATAATAAAAATAAAAGAAGACTACCTTAAAAAATTTCCCAAAAAGAATGCCCCAGACAAGACTCGAACCCGCAACCCTTCACTTAAACTCCCACACTCTAACTAATGCTCTACTGTTATATTTCCGAATTAACTACCATATTAATTTTATTTAACCAAGATCATAACATAACCATAATCACCTCTATTATTCCTATGTTATAATCATCATGATCCTTACAATCACAACATCATCTTTATCATATGTATCATCATCATAACATATACATCATCACTTCTCATAATCATCGCCTTTATCATCACTAACATCATCATCATTTTATAACATCAAGTCATTACCATCATAAATTAGGGAAAATGCTTGATTCAGACTTGTGGATCGACAGAAATGCTGAAACCAGAAATATTGAGCAGCAGCCCAGCCCAGCAAAAAAAATAATAATTGGATCACGGCCTCGTAACATAAATTATCTAAGCCCAACCGATACCCTTGCTTCACAGCCCAACAAACTGATCCAGCTCCTTTTGCTTGATGGTGTAAACGAAAGAAAGAAAAAAATAAAAGGGTAGGCAATTAAATAAGAGAAAAAACGCAGGTCATCCATCCATCATCACAGGATTCGGTTTTCTTCAAGTGGGGTATTTCCTTTTGTAAATATCGGCTATAAATCTTCCACCACATGTGCTGTACCATTTGGATTTAATATATGACAAGTGGGTTGCTTAAACTACTCCATATTCTCTTCATAAAGTAACGATAATCGCAATTTAGAATAAACAAAAGAGTACACTTTATACTTTAGCTCATTGTCATCTAATATATATCACCTTTATCGTGTACCATCTTCATCATAAGTCTTCTATCGCAACAGAAATTCACATATGTTGCAGCAGTAGGAACGAAGAAGTAATTAAACAAAAAGTGGTGTTGTGGAGTTCGTATAATAGCAGAAACAGAAATGAAGGTATGCATCAGCTTGTAGATGATTTGGTGGTGGTTTGTGGTTGTGTTTGCAGAAGAAAAACTATAGTAGTTTCGTTGATATTGAGTTGTTGTTGTCGGATGGAAACACTGACCAGTAACCGTGATGAAACAGAAGTAAAAAGGTGGTGTTTTGGGTTTGGTTTAAACAGAGAATTAAATTGTAGCAATGGGTTCTAATGATGATGCATAGGTTGTAGAAGAGGTGTATGGTGTATCTTGGTGTTAATGGTTCAACGAATATAAACAGAAAGAAGGTGGCGTGGTAATGTTTCATATTGGTGATCATAGTCCGAAAATGGTGTTGTGGTTGTTCATGATGGTAGTGATGTCGGGTTGAGGTGTTTTGGGTGATGATTGTTGGTGGGTTTGATGACAGAATCCCACAGCAGCAGCTCACAAAGATGAATGATGATGGTGGTTTTCATGATGTTGAATTGGTGGCGAGTAACAAGAAGATTTCTATGGTTGTAATGTTGTTTATGGTTCGATTAGAATTTGAAAGAAAGAAGAAGGGAGACGTAGTTACAATGATGTTTGTGGTTCTCGATTGAAAAAGAGTGGTGGTGGAAGGGTGCTGCTTAGAGAAACAAAAGGAGATACATGGTGGTGTTGTGTTATGTTTTTGATTCGATGGAAATTGCAGGGTGTTGGTTTTGGTTCACAAGGAAACAAGAAGCATAGCTAGATAGGTGGTGATTAATGATTTGTGCAATTTCAAGAATTGATAGATAGATAGATGTTTGTATTTTAAATTGAATCGACACTTTCTCACAAGTGAAATAGGACATAGAGAAATTAAGAAAAGTTGATTATGATAGAATTGGATTTAGTAATACATATCTATATAAGATATAATCTGTATATAGTAATACTCCTATTATTATAGATAATAATAAATAATAACTTATAATTTAATTTATTACATATTTAGAATTATGTGATATTTAAATATTACATAATATATATAATAATACATATATAATTTTTAATTATACTCTATATATATATAAATATACACGAAATTTTAATTAGGTTTAGAAGTCCTATAAATATACATCTTTATTATCTAATGTATTATTTTATTTAATTGTAATGTTTCAATTGTATTTTAGTATTTCACATTATCATGTATATTTATACTTATTTCTATCTGTCTGTATCTATATATATATATATATATATATATATATATATATATATATATATATATATATATATATATATATATATATATATATATTTCTTTACAAACAAGTGTTCGTGAATCGTTGGAAACAGTCGAAGGGTAATTGCATAAATGAAAATAGTTCAAAAATTTTTTAGACTCAATCTAACAGACTTTGCTTGTCGTGTCGAAATCATATAAAGATTAAGTTTAGATTTGGTCGGAAATTTCCGGGTCGTCACATAGTAGGCAACCACCAACACCGGATCTCCATCACTACAGTAAACCTCCACCAGGAACAACCACAACACCACTTGATCGGTAACTATTATCTTCCTTTGTGATTACAATTTTCTTCTATTATTTCATAATTCTTGTTCGATCAACACAAAACGCCTTTAACAACATAAACCCACTACCATCTTGACAACCTATCACCACCTCTTCCTTAACCATTACATGAATCAACCATCATCAACTGCTACTTTGTGGTACTGTTTTGAACAGGCTACTCACGCACATCACCATTATCAACCTCTATAATTTCTGTATCTTTCGAACCCTCACAACCACAAACTATATTTGATTGTTTCTGTTCGAACAGGCCACGAACCCAGGACCAAAATCAATATCAAACTTCCATGATTTCTTGCTCGTTTCTTTCTGTTTATAACCAACATTTCACCACCATAAACCGCTACCACCACTCTCACTTTTCACTCTCTCTCCCTCTCTTATTTTTGTTTAGAAACTACCATCCCACCATCACTATTCTTTCCGTGAGCTACTATAAACAAGGCTGCTATACAGTTTGATTTCAACCAACTGCTAAGCTGTGATTTTTGTTTCTACAAAAATCGATTAACGGACACCCTTAAGACTCTTAATAAGCTGCTGAAATCATCGAACCACTTCATGTATATAATAAGGTTTAGGAACGACACATGTAGTGGATGAAGCACATGTGCTAAATAATTTAAAGGGATTATGAGGGTTGTTGTACCCACTCGATTCCTTTATCAAAAGTTGATGTTACGGGATATTATTTAAATTATTATGGGCACCGAAATTCTATCAATAAGGATGATTTACAACAAGTGAAGAAATAATCCTTCTGGTCCTGTCCACTAACACGACGTTCACATATTAATGGTATTACTTTATTAAAGTTAATAAGGATCATAATGATGATTATGATATTGTGTCTATAAATTTTGCTGGAGGTATTACTTTGAAACCAGGCCGTGGGCCTTTAATTCCTATTATTTTGGGCCGATTAAAAAGCATTCTTTTTAGATCACAACAAACATGGGCTTCATAAATTTTGAGCTGCAAATGATTGGGCTCAAATGGTGATCTTATTACTGATAAAACGCTAGCGATGATGGTTGGAAACTGATGATGCTATAGTGTAACGATGGTGATGATAAAAAGATAAGATGATGATAGGTAACAGGTTTCATTCTCGAATCAATTTAAGAAACGATGATAAAAATGATTATGATTAGGATTAAGTTAATAACTTGATTATGTTATAATGTTGATCGGGGTACACTTAGATAATGATAATGATACAATTAATCATTCGTTGTTCTCTGATTCTAATCAAATATTAATGATGATAATGATGGGTTTATGATTATAAAAGAATCATGATAACATGACGGGGTACTAGGTAATGATAATAATACATGATATGATAAGTAGAAGATGATGGAAATGGTTAATGATAAACGATGATGATAGTAATTAGGATTAAGGTGATGATGGTAATTATAAACGAAAATGATAGATGATGTGATGATGACGGTAATAAAATGATGATACTAGGAAGAAGATGAATACATGATTAAAGAAACGATGGTATGATGATTATGATGCAAACGTGTAGAGTGAAGATGAGGATAAATTGATCAAAACCCTTTCTGTTAAACTGCTGTATTTTAATCGGGTACACAATATTAATTCATTTAGAATTGGGCTTCAGAATTGGGCTTCTTTTAAAATATCAATGGGTCGAGATCCAAAGTTTATGCTTTATGTTGGGCTATTCGGGTGTGACATAGAAAACGAGGTATATCAATTATATCAATTAACTCAGAAAGACAGAATTGGATGGGTGGTTTAGGGTGTTAGCGATTGAGCGAGAGATCGCGAGTTCGAGCCCGGGCTGCGACATCTTTTTAGGAAGCTATTCTCTAAGGTTGTATACTTATTATTCATATTATTATTATTATTATTATTATTATTATTATTATTATTATTATTATTATTATTATTATTATTATTATTATTATTTTTATTATTATTATTATAATTAAACATTATTAGTATTATTATTACTAACAAAATCATTATTAGTATTATCCTTATTATTAATATGATTATCATTATTAGTATTATTTTTATCATTATTATTATAATTAAAATTACTAACTTTAGTTTTGAATATATCTTGTATATAAAACTTAACTATATTTTTATGATCTTAAACTAAAAAGATAGATATTATAAATTAGATACAAACTTTAAATATATAGAAGTATATATAATAAGTATACTACTTTTACTAATAAAAATACTTTTTGTTTAATTACGTTTTAATATAACTCGAATTTATTAAAAATGTTATCATATTAAAAATTATGAGTATTTAAAAATATTAATACTAAGTACTTATCCAAAATATTTTAATAAAATATATAGTAGATTATTATGATAATTTAATAGTGTATATATAAAATAAATATATTTAAGTAATTATTAATATTGAATTTAATATCACAAGTATATTACTAATATCAAAATATATATTTATTTGAATATTATTATATGTGTTAATATACATACTTGATATAGGTTCGTGAATCCGATGCCAACCTTACACTTGTTCAATGTAGTCATATGTATTTTTACTTTAAAATACATTATGGTGAGTTTCATTTGCTCCCTTTTTAAATGTTTTTGCAATATATATTTTTGGGACTGAGAATACATGCGCTGCTTTTATAATTGTTTTACGAAATAGACACAAGTAATCGAAACTACATTCTATGGCTGGATTATTAAACCGAATATGCCCCTTTTTAGTCTGGTAATCTAAGAATTAGGGAACAGACACCCTAATTGACGCGAATCCTAAAGATAGATCTATTAGGCCCAACAAGCCCCATCCAAAGTACCGGATACTTTAGTACTTCGAATTTATCATGTCCGAAGGGAGTTCCGGAATGATAGGGGATATTCTATATGCATTTTGTTAAGGTCGGTTACCAGGTGTTCAATCCATATGAATGATTTTTGTCTCTATGCATGGGACGTATATTTATGATAAATGAAAAATGAAAATCTTGTGGTCTATTAGAATGATGAAAATGATCGATTATGATTAACTAATGAACTCACCAACCTTTTGGTTGACACTTTAAAGCATGTTTATTCTCAGGTATGAAAGAAATCTTCTGCTGTGCATTTGCTCATATTAGAGATATTACTTGAAGTCATTCATGACATATTTCAAAAGACGTTGCATTCGAGTCATTGAGTTCATTAAGATTATTATTAAGTCAATTATAGTTGGATATATTATGAAATGGTATGCATGCCGTCAACTGTCGATGTAATGAAAGTTTGTCTTTTAAAAACGAATGCAATGTTTGTAAAATATATCATATAGAGGTCAAGTACCTTGCGATGTAACCAAATGTAATGTATTCGTCCAGATGGATTAGGACGGGTCTTTTCAACAAGGGGGCATGCTCCCATTGTAAAGTTCATTCTGATTCTTCCCACAACCCTGATTGGTACTCTTGTAATCCCTGTTATTCGAATAGCTGTTTCACGAATGGCATTATGAACGCTAAAATGGAAAAGTCCCAAAGCAATCCATGTAAATTATATAAGCCTCACTTCATGTGTCGGTATAAATCCTCTTAATACGATGATTTGCAATAATTGCTGATATGATTACTGGGCTTTTAGACAATCTCCAATTCCTTATCGTGTGAAAAATGATTGGAGCATACATCTAATATTCTCCATTCTCTTCCCTTTGTATCTCTTTATCTACATCATCATTCTAAATTACCCTGATTCTCATATCTGGAGACGGATCTCCGTCTTCTTTTCTTTCTTCCTTCTTGCCTTTTTTGTCCCTTGCGTTATGCTCCATCCGTCCTCCCCTTTGATTTTTCTCTTGCCAAGCCAAACGCTTATTTGGGTCATTTCTGCGATACCTTCTTCCTGGTAACAAATGATTAAATTCCCCAGCTTTAATTTTTGCAATAATCTCTCGCATTAAAGATTTGCAATTATAAGCATCATGGCCGTAAGCTTCATGGAAGTCACACCACAGATCATTTTTAAGTCCAACTCTTTCCTCCATTAGTGCCGGAGGGTTGAAAGTTTTTCTCACAGGTTTTGTGAACAAGATTTCACGAGGGGTTTTTGTTAATGCAATAATCAAAGGGTTTCTTTCAAGTACCCTGCGATGATTATGTTGATTGCTATTATTTCCTTTCCGTGCTTAATGATGATAATCACTCCTTGAAACGACCAAACTCGTCGTTAAACTGACCCATATTTTTTTAACGTAATAGTATTTACAACATTTAGGCCCTAATTATGTTTCCAAAAATATCTTCATTACAATAGTAAGTTTAATCGACTTTAAAATATTTATTAGATAAGTTGTAACACAAAACGGGCATACAACCCAAGACACGTTTGACATAACCAAAAGACACTAATAAGTTTTCCAACAAAAAGATCGAGCATGGTGATTGGGAACGATCTACCCAATCCTATGAAATCGAAAAGCCAAGTCTTCTAAGCATCACAAGCTAGCTCACTAGTCCCGGTACTTACCCTTGCCGCCATCATGTGAACCTATAAAAATAAAGTCAACGAGAGGGTAAGCTAACGCTTAGTGAGTGAGAATATACTACATATATACATGTGCATAAAATGGACACGCCACACAACAATAATCAAATAGCAAATACCGGAGCATCCAAGCATAAAGGCAAGCTAATCTAAGCATACCGTACGATCGCTATACAACAAGCTAATAATATCAACAAATGAAAGTACACCAACAACGATATGTACAACGCCATCAAGCTACACCCGGAGTGTTAGCTACAACACAACAATACGACAATATATATATATATATATATATATATATATATATATATATATATATATATATATATATATATATATATATATAACAACGCATAAACCGCCCAAGGTTAACCCCTTAACACAATACCGAAAGCCAAATACCAAATACCAAAATGAATATTGGCCGAAACTACACGACCCTTAGTAAATCCGCACCACACGCGTGTGATGACCCGGAAATTCCGACCAAATTTAAACTTAATCTTTATATATTTTCGGCACAACAAGCAAAATCTGTAGTGTTGAGTCTCAAAATTTTGAAACCATAATCATGTAACCAATTACCCTTTTGATTATCCCGACGATTCACGAACAGTTGTGTGAAAATAAATATATAAATATATATATAATTATAAGTGTATATAATATTTTGAATTACTAAAATATATTTTAATCAACTAGAATTAAAAATGTGAATCAACAAATAAACTCAGTAGGTTATTATTAAAATGATCATATATATATATATATATATATATATATATATATATATATATATATATAGATTTATATTATTATTGTGAATATACATAGACATATGTATAAAAGACTCTTACTAATAACTATTATATTGTAACATTTATAAACATTCATAAATATTAAATATTTAAATTATATTACCATATAATATATATTATAAATAGAATATAATTAATAAATTGTGATATTAAAATATTAAATTTGAATTATGAGTTAAAATATAATTAATACTAATGTTATTAATACTCTTATTAAAAATAATTTATATACAAATATTATCATTACTAATATTATCATCAATAATAATATAATTAGTATTATTATCAATAATGATACTATTATTAAAATGATATTATAACTTATCATTACAATCACTTTTATTATATATCATATCATTATTATTATCTTTATTAATATTATTATTGTTAATATTATTAATATCATTAATAATTATTATTATTATTATTATCCTTATTATTATATATTAATAATTATTATTAATATTATTAGAATTGTTATTATTAATACATTATAATTTATTTTATAAACCACGAATTATATACTGGATCAGTTTTCCTATCACCATCATTCTGTATCAAATTGATTCTTATGTCTTCAAGAATCGTACGAATCACCAACTCCACCACTGGTATAATCCAAAATTGTAAGAAATCGTATCCACCTTTTTATATTTTTTTAACGTCCGTGAGATTTAGTCTGTCGATTCCATTTGCTATAAACCAAATGATTTCCTTTTAATTCATTCAAGCCTTCATCATCAATATCAATTCCAATTCCATTTAACCACTAATGGGTGTTGAAATTAACAGAAAAATATGAAAATAAGCGTATACCTTTGTTCTTCATTCATTCGACCAAAACTTCGATTCCAACCAAATTATTAAAATGTAGTTATGTAATGTTGTTAGGAATCATTCATGTAAACTTCCTGTAAAATATCAAATCCCAATTCTTCATATTGAAATCAAATTTTTGAAGTCAAACTTTTAAAACAAAAGTCAACAGTTTCTTGTGGATTCAAATTAGTGGCTTAGATGATGTTCCAATTGAAATTTTCGATCTCCGAAGATTTCATGAGTGATTTCCTACATAATTCGTGTTGTAACCATTTTCCAAAAAGTTCTTAAACTCAAAAATCATTATATTTTTGTTGTTTATTTCGAATGGCAGTAAGTAAGCAGAGGCACTCTAATTTTTTTTGGTTATTTTGTTTTCTTTTAGATTAATCACAACCACACCACTTAAGAAGTTTTAATTACAATTAAAAGTCATAATCTAATTATTGTAAGAATGGTTTTTGCATTTGGGTCGTCTGAGTTTTTAGAAGAGGAAGAGAACACATAACTATAAGTATGAGTTATATAAAAATGGAAATGGGTATATAACCGAAAAGGAATGTAAAGCGGACGGTTTAGTGGGTGTTCGGGTTTACAGGAGGTCGCGGGTTCGATCCGTGGCAGCGACATGTTTTTTTAGAAAATCTATTTCTTGAGGTAGTTTCATCTTTTATTATTATTATTATTATTATTATTATTATTATTATTATTATTATTATTATTATTATTATTATTACTATTGTTATTAATATTAAAATATTAAGGATAATCATGATTATTAATATAAATTTTGAGAATATTATAAATATAGTATTATTATTGTCATAAATACTAGTATTACAATTAATATGGTAATTATTATTGTAAGTATCATAATTATTAAACTTTATTATAACTACAAGTGTTGTATCTATTATTATTAATTTTAAAACTTTAATATTAGTATGAGGAATATGTTTACTATTAGTATGAGGAATATGTTTACTATTATTATTATAAAAATAATATGAATTATTATTAATTTCATAGATATTAGTATTAATATCTTTTTATGAACAAAATTAACATAAGTAATATTAGTTATGTTATCACAAGTATTATTATTATGTAATTACTAAAATCAATATCATGACTTTCATTAATAAGAAAAATTAATATTTTACAAGTATTATTATATCATATTAGTATCATTAATAGAGTTATTACTAACATTATTATCGTTATTAGTAATATCATTATTTTAATCATTTCAAATATTTTCTTGTATTATTAAAATACTATTCTAAACAAACAAATGATATTTATATATAGATATATATTATTACAAATAACCTAACAAAATTTATGCTTTTATATTATGAAATGAATATAAGTTATTAATATAAAAACTATATCACTAATAATAATTAAATTTTGTCCGAACACGAATATACGTTTTAATATATATACAAATAATATAGGTTCGTGAATCCAAGGCCAACCCTATACTTGTTCAATGTCGTTCTATGTATTTTTACTACAAAATACATTAGGTGAGTTTCATTTGTCCCCTTTTACTCTTTACGTTTTTGGGACTGAGAATAGATGCGCTGCTTTATAAATGTTTGACGAAATAGACACAAGTACTTAAAACTACATTCTATGGCTGGATTATTAAACCGAATATGCCCCTTTTATTAAGTCTGGTAATCTAAGAATTAGGGAACAGACACCCTAATTGATGCGAATCCTAAAGATAGATCTATCGGGCCCAACAAGCCCATCCAAAGTACTGGATGCTTTAGTACTTCGAAATTTATATCATGTCCGAAGGAGGATCCCGGAATGATGGAGATATTCTTATATGCATATTGTAAATGTCGGTTACTAGGTGTTCAATCCATATGAATGATATTTTTGTCTCTATGCATGAGACGTATATTTATGAGAAATGGAAATATGAAATCTTGTGGTCTATTAAAATGATGGAAATGATTATTTATGTTAAACTAATGAACTCACCAACCTTTTGGTTGACACGTTAAAGCATGTTTATTCTCAGGTACGAAAGAAATCTTCCGCCGTGCATTTGCTCTTTTTAGGGATATTACTTGGAGTCATTCATGACATATTTCAAAAGACGTGGCATTCGAGTCGTCGAGTTCATCAAGATTATTATTGAGTCAATTATAGTTAGATATATTATGAAATGGTATGCATGCCGTCCACTTTCGATGTAATGAAATATTGTCTTTTCAAAAACGAATGCAATGTTTGTAAAATGTATCATACAGAGGTCAAGTACCTCGCGATGTAATCAACTATTGTGAATCGTTTATAATCGTTACGGACTTCGTCCAGATGGATTAGGATGGGGCATCACAGTTGGTATCAGAGCGGTGGTCTTAGCGAACCAGGTCTTGCATTAGTGTGTCTAACGGATAGTTGTTAGGATGCGTTAGTGAGTCTGGACTTCGACCGTGTCTGCATGTCAAAAGTTTTGCTTATCATTTCATGTCGATAATTATTTGCTTATCATCCTTAAACTCTAGACACATCTTACTGCCTCTATTGCATAGACAGTGTATAGATAAATTCATATCTTAGCGTATCTGTTATTGTTACCTTTGCCTGACAGCTTCCGTAGATTCCTCCGTAACTCATGGGATTTTAGCATTATATATGCATATGTAAATTATGTATTGCAGGGTACTAATCTACATCCTATAATATATTTCTTATCGAAAATCCTTCATTAGATCATACGAGATGAATCCCTCAACCAGTTCGAGTCCCTCAGATTTCGATAGCTATTCCGATAGTTATTCCGACAGCTGTTCCGACATGGATATTCACCTAAGCTCCGAAAGCGGTGTCACCAAAATGAATTAATCAATCAGACATCCCCAATTCATCTAATGGTTTTATAGTCGACTAAATCAATGGAGATGAGAAGAAGGCGATCCTTTCCAATCACCAACCTGCACTTTTGGTGAAGAACCTGAAGCACTTACCAGCGAACCTGTTCGTAACACCATTTTCTCTCTCATTTCTAGAGTATCTCGCCACGACTATATCACGACTCAGATTCTATATCTTATTCATCCGCTCGTTCCGACCGACAATATACACGGAATTTATGGAAGAAGTCCACGAGCTTCGCGCCCGAGTTATAGCCTTGGAAAATATGGTGCAAAATCTACCAGCTTCAGCAACATCACTGGCACCAACAGTAGCATCAGTAACAGCACCAGTACTATCAACAATCCATGCTTCAACATCTCATTCCGTACCTCGAGTATAATCATCGTTCTACGTATCGTTCTACATCAATTATCTTCTTCCAGTATGGCGATTATGTAATCTCTAATGTTTTAGAGATTATATATTCTTATTCTAACGGTAAATCAAATGAGTCTAATATCATATTGACTCATTAAATCCTTGATTACATCTGAAGAAAATGTATATGTATATATGTTTTCATAAAGATTGTAATTAAAAATTCTTTTGTACAAACTGTTAATGATGAAAATATTTTAACGGTTAGGTAATACCCGAGGGATATTTAAGATTCACATTAAAAAGTTACACTGTACATTCTTCGAAGCTGATTCAACAGTCGTTTACTATCCTATTTACAACCACCGATATACGTATCCGTTCACCAAAGAATAACTATTCTCATTCAATTTCATATTTGGATTTTGACCTATCAGAATCCAACAAGTGGCATAATGAAGAAAAACATTGGATAAAAATAAAATTTGTTAGAAACAAACAAATTAACTATGAGAATTTTGTTAAGAATCCACGCTAACTGTTCCTAGCTAACTGATTACATTATATTTATCGCAATTTAATTATCGCAATTTACCTTCTCGCAATTTTATTTATCGTCATTTAATTTCTGTTATTTACTTTACGCACTTTATTATTCGTCATTTAATTTCTGTTATTTATTTTACGCACTTTAAATATCGGGACACGTATACAAGGTTTTGACATATCATATCGACGCATCTATATATATTATTTGGAATAACCATAGACACTCTATATGCAGTAATGATCGAGTTCTCTATACAAGGTTGAGGTTGATTCTATAATAATATATATACTTTGAGTTATGATCGAGTCTGAGACGAATATGGGTCACGATACGTATTAATTAATTCGAATATTATATATTAAATTATATATGAATTGTTGAATTGCTAACTGTGGACTATCAATCGAGGACTACCAACATTAGACAATTAAAATGAATTAAAAATATTGATTATAACATATGAAACTAAACAAATCTTCAAGTTTGCCACTTGATTTCACCCTAAAACCCCATTTGTATCTTGACGATTACAATCTGCGTTCAAACCTTTCAGGATTTTTGAAAACACCTCAATCGATAGGATGAATCAACCGCACTTCATCTACGGAAGGAAAGATTTATGCATATATTTATGCACCTAAGAAACTCTCGGCAACTGAGTAAAAGTTTAACATGTAGCCGCGTCAGATCCTTTGGCATTTATTAGCAAAAATAACTTTATAATCCCTCTCCAAATTAGCCAATTTTATCATAGCTCCAGCAAGACAACTTTGAATTTCATTCGGATTAACCTTATTATTACCGTGATATATAAGTTACCTTTCGTTATCATTACTGAGGAACTGTTTATATTTCATCACATTAACAGAAACTTATCAGCAACTTCATTACTCATCGACTTAAGTTCTACGAAGAATCATTATATTTGTTCATTAAAACCCTATCATGTACTTATCCGCATCTTGTAACAAGAATTGCCATACCAATTACCGAGAATCAGCAATCAGTATTTTGAATCTAGTAGCATTTCTATGTCAATAGTTATAGGTATACATATAACAATTATATCCTAGAATTACGATCTTCAATTCTGAAATTTTAAAAAGCACCCAGCCTACGAATTAATACATTGAACTTTGAAAAAGCTGAATGAAGCAGCAGAAATTGTAGGCAACCACAAACGACCTTAATCGCTGGAAGTTTGATGATAAGGAATAGTAAGTTGGAAAAGCTCAGAAAATTTGGAACTGGAAAACGGATTATGCGAAACTATGAAGGAAGCCGTGGACAAATCACAAAGAATAAGTTTGACTTCAAAGAATCCAAATGATTCAATACCTGCTGAAGTCTTTAGCGAATATCTTGCTCCTTACTCTAAACTCTTGCGGACAATATTCTTCATCATCCTCTGATCTTAGAAATTCGAAGATATCATCGTATCTTTCATTATAAATATTCTCCATATTTCTGAAGATATTTTCATAACTATTCTTATCTGAATCATTAGTCTATTAGTGCTATCGGTGTTACATCATATAGAAACTGTTAGTTTCTATATTCTGTAAACTTTCGAGCTTAAAATATGAATGTTTTTGAAGTAGTGTTGGGAACTGATGCATGAGTTAGTATAATATAATGACACTTGATCAACGTGATTATATTACAGTAAGTCATGCTGAGTTTCTAAATGGAATATGATGATTCACAGATTATAACGTCATCATGTGCCATGTTACATAACTCTTTCATTCTGCTTAACCTCTGAACATATCAAGAAAGTATATTCTTGGTAGTTCTATTCTCAGTGATTCTGATAATTTGACAAATCTAATTGTGCTATTACGTTCTTTCTTGTTTAGAACATTAAGTTCATTCGAAAATCCATACTTACGAATTCTGGGCCGTTACTCGCTTTACCTGGGGTCGAGAAGATAATAGAAAGGCAAAGAGCTCCAAAATATAAGAGAAAATATAAAGCCCAATAACAATACGGAGGTTACAAACCGTGGATATTAATACGAATAACAATATAAAGAAACGGTATAATTAAGAATAGTATCACCCCAAGGTAATAATAGAAGTGAATAGATACCTCCGGTGGTAAATGAAAAAGAGGATTGACAGAAACGATAGTCAGAAAAATATCAAGGATTAGAACGGGATTAAGCATTTTCACGATCTTTTGGATGTATGAACTAAGAAAGAAAATATAGGAATGGTGAGGATAATGGAACGGAAGAGTTTAATTTATAATGCAAATATCAGATAGAATAACCAAGGAAGATCACCGTATTTAATTATAGAGATCTTAATTTCCTTATTCGCCGAAGAATCAAATCTTTTAGATTTCGAATATTTTCTTTAAATCCCTTGAATTCCGGAATTCAACCCTGTTACATCAAAAGCTAAGGAAAATCTTATTTTCTTCAATTCACTCTTCTGCGATAGCTTCATTCGTATTCTTAGATTAATCACAACCACACCACTTAAGACGTTTTAATTACAATTAAAAGTCATAATCTAATTATTGTAAGAATGGTTTTTGCATTTGGGTCGTCTGAGTTTTTAGAAGAGGAAGAAGAACATATAACTATAAGTATGAGTTATATAAAAATGGAACTGGGTATATAACAGAAAAGGAATGTAGAGCGGACTGTTTAGTGGGTGTTCGGGTTTACAGGAGGTCTAGGGTTCGATCCGTGGCAGCGACATGTTTTTTTTAGAAAATCTATTTCTTGAGGTAGTTTCATCTTTTATTATTATTATTATTATTATTATTATTATTATTATTATTATTATTATTATTATTATTATTATTATTATTATTATTATTATTACTATTGTTGTTAATATTAAAATATTAAGGATAATCATGATTATTAATATAAATTTTGAGAATATTATAAATATAGTATTATTATTGTCATAAATACTAGTATTACAATTAATATGGTAATTATTATTGTAAGTATCATAATTATTAAACTTTATTATAACTACAAGTGTTGTATCTATTATTATTAATTTTAAAACTTTAATATTAGTATGAGGAATATGTTTACTATTATTATTATAAAAATAATATGAATTATTATTAATTTCATAGATATTAGTATTAATATCTTTTTATGAACAAAATTAACATAAGTAATATTAGTTATGTTATCACAAGTATTATTATTATGTAATTACTAAAATCAATATCATGACTTTCATTAATAAGAAAAATTAATATTTTACAAGTATTATTATATCATATTAGTATCATTAATAGAGTTATTACTAACATTATTACCGTTATTAGTAATATCATTATTTTAATCATTTCAAATATTTTCTTGTATTATTAAAATACTATTCTAAACAAACAAATGATATTTATATATAGATATATATTATTACAAATAACCTAACAAAATTTATGCTTTTATATTATGAAATGAATATAAGTTATTAATATAAAAACTATATCACTAATAATAATTAAATTTTGTCCGAACACGAATATACGTTTTAATATATATACAAATAATATAGGTTCGTGAATCCAAGGCCAACCCTATACTTGTTCAATGTCGTTCTATGTATTTTTACTACAAAATACATTAGGTGAGTTTCATTTGTCCCCTTTTACTCTTTACGTTTTTGGGACTGAGAATATATGCGCTGCTTTATAAATGTTTGACGAAATAGACACAAGTACTTAAAACTACATTCTATGGCTGGATTATTAAACTGAATATGCCCCTTTTATTAAGTCTGGTAATCTAAGAATTAGGGAACAGACACCCTAATTGATGCGAATCCTAAAGATAGATCTATCGGGCCCAACAAGCCCATCCAAAGTACTGGATGCTTTAGTACTTTGAAATTTATATCATGTCCGAAGGAGGATCCCGGAATGATGGAGATATTCTTATATGCATATTGTAAATGTCGGTTACTAGGTGTTCAATCCATATGAATGATATTTTTGTCTCTATGCATGAGACGTATATTTATGAGAAATGGAAATATGAAATCTTGTGGTCTATTAAAATGATGGAAATGATTATTTATGTTAAACTAATGAACTCACCAACCTTTTGGTTGACACGTTAAAGCATGTTTATTCTCAGGTACGAAAGAAATCTTCCGCTGTGCATTTGCTCTTTTTAGGGATATTACTTGGAGTCATTCATGACATATTTCAAAAGACGTTGCATTCGAGCCGTCGAGTTCATCAAGATTATTATTGAGTCAATTATAGTTAGATATATTATGAAATGGTATGCATGCCGTCCACTTTCGATGTAATTAAATATTGTCTTTTCAAAAACGAATGCAATGTTTGTAAAATGTATCATATAGAGGTCAAGTACCTCGCGATGTAATCAACTATTGTGAATCATTTATAATCGATACGGACTTCGTCCAGATGAATTAGGACGGGGCATCACAGTTGGTATCAGAGCGGTGGTCTTAGCGAACCAGGTCTTGCATTAGTGTGTCTAACGGATAGTTGTTAGGATGCGTTAGTGAGTCTGGACTTCGACCGTGTCTGCATGTCAAAAGTTTTGCTTATCATTTCATGTCGATAATTATTTGCTTATCATCCTTAAACTCTAGACACGTCTTACTGCCTCTATTGCATAGACAGTGTATAGATAAATTCATATCTTAGCGTATCTGTTATTGTTACCTTTGCCTGACAGCTTCCGTAGATTCCTCCGTAACTCATGGGATTTTAGCATTATATATGCATATGTAAATTATGTATTGCAGGGTACTAATCTACATCCTATAATATATTTCTTATCGAAAATCCTTCATTGGATCATACGAGATGAATCCCTCAACCAGTTCGAGTCCCTCAGATTTCGATAGCTATTCCGATAGTTATTCCGACAGCTGTTCCGACATGGATATTCACCTAAGCTCCGAAAGCGGTGTCACCAAAATGAATCAATCAATCAGACATCCCCAATTCATCTAATGGTTTTATAGTCGACTAAATCAATGGAGATGAGAAGAAGGCGATCATTTCCAATCACCAACCTGCACTTTTGGTGAAGAACCTGAAGCACTTACCAGCGAACCTGTTCGTAACACCATTTTCTCTCTCATTTCTAGAGTATCTCACCACGACTATATCACAACTCAGATTCTATATCTTATTCATCCGCTCGTTCCGACCGACAATCAACACGGAATTTATGGAAGAAGTCCACGAGCTTCGCGCCCGAGTTATAGCCTTGGAAAATATGGTGCAAAATCTACCAGCTTCAGCAACATCACTGGCACCAACAGTACCATCAATAACAGCACCAGTACTATCAACAATCCATGCTTCAACATCTCATTCCATACCTCGAGTATAATCATCGTTCTACGTATCGTTCTACATCAATTATCTTCTTCCAGTATGGCAATTATGTAATCTCTAATGTTTTAGAGATTATATATTCTTATTCTAACGGTAAATCAAATGAGTCTAATATCATATTGACTCATTAAATCCTTGATTACATCTGAAGAAAATGTATATGTATATATGTTTTCATAAAGATTGTAATTAAAAATTCTTTTGTACAAACTGTTAATGATGAAAATATTTTAACGGTTAGGTAATACCCGAGGGATATTTAAGATTCACATTAAAAAGTTACACTATACATTCTTCGAAGCTGATTCAACAGTCGTTTACTATCCTATTTACAACCACCGATATACGTATCCGTTCACCAAAGAATAACTATTCTCATTCAATTTCATATTTGGATTTTGACCTATCAGAATCCAACAAGTGGCATAATGAAGAAAAACATTGGATAAAAATAAAATTTGTTAGAAACAAACAAATTAACTATGAGAATTTTGTTAAGAATCCACGCTAACTGTTCCTAGCTAACTGTTCCTAGCTAACTGATTACATTATATTTATCGCAATTTAATTATCGCAATTTACCTTCTCGCAATTTTATTTATCGTCATTTAATTTCTGTTATTTACTTTACGCACTTTATTATTCGTCATTTAATTTCTGTTATTTATTTTACGCACTTTAAATATCGGGACACGTATACAAGGTTTTGACATATCATATCGACGCATCTATATATATTATTTGGAATAACCATAGACACTCTGTGACGATCGCTCCAAATCCATATGGACGAACACGTCATTCATTGATTTCATTGCGAGGTATTTGACTCTATGTGATACGTTTTGTAACATTGCATTCGTTTGAAAAGGTATTTCATAAATGAATATATAAATTTCAGGTTTTTAACATCTGATGATTCCTACGTATAGACAATCACCATTTAAATGGTTTACAATAATACTTTTGTTGACAATACAGTCAAAATAAAGTACATGGTAATGGTTTGGTGAATGCAAGTTTCTTGTATATAGCATGTATGACTCCAAGCACATAACTTGTATTACGTATAAGCAAACAAGATTTTGATTGTGAATTTGTTTTGTAATGAAAATGGGTCAACAATTGTGTCACGAGATGTATAGAAAAGAAGAAAATAGAGGCGTAATGATATGTACATCTAACTTAACTATCTGATCTCATTATTTATTATTATCATCTATTATATATATATATATAATATATATTTAGTAATATTAATTATAATTACATTAATAATAATAATAATATAAATAACAATGATAATAATAATAAGTTGTATCTTAATAAAATAACAATACTTATAACAATTTTGATAATCTCTATAATAATAATAATAATAATATTAACACTATTAATATTGATGATAATAATGATATTAATATACAGTTTATACATATAAAATTTTCAGGTCTATATATTTAATACAAATACTAACACTATGAAAGTAATATAAATTTTACTATAACAACTATATCTAGAATAATGCTTTAATTATCAAGTTTTACTACATAAATTAATTATATATATTGAAACAATTAAACTCAAAGTATATATTTTAATACTTTGTTAACGTTGACAAATTTGGTTCAAAATCATTTACTAAAAAAATTTTAAATAATAATTTTAAATTATCTTAGGTTATATTTCATAATATCTAAATCACACAATAGTTTTATTTATAATATATCATTATTTACACATATAATTATTTATATATACATTTCTATTTACAATTAAAGGTTCGTGAATCATCGGAAATAGTCAAAGGTCAAATGTATACATGAACGCGGCTCAAAGGATTTTGAGACTTTAACATTACAGACTTCGCTTATCGTGTCGAGCTTATATAAAGATTAAGTTTAAATTTAGTCGGAAATTCCCGGGTCATCACACACTCTATATGCAGTAATGATCGAGTTCTCTATACAAGGTTGAGGTTGATTCTATAATAATATATATACTTTGAGTTATGATCGAGTCTGAGACGAATATGGTTCACGATACGTATTAATTAATTCGAATATTATATATTAAATTATATATGAATTGTTGAATTGCTAACTGTGGACTATCAATCGAGGACTACCAACATTGGACAATTAAAATGAATTAAAAATATTGATTATAACATATGAAACTAAATAAATCTTCAAGTTTGCCACTTGATTTCACCCTAAAACCCCATTTGTATCTTGACGATTACAATCTGCGTTCAAACCTTTCAGGATTCTTGAAAACACCTCAATCGATAGGATGAATCAACCGCACTTCATCTACGGAAGGAAAGATTTATGCATATAGTTATGCACCTAAGAAACTCTCGGCAACTGAGTAAAAGTTTAACACGTAGCCGCGTCAGATCCTTTGGCATTTATTAGCAAAAATAACTTTATAATCCCTCTCCAAATTAGCCAATTTTATCATAGCTCCAGCAGGACAACTTCGACTTTCATTAAGATTAACCTTATTATTACCGTGATATATAAGTTACCTTTCGTTATCATTACTGAGGAACTGTTTATATTTCATCACATTAACAGAAACTTATCAGCAACTTCATTACTCATCGACTTAAGTTCTACGAAGAATCATTATATTTGTTCGTTAAAACCCTATCATGTACTTATCTGCATCTTGTAATAAGAATTGCCATACCAATTACCGAGAATCAGCAATCAGTATTTTGAATCTAGTAGCATTTCTATGTTAATAGTTATAGGTATACATATAACAATTATATCCTAGAATTACGATCTTCAATTCTGAAATTTTAAAAAGCACCCAGCCTATGAATTAATACATTGAACTTTGAAAAAGCTGAATGAAGCAGCAGAAATTGTAGGCAACCGCAAACGACCTTAATCGCTGGAAGTTTGATGATAAGGAATAGTAAGTTGGAAAAGCTCAGAAAATTTGGAACTGGAAAACGGATTATGCGAAACTATGAAGGAAGCCGTGGACAAATCACAAAGAATAAGTTTGACTTCAAAGAATCCAAATGATTCAATACCTGCTGAAGTCTTTAGCGAATATCTTGCTCCTTACTCTAAACTCTTGCGGACAATATTCTTCATCATCCTCTGATCTTAGATATTCGAAGATATCATCGTATCTTTCATTATAAATATCCTCCATATTTCTGAAGATATTTTCATAACTATTCTTATCTGAATCATTAGTCTATTAGTGCTATCGGTGTTACATCATATAGAAACTGTTAGTTTCTATATTCTGTAAACTTTCGAGCTTAAAATATGAATGTTTTTGAAGTAGTGTTGGGAACTGATGCATGAGTTAGTATAATATAATGACACTTGATCAACGTGATTATATTACAGTAAGTCATGCTGAGTTTCTAAATGGAATATGATGATTAACAGATTATAACGTCATCATGTGCCATGTTACATAACTCTTTCATTCTGCTTAACCTCTGAACATATCAAGAAAGTATATTCTTGGTAGTTCTATTCTCAGTGATTCTGATAATTTGACAAATCAAATTGTGCTATTACGTTCTTTCTTGTTTAGAACATTAAGTTCATTCGAAACTCCATACTTACGAATTCTGGGCCGTTACTCGCTTTACCTGGGGTCGAGAAGATAATAGAAAGGCAAAGAGCTCCAAAATATAAGAGAAAATATAAAGCCCAATAACAATACGGAGGTTACAAACCGTGGATATTAATACGAATAACAATATAAAGAAACGGTATAATTAAGAATAGTATCACCCCAAGGTAATAATAGAAGTGAATAGATTCCTCCGGTGGTAAATGAAAAAGAGGATTGACAGAAACGATAGTCAGAAAAATATCAAGGATTAGAACGGGATTAAGCATTTTCACGATCTTTTGGATGTATGAACTAAGAAAGAAAATATAGGAATGGTGAGGATAATGGAACGGAAGAGTTTAATTTATAATGCAAATATCAGATAGAATAACCAAGGCAGATCACCGTATTTAATTATAGAGATCTTAATTTCCTTATTCGCCGAAGAATCAAATATTTTAGATTTCGAATATTTTCTTTAAATCCCTTGAATTCCGGAATTCAACCCTGTTACATCAAAAGCTAAGGAAAATCTTATTTTCTTCAATTCACTCTTCTGCGATAGCTTCATTCGTATTCTTAGATTAATCACAACCACACCACTTAAGACGTTTTAATTACAAATAAAAGTCATAATCTAATTATTGTAAGAATGGTTTTTGCATTTGGGTCGTCTGAGTTTTTAGAAGAGGAAGATGAACATATAACTATAAGTATGAGTTATATAAAAATGGAACTGGGTATATAACAGAAAAGGAATGTAGAGCGGACGGTTTAGTGGGTGTTCGGGTTTACAGGAGGTCGAGGGTTCGATCCGTGGCAGCGACATGTTTTTTTTAGAAAATCTATTTCTTGAGGTAGTTTCATCTTTTATTATTATTATTATTATTATTATTATTATTATTATTATTATTATTATTATTATTATTATTATTATTATTATTATTACTATTGTTATTAATATTAAAATATTAAGGATAATCATGATTATTAATATAAATTTTGAGAATATTATAAATATAGTATTATTATTGTCATAAATACTAGTATTACAATTAATATGGTAATTATTATTGTAAGTATCATAATTATTAAACTTTATTATAACTACAAGTGTTGTATCTATTATTATTAATTTTAAAACTTTAATATTAGTATGTGGAATATGTTTACTATTATTATTATAAAAATAATATGAATTATTATTAATTTCATAGATATTAGTATTAATATCTTTTTATGAACAAAATTAACATAAGTAATATTAGTTATGTTATCACAAGTATTATTATTATGTAATTACTAAAATCAATATCATGACTTTCATTAATAAGAAAAATTAATATTTTACAAGTATTATTATATCATATTAGTATCATTAATAGAGTTATTACTAACATTATTACCGTTATTAGTAATATCATTATTTTAATCATTTCAAATATTTTCTTGTATTATTAAAATACTATTCTAAACAAACAAATGATATTTATATATAGATATATATTATTACAAATAACCTAACAAAATTTATGCTTTTATATTATGAAATGAATATAAGTTATTAATATAAAAACTATATCACTAATAATAATTAAATTTTGTCCGAACACGAATATACGTTTTAATATATATACAAATAATATAGGTTCGTGAATCCAAGGCCAACCCTATACTTGTTCAATGTCGTTCTATGTATTTTTACTACAAAATACATTAGGTGAGTTTCATTTGTCCCCTTTTACTCTTTACGTTTTTGGGACTGAGAATAGATGCGCTGCTTTATAAATGTTTGACGAAATAGACACAAGTACTTAAAACTACATTCTATGGCTAGATTATTAAATCGAATATGCCCCTTTTATTAAGTCTGGTAATCTAAGAATTAGGGAACAGACACCCTAATTGAAGCGAATCCTAAAGATAGATCTATCGGGCCCAACAAGCCCATCCAAAGTACTGGATGCTTTAGTACTTCGAAATTTATATCATGTCCGAAGGAGGATCCCGGAATGATGGAGATATTCTTATATGCATATTGTAAATGTCGGTTACTAGGTGTTCAATCCATATGAATGATATTTTTGTCTCTATGCATGAGACGTATATTTATGAGAAATGGAAATATGAAATCTTGTGGTCTATTAAAATGATGGAAATGATTATTTATGTTAAACTAATGAACTCACCAACCTTTTGGTTGACACGTTAAAGCATGTTTATTCTCAGGTACGAAAGAAATCTTCCGCTGTGCATTTGCTCATTTTAGGGATATTACTTGGAGTCATTCATGACATATTTCAAAAGACGTTGCATTCAAGTTGTCGAGTTCATCAAGATTATTATTGAGTCAATTATAGTTAGATATATTATGAAATGGTATGCATGCCGTCCACTTTCGATGTAATGAAATATTATCTTTTCAAAAACGAATGCAATGTTTGTAAAATGTATCATATAGAGGTCAAGTACCTCGCGATGTAATTAACTATTGTGAATCATTTATAATCGATACGGACTTCGTCCGGTTGGATTAGGACGGGGCATCACAACGCGACTACTATCTTCAATACCACAACAACATCGAGGTTGGCCGAAACTACACGAGCCTTAGTGAATCCGCACCATACGTGACCACTACCTCAATAAAATGACCTTATCTACACGCATTATCGTGAATCCGCACCACACGTGACTCACCTCCCAAATCAAAACCCACGCCATTGGGATTATAAACATCCACATCATCGGGGTTACTCAACCGCATCTCAAATACCAATCCCACGCCATCGGGATTATCCATATCACAAGACCATGTGATATTGTACACACATAGTGTGCACCTCGCCAAAGGTGGTCAACCAAAATGCACAACTGTGCCAATTGCACCTATACACAAGTCTATCAAATCCACCTATATGTGAAGTGAGCTCAGTAGCTGTAGTGACCCGAACTTTTCCATGTTTATATATATTAAATGAAATTGGTATATTTACATGATTAAATATTTTCAACATTTTAAGCAATCAAACTTGTTAAGACTTGATTATTTGAAATGTGCTTCATATAGACAATTGACCACCCAAGTTGACCGGCGATTCACGGACGTTAAAAATTTGTAAAAACTACATGATGATATATATATGGATATATATATATATATGGTTAACATGAGATCATGATAAGTAAGTATCTCACTAAGTATATTAACAATGAGTGATATACATAAAAATGAGTTTATTGAATTAAGAAACTCGAAACGATATATATAACGATTATCGTTATAACAACGTCTTACTAAATACATATGAATCAAATTAAGATATTGATATACTATGTTTAACATGGTAAAATGATAATTAAGTATATCATTAAGTGTGTTAACAATGAACTACATATGTAAAACAAGACTACTAACTTAAGAATTTCTAAACAAGGCATATATGTAACGATTATCGTTGTAACAACATTTAACTGTATATATATCATACTAAGATTCATTAATATATCATAATATCATGATAATGTAATAATTTAACATATCTTTAGATATAATAAACAATGGGTTAACAACATTTAACAAGATCGTTAACCTAAAGGTTTCAAAACAACATTTACATGTAACGACTAACGATGACTTAACGACTCAGTTAAAATGTATATACATGTAGTGTTTTAATATGTATTCATACAATTTTGGAAGATTTCAAGACACTTATCAAAATACTTCTACTTAACAAAATTGCTTACAATTACATCCTTGTTCAGTTTCATCAACAATTCTACTCGTATGCACCCGTATTCGTACTCGTACAATACACAGCTTTTAGATGTATGTACTATTGGTATATACACTCCAATGATCAGCTCTTAGCAGCCCATGTGAGTCACCTAACACATGTGGGAACCATCATTTGGCAACTAGCATGAAATATCTCATAAAATTACAAAAATATTAGTAATCATTCATGACTTATTTACATGTAAACAAAATTACACATCCTTTATATCTAATCCATATACCAATGACCAAAAACACCTACAGACACTTTCATTCTTCAATTTTCTTCATCTAAGTGATCTCACTCAAGTTCTATTTTCAAGTTCTAAGTGTTCTTCATAAATTCTACAAGTTCTAGTTTCATAAAATCAAGAATACTTCCAAGTTTACTAGCTCACTTCCAATGTTGTAAATTGATCATCCAACCTCAAGAAATTCTTGTTGTTTACAGTAAGATATCATTCTAAATTAAGGTAATACTTATATAAAAACTTTGATTCAATTCCTATAACTATAACTATCTTAATTCGAGTGATAATCTTACTTGAACTTGTTTTCGTGTCATGATTCTGCTTCAAGAACTTTCAAGCCATCCAAGATCCTTTGAAGCTAGTTCATTTCTTGTCACTTCTAGTAGGTTTACCTACTAAACTTGAGGTAGTAATGATGTTCATAACATCATTCAATTCATATATATAAAACTACCTTATTCGAAGGTTTAAACTTGAAATCACTAGAACATAGTTTAGTTAATTCTAAACTTGTTCGCAAACAAAAGTTAATCCTTCTAACTTGACTTTTAAAATCAACTAAAAACATGTTCTATATCTATATGATATGCTAACTTAATGATTTAAAACCGGGAAACATGAAAAACACCGTAAAACCGGATATACGCCGTCGTAGTAACACCGCGGGCAGTTTTGGGTTAGTTAATTAAAAACTATGATAAAATTTGAATTAAAAGTTGTTCTTCTGGAAAAATGATTTTTCTTATGAACATGAAACTATATCCAAAAATCATGGTTAAACTCAAAGTAGAAGTATGTTTTCCAAAATGGTCATCTAGACGTTGTTCTTTCGACTGAAATGACTACCTTTACAAAAATGACTTGTAACCTGTATTTCTGACTATAAACTTATTCTTTTTCTGTTTAGATTCGTAAACTTAAGTTCAATATGAAACCATAGCAACTTGAAACACTCAAAAAGGATTTAAAACGAAGAAGTTATGGGTAAAACAAGATTGGATAATTTTTCTTGTTGTAGCAACGTGAAAATTGGTAACAAATCTATATTAATCATATCCTAGCTAACTTATATTGTATTACATGTATTCTAATATATTATGTAATCTTGGGATACCATAGACACGTATGCAAATGTTTTGACATATCATATCGACCCATGTATATATATATATTATTTGGAACAACCATAGACACTCTATATGCAGTAATGTTGGAGTTAGCTATACAGGGTTGAGGTTAATTCCAAAAATATATATACTTTGAGTTGTGATCTAGCCTGACACGTGTATACACTGGGTCGTGGATTGATCCAAGATAATATATATCGATTTATTTCTGTACATCTAACTATGGACAACTAGTTGTAGGTTACTAACGAGGACAGCTGACTTAATAAACTTAAAACGTTAAAACGTATTAAAAATGTTGTAAATATATTTTGAACATACTTTGATATATATATATACATATTTGTTATAGGTTCGTGAATCGACCAGTGGCCAAGTCTTACTTCCCGACGAAGTAAAAATCTGTGAAAGTGAGTTATAGTCCCACTTTTAAAATCTATATTTTTTTGGGATGAGAATACATGCGATTTTATAAATGTTTTACAAAATAGACACAAGTAATAGAAAATACTTTCTATGTTGGATTATCGAACCGAATATGCCACTTTTTAGCTTGGTAGCCTAAGAATTAGGGAAATGGCCCCTAATTGACGCGAATCCTAAAGATAGATCTATTTGGCCCAACATGCCTCATTCGAGTTACGGATGCTTTAGTACTTCGATTTATCATATCCGATGAGAGTCCCGGAATGATGGGGATATTCTATATGCATCTTGTTAAGGTCGGTTACCAGGTGTTCAACATATGAATGATTTTTATCTCTATGTAGTTTGCAAAATGCCTGATATGAGATGTGTTATAAAAATGAAATCTTGTGGTCTATTATTATGATTTGATAATATGTAGGTTAAACCTATAACTCACCAACAATTTTGTTGACGTTTTAAGCATGTTTATTCTCAGGTGATTATTAAGAGCTTCCGATGTTGCATACTAAATTAAGGACAAGATTTGGAGTCCATGCTTGTATAATATTGTTTAAAAACTGCATTAGAGGACTTATGTTGATGTGTAATATTATTGTAAAACCATTATGTAATGGTCGTATGCAAAAACGCTATATTTTAGATTATCATTATTTGATAATCGTCGTAATATTTTAAAGGTTATGGTTTGTTATAAAATTAAATGCAGTCTTTGAAAAACGTCTCATATAGAGGTCAAAACCTCGCAACGAAATCAATTAATATGGAACGTTTATAATCAATATGAACGGGACATTTCAGTAGCCGAGGATCACTTCACCCAACCCGCACCCATCCTATACATATATATGCACATAGTATATTGACACTCACCTTGAAATCTTAATGGATGCAAAAACCAAAATCTGCAATCGCCAGTGGAACGTACATATTCCATTATCACATAACAAACAATACCATTAGGGTGGATTTACAAACCAACCCAAATTGACTAACCCGAAACTAACCAATAATCACTAACACAAGTGAAAATGGTCCTAGTACACCAATTAAACCCAAATCATAAGCGTTAAACACTTATCTTACCCAAAATGACACATAAACTCTAATTTTGACCCATTTCAAAATTAGTCAACCAATTACACCCAAATTGGTTCCAACACTTCCATAATCACTAACACTAGTGATTATACCCAAAATCAAAGCCTAAACATGGCCAAAACATCAACCAACCTGAAACTCACCAAGTATCAACAATAACTAGTCACCATAAACCCACTTCATCATCTAAATGGGTTTTACAACTAACAAGCTCAAAACCCTAACTTGAATATCAAATCATAAAGATGAAATTCGAAGTTGAGACTTACTAATATAACCACAATGTAGCCAAGAACGCGATGAACAACTTTAACACTTGAGCTTTCACCCGAAACACTTTTCTTCTTCCCCGATTCAAGCTTTCTCTCTAAACCTTTTACTCTCTCTCTCTCTCTCTCTAGGTTTTAGTGTGTGAGTGGAAGGGAAAGAAAATGAAGAAAATGAGATGGGGATAAGATTTTGGCCAGATATGTGGCCCTCAAACCGTCCAAAATGCGAAAAGACCGAAACACCCTCGAATATTCCTTTTAAATTCGAGTTTGATACCTGAACTGTCAACGTATCGCATTCCGCGACAAGGCATCACGATCCGAGACCTCCCCAAATGCGACAGGATCACTCAAACGTGCCAGATCGTACAGTGATAGGGTTTTTCAGCTTGTCGCATTCTGGTTACTTTTGTGGTGATACGCGACGTGCTGGGACGTGACATACCCCTTTGAAATGCGATAGATGACCTGATCAAACCAAATTTCACTTTTAAAAACATCCAAAGTCAAATGCCATTAAGTAAACGCATCCTAACGATTCAAACACCTATCCTTGGACTTCGTATGACGCCCCAAGCATCATGTTTAGAAAAATGGGGTGTTACAACTCTCCCCCACTTAAATCCGATCACGTCTTCGTGATCCTAGCCACTTAACCAATCTAGACCTACACTCTATGGTCCTCAAAAAAATGTTCCAATCCGACTTCCACCACATTCCTCATTAACCCGAAGATTGTTCCATTTACCAAATACACACTTGCATGCATTCTGAGACATGCAATGCACATAACATCCGAAGTCTACAACGATCACTTAGAATATGCGGAATCACCGTGTATTTCTCTAGCTCCTCTAGGCAATTCTTCTCAAAGAGTCACCTTCAACAACTAAATCGTCACCCACGAATTATCGAATCCACGAATCCGAGCACAAGAACTTGCTCAATCCCTCACATCGGGAAGTTTCAACCAAATCTCGTACCGAGATATCAACTCCTTAGCGTACCCATACCAAGTACAATGCTAATAACAATCACATACCAAATAAGGCCAACAACTAAACCGATGAAACCGAATGAAAGCGAATCCTTACGGATAACACTTACCACTTAACATCCCTTGTAGTGCACAAACACGGCTAATACGCAACTACCGCAAATAAGTGAGCAAAACACTGCTATTGCATCACTAATCACACAACGTGGTCCTCACGACCGTACCATCGGCGTATAAAACAACCAATAGTTCTCAAATCCAACATCATGGAGGTTGGCCGAAACTACACGCGCCTTAGTGAATCCGCACCACACGCGACTCACTACCTCCACCCCAACAACAATCGGGATTGACCGAACATACACGCGCCCTAGTGAATCCGAACCACACGAGAGTCACTATCCAAACAGAATGACCGCATCTACACGTGTCATTGTGAATCCGCACCACACGTGACTCACTTCCTGAAATCACAACACAGGAATGGTACTCCCATTCCCCACCGGTACTCGCATTTCCTGATAACGTTATACCATGCCGATATAACACTACTCCCAAGGTGAAGTTAGCTGACCGAGTCAACGGCCATAACCCACCGATCACACACGCTCTTTTGGCATCAATCAACAAGTAGCATAGCATCGCGCACTGCACACACCATATTGAATCATAACGGAATACACTAACCAATCACCACAAGAAAAAGTATATACGCATACTTAGAATCATTCCACACCGCCTGGAATTTCCGCACACGAATTACACGCATGCGCGAAAATCGCTATCACAATCGAGCCAGAACCACCTATATTGCACATAGGCACAACAATAATTCTCTAGAAGAGAATCCGACACGCAAATCCCTTAACCGATGGATTTCATCTTGCTCGTCAAACACGCCCATTTATCTCCCAATGAGATTTACCACATTACCACCTCGGTGATAATTTAAATCCAAAACCATAAGTACAATTTATTCTAAATCATACTCTTACCACAATCGACCAACGTCGTTGTTAACACTAGCCCCGAATTGAAATGTCCCGTTCATATTGATTATAAACGTTTCATATTAATTGGTTTCGTTGCGAGGTTTTGACCTCTATATGAGACGTTTTTCAAAGAGTGCATTCGATTTTTAAAACAAACCATAACCTTTATTTTATCGATTAAGGTTTTTAAAAAAAAAAAACATCACGTAGATTATCAAGTAATGATAATAAAAAATATAGCGTTTACACACGACCATTACATAATGGTTTACAAGAATATTTTACAACAATTTATTTTCCGAATGCAGTTTTCAAACAATTTATTATACAAGCATGCTGACTCCAAATCTTGTCCTTAATTAGCATGCAACAGCGGAAGCTCTTAATAATCACCTGAGAATAAACATGCTTAAAAACGTCAACAAAAATGTTGGTGAGTTATAGGTTTAACCTATATATATCAAATTGTAATAATAGACCACAAGATTTTATTTTTCATAAACATCCATCTCATATCAGGCATTTCGCAAAAACTGCATAGAGATAAAAATCATTCATATGGTGAACACCTGGTAACCGACATTAACAAAATGCATCTAGAATATCCCCATCATTCCGGGACTCTCATCGGACATGATAAAATCGAAGTACTAAAGCATCCGTAACCCGGATGGAGTTTGGTAGGCCCAATAGATATATCTTTAAGATTCGCGTCAACTAGGGTTTCTGTTCCCTAATTCTTAGATTACCAGACTAAAAAGGGTGATATTCGGTAATAATAATTCAACCATAGAATGTAGTTTCGCATACTTGTGTCTATTTTGATAAACATTTATAAAACTGCATGTATTCTCATCCCAAAAATATTAGATTTTAAATGTGGGACTATAACTCACTTTCACAGATTATTAATTCGTCGAGAATTAGACTTGGCCACGGGTCAATTCATGAACCTATAACAAATATATACATATATATTAAAGTATGATCGAAACATATTAACAACATTTTTTATTACGTTTTAACGATTTAAATTTGTTAAGTTAACAGTCCAACGTTAGTAGTCCACAAATAGTTGTCGACAGTTAGTAGTACAGAAATAAATCAATATATATTATCTCAAATCAATCCACGACCCAGTGTATACAAGTCTCAGACTCGATCACAACTCAAAGTATATATTATTTTGGAATCAACCTCAACCCTGTTTAGTTAACTCGAGCATTACCGCATATAGAGTGTCTATGGTTATTCCAAATAATATATATAGATGACGTCGATATTATATGTCAAAACATTGTATACGTGTCTATGGTCTATCAAGATTACATAATATATGTTAGATTACATGTATAATACAATATAAGTTAGTTAAGTTATGGTTAGTATAGATTTATTATAAAATTTCCGTAGCTAAAGTAGTAAATCTAACCAATTTTGTTTTACCCATAATTTCTTCGTTATAAATCCGTTTTGAGTGAATCAATTTGCTATGGTTTCATAATGAACTAAAATTTTTGAAACTAAAAAGAAAAAGTATAAGTTTATATTCAAAAATACAGGTTACAAGTCGTTTTTGAAAGAGGTAGTCATTTTCGTCGAAAGAACGACATCTTGATGACCATTTTGAAAAACATACTTCCACTTTGAGTTTAACCATGATTTTTGGATATAGTATCATGTTCATATGAAATATCATTTTTCCAGAAAACAAACTTCAAATTCAAAGATTATGATAGCTTTTATTTTTCCAACCCAAAACAGCCCCCGGTTTTACTACAACAGCGTATGTCCGGTTTTACGGTGTTCTTCGTGTTTCCAGGTTGTAAATCATTAAGTTAGCATATCATATAGATATAAATCATGTGTTTAGTTAATTTTAAAAGTTAAGTTAGAAAGATTAACTTTGTTTGCGAACAAGTTTAGAATTAACTAAACTATGTTCTAGTGATTACAAGTTATAATCTTCGAATAAGATAGTTTTATATATATGAATCGAATGATGTTTTGAACACCATTACTACCTCAAGTATAGTAGGTAAACCTAATAGAAATTATGAGAAAATAACTTGAGCTTCAAAGGATCTTTGATGGCTTGGAAGTTCTTGAAGTAGAATCATGACACGAAAACAAGTTCTAGTAAGATTACTTACTCGAATTAAGATAGTTATAGTTATAGAAATTGAATCAAAGCTTGAATTTGAATATTACCTTGAATTAGAAAGATAACCTACTATAAATAACAAAGGTTTCTTGATCTTATATGATTGATTGGAATGGATTAGAAAGCTTGGAAGTAGATTTGCAAACTTGAAAGTGTTCTTGATGTGTTCTTGAGTAGTTGTTTTGTAAGTTGATTTATGTTTGGATTTTTGAGCTAGATTGATGTAGATTTTGATGAAGATAATGAATAACACTTAGAACATTAAGAGAAAACTTGAGAGAGATTAGTTTGATGCATAAAAATTGAAAAGTGAATGTGTTTATGGTGATGGTTGAAATCGTGAACTAGGTACTCCATATATGGTCACATTAGTTTGTATTTTTGTTAGATATTTCATGCTAGTAGCCAAATAGTTGGTTCCACATGTTTTTTAACTATCTAGGGCTGCTAAGATCTGAATTATTATGTGTATATACCAATAGTAAGTACATTTAGAAGCTGGGTATTGTAAGAGTACGAATACGGTTGTATACGAGTAGAATTGTTGATGAAAATGAATGGGAATGTAAATGTAAGCATTTTTGTTAAGTAGAAGTACTTTGATATGTGTCATGAAGTCTTTCAAAAGTGTACTAATACATCTTAATACACTATATGTATATGCATTTTAACTGAGTCGTTAAGTCATTGTTAGTCGTTACATGTACATGTTGTTTCGGAACCTTTAAGTTAACGATTTTGTTAAATGTAATTAATCCCATTGTTATTAAATCTAATGAGATGTTAAATTGTTACATTATGATGATAACATGATGTACTAATGTATCTTAATATGATATATAAATATTAAGACGTTATTATAACGATAATCATTACGTATAGATATCGTTTTGAATTTCTTAAGTTAGTAGTCTTGTTTTATTTATAAGGTTCATTGTTAATATACATAATGAGATACTTAATTATCATTTCATCATGTTAAACATATATATGTTCATATATATAATATCATGTCATATACATGTTATAACGTTCGTGAATCATCGGACACACTGGGTGGTCAAACGTGAACACTAAATCAGTTTCAGTTAATCAAGTCTTAACAAGTTTAATTGCTTAACATGTTGGAAACATTTATTCATGTAAATATTAATCTCATATAATATATAATCATGGAAAAGTTCGGGTCACTACAGTACCTACCGTTAAATAAATTTCGTCGCGAAATTTTAAGCAGTTGGAGGTGTTGTCGTATCTTCTGGAAATAAGTGTGGGTATTTCTTCTTCATCTGATCATCATGATCCCAGTGAACTCGAGTCCCCTATTAGCATTCCATCGAACCTTAACGATTGATATCTTGTTTTGCTTAAGTACTTTAACCTCACGATCCATTATTTCGACGGGTTCTTCAATAAATTGAAGTTTTTCATTGATTTGGATTTCGTCTAAAGGAATAGTGAGATCTTCTTTGGCTAAGCATTTCTTCAGATTCGATACGTGAAAAGTATCATGTATGCTGGCGAGTTGTTGAGGTAACTCAAGTCGGTAAGCTACTGATCCGACATGATCTATAATCTTGAATGGTCCAATGTACCTTGGATTCAGTTTCCCCCGTTTACCAAATTGAACAACACCTTTCCAAGGTGATACCTTAAGCATGACCATGCCACCAATTTCAAATTCTATATCTTTTCTTTTACTGTCCGCGTAGCTCTTTTGTCGACTTTGGGAGGTTTTCAAGCGTTGATGAATTTGAATAATTTTCTCGGTAGTTTCTTGGATAATTTCTGGACCCGTAATTTGTCTATCCCCCACTTCACTCCAATAAATCGGAGACCTGCACTTTCTGCCATAAAGTGCCTCAAACGGTGTCATCTCAATACTCGAGTGGTAACTGTTGTTGTAGGAAAATTTTGCTAACGTAAGATGTCGATCCCAACTGTTTCCAAAATCAATAACACATGCTCGTAGCATGTCTTCAAGAGTCTGTATCGTCCTTTCACTCTGCCCATCGGTTTGTGGATGATAGGCAGTACTCATATCTAGACGAGTTCCCAATGCTTGTTGTAACGTTTGCCAAAACCTTGAAACAAATCTACCGTCCCTATCAAAGATAATAGAGATTGGTATTCTGTGTCTGGAGACGACTTCTTTCAAGCATAGTCGTGCTAACTTTTAAATTTTATCATCTTCTCGCATTGGTAGAAAGTGTGCTGATTTGGTGAGACGATCGACTATTACCCAAATAGTATCATAACCACTTGCAGTCCTTGGCAATTTAGTAATGAAATCCATGATAATGTTTTTCCATTTTCATTCCCAAATATTAGGTTGTTGAATTAGACCTGATGGTTTCTGATGTTCAGCTTTAACCTTAGAACATGTCAAACATTCTCCTACGTATTTAGCAATATCGGCTTTCATACCCGGCCACCAAAAATGTTTCTTGAGATCTTTGTACATCTTTCCCGCTCCGGGATGTATTGAGTATCTAGTTTTATGTGCTTCCCTAAGTACCATTTTTCTCACATCTCCAAACTTTGGTACCCATATTCTTTCAACCCTATACCGGGTTTCATCTTCCCGAATATTAAGATGTTTCTCCGATCCTTTTGGGTATTTTCTTCTTCAAATTCCCTTCTTTCAAAACTCCTTGTTGCGCCTCTTTTATTCGAGTAGTAAGATTAGTATGAATAATTATATTCATAGCTTTTACTCGAATATGTTCTCTGTCCTTTCTACTTAAGGCGTCGGCTACCACATTTGCCTTCCCCAGGTGGTAACGAATCTCAAAATGGTAATCATTTAACAGCTCAATCCACCTACGTTGCCTCATGTTCAGTTGTTTTTGATCAAATATATGTTGGAGACTTTTGTGATCGGTATATATGGTACATTTGACCCCATATAGATAGTGCCTCCATATTTTTAATGCAAAAACAACATCGCCCAATTCCAATTCATGAGTCGTATAATTCTGCTCATGAATCTTCAATTGTCTGGATGCATAAGCAATTACCTTCTTTCGTTGCATTAAAACACAACCGAGACCTTGCTTTGAGGCATCACAATAAATCACAAAATCATCATTCCCTTTAGGCAATGACAATATAGGTGTCGTAGTTAACTTTTTCTTTAACAATTGAAATGCTCTTTCTTGTTCATCCTTCCATTCAAATTTCTTCCCTTTATGCATTAATGCAGTCAAGGGTTTTGCTATTTTCGAAAAATCTTGGATGAGTCTTCTGTAGTAACCAGCTAATCCCAAAAATTGGCGTATTTGCATCGGGGTTTTCGGTGTTTCCCACTTCTCAACGGTTTCAATCTTTGCTGGATCAACGTGAATACCTTCTTTGCTCACTATGTGACCGAGGAATTGAACTTCTTTCAATCAAAATGCACACTTTGAAAACTTGGCGTACAGTTTTTATTTTCTTAAAAATTCTAGCACTTTTCTCAAATGTTCTTCGTGCTCTTGATCATTTTTAGAGTAAATAAGTATATCATCGATGAAGACAATGACAAACTTGTCAAGATATGGTCCATACACTTGGTTCATGAGGTCCATGAACATAGCTGGTGCATTAGTTAATCCAAACGGCATAACCATAAACTCATAATGACCGTAACGTGTTCTAAAAGCATTCTTCGAAATATCATCCTCCTTCACCCGCATTTGATGATATCCGGATCGTAAATCGATCTTCGAATAAACCGAAGAGCCTTGTAGTTGATCAAATAAGTTGTCAATTCTTGATAGTGGATAACGGTTCTTCATGGTAAGTTTGTTCAACTCTCTGTAGTCGATACACAATCTGAATGTACCATCCTTCTTTTTGACAAACAAAACAGGAGCTCCCCACGGTGATGTAATTGGTCGAATGAAACCACGCTCTAAAAGTTCTTGTAATTGGCTCTAGAGTTCCTTCATTTCACTGGGTGCGAGTCTGTATGGCGCACGAGCTATCGGTGCAGCCCCGGGTACAAGATCTATTTGAAATTCAACGGATCGATGTGGAGGAAGTCCCGGTAATTCTTTCAGAAATACATCGGAAAATTCTTTTGCGACGGGAACATCGCTGATATTCTTTTCTTCGGGTTTGACTTCCTCAATGTGTGCTAGAATGACATAGCAACCTTTTCTTATTAGTTTTTACGCCTTCAAACTACCAATAAGATTTAACTTCGCGTTGCTCTTTTCTCCGTACACCATTAAGGGTTTCCCTTTTTTTGCGTACAATGCGAATCGCATTTTTGTAACATACAACCTCTGCTCTCTCCTTTTTCAACCAGTCCATGCCAATTATCACATCAAAACTCCCTAACTCTACTGGTATCAAATTAATCTTAAATGTTTCGCTAACCAGTTTAATTTCTCGGTTTTGACATATTTTATCCGCCGTAATAAACTTATCGTTTGCTAATTCAAGTAAAAACTTATTATCCAAAGGCGTTAATGGACAACTTAATTTGGCACAAAAATCTCTACTCATATAGCTTCTATCCGCACCCGAATCAAATAAAACATAAGCAGGTTTATCGTCAATAAGAAACGTACCCGTAACAAGCTCCGAGTCTTCTTGCGCTTCTATCGCATTAAAGTTGAAGGCTCTTCCTCATCCTTGACCATTATTATTTTCTTGATTTGGGCACCTAGTTTTGTAGTGGCCCTTCTTTCCACATCCGAAACAAGTAATGTTGGCATTTTCTGTTCCTTTATTCCTTGGTCCGTAAACTTCACACTTTGCCACACTATGCCCCATTCTATTACACTTGGTACATGCTACCGAACAATAAGTAGCCGGATGGTACCCTTCCCACCTTTTGCACGGAATTTTCTGGTTTTTGTCGCCATTGTTGTTATTTAGATGGTTATTGTTGCGATTGTTATTATTGTTGGGACGGTGGTTGTAGTGGTTGTTGTTGTTGGGATGATTGTTGTTGCGTTTGTTGTTGCGTTTGTTGTTGCGAAAATTGGTGCGATTGTAGTTGTGATTGTTGTGTTGATTGTTGAACCGATAGTTACTATTGTTGTGTTGGTGACTTTTGTCACTGTTTTATTCCAACTTCCTCTTGACTTGTTTCATTTTGGCCTCCTCGGCCGCCTGCTCTTTAATCCTTCCCTCGATCTGGTTTATAAGTTTGTGAGCCATTCGGCTTGCCTTTTGCATTGAAGTGGGCGCGCTCGAACTCACATCCTCCTTAATCCTTTCTGGTAACCCTTTTACAAATGCGTCGACCTACTCTTCTTCATCTTCGAACACCCTTGGACACAATAGGCACAATTCTGTGAATCGTCGTTCGTATGTGGTAATATCGAATCCTTGCGTTCGTAATTCTCTAAGTTCTGCCTTGAGCTTATTGACCTCGTTTCTGGGACGATACTGCTCATTCATCAAGTGTTTGAATGCTGACCACGGTAGTGTGTAAGCAGCATCTTGTCCCACTTGTTCGAGATAGGTGTTCCACCATGTTAACGCAGTACCTGTGAAGGTATGCGTGGCGTACTTTACCTTGTCTTCTTCAGCACATTTTCTTATAGCAAACACAGATTCGACCTTCTCGATCCAACATTTCAGTCTGACTGGTCCTTAAGTCCCGTCAAATTCCAGAGGCTTACAGGCAGTGAAAGCCTTGTAGGAGCATCCTTCTTGTTGTTGTTTTGCATTGCAGCCTGTACTGCGGCTATGTTTGCAGCAAGGAATGCACGGAAATCTTCTTCGTTCATATTCAAGTTCTGTCGAGTAGTCGGTGCCATTTCCTTTAAAAATAGCCAAAATAGTTAAGTTAATCATATAGAATATTAGGAGTAGTCAATAGTATTTCGTAGCATAATATGAACTTATTTATAAAAGCCTTTTCTTCATATTAGCGTTTTATAATTTTAGTTCGGGTAGTACCTACTCGTTAAAGTTCATACTTAATAGCTAGCACAAAAATTAACTACTACTATCGAAATAATATTATATCATGAAAAAATTAATTCATTAACATTTCACACTTAAACTTTCGATACAATATCATACAATCATACAATACCGTTAATTTACATACAGCATGAAATATAGCACATAATAACTTTGATACACAGCAGCTGTGAAGACAATTTTAGTGAAGCTCAAATTGTTCAGTGAAGGCAATGAAGACACATAATTCATAAGACCATAAACAAGTCATGCATTCGGGTTTTACTAATACTATTTCCCATCCTTGATCAAGTGGGAAATAACCGTTGTGGCCGTTGACAAGGCAGCAGATTGTAACGTCGTCAAAAGGATGGGGGTTACGAGATATCCAACTACCCCGTAGCAAGTTAAAAACCTTATTTCTCACCCCAACTACTGAATCTGTCACCTGTGGGAATGTTTTATTAAGAAGTTGCAGTCCGATGTTCTTTTTCTCAATTTGGTGAGAAGCGAACATCACTAACCCGTAAACATAACATGCTTCTTTAAGTTGCATGTTTGTAGCTCTTTCTAAAGAACAAAGTCCTATGTTGGGATATGTGGAGTCAAAATAGGCTCTCAACCCGTAGCGGAAAATTGCATTAGGGTTTCCCGCACACAATGCCTTAAATAAAACATGGCGTAACTTAAGGTCTCCTCAATGTGATATACACCATCTATCGAAGGAAAGCCTTTTATAAATCAAGGCATGCCTAGAACGTATGTCAAATTTCCTACAAACTAATCTCGTCGTAAACAATTGAGCCGATGAATTCTGACTAACTCTAGACAAGATTTCATCAATCATATCCCCTGGCAGGTCTTCTAAAATATTCGGTCGTCTATCCTTAACATCCATTTTGTATTTTTATACTGTAAAAGAGATGAAAAATTAGATCTTGTAAAAGATGATAGAATACAAACATTACAAGCCATTATTACATACAGTATAAAAGTACAAGCACACTAAAGTACATATATTACACAGCATGATTACAATTCTTTATTCCGACTCACTTGTTTCCTCCTCCTCGGACTTGGTTCGTTTTGCTAATTTCCTAGGGATACATGGTGCTCCTCTAATACGAGCCGTCGTTTTCACAAATGGTTTAGAAAAACCTGGTGGCTTAGATGTTCCCGGGTTATAGTTAAAGTTTAAGAAATACGGGTGTTTACCATATATCCCATCGGGATATTTCATGTTAACATTGAGTCGGGGTAATTTCTATAACATCATCGGAATCCTCGTCGGGATCCGATTCATCAAAAAATTGGAAAATTTTCCCAATATTTTGCTTCCTCGGCGGAAACACCATTGACCATTTTTAATTTGGTCCATTGATTGAGGATTTTCTTTTATTTGTTTGTTTTTCTGTGGTTCCTAATATTTCCTCCTCCGGAACCTCTTCTTCTGATTCCTCTTCTTCCGGTTCCTCTTCTTCCGGTTCCTTTTCTTCCGGTTCTTCTTCTTCTTCTTCCGGAATTTGTGAATCTTCTCAAAATACATTCGAATCTTTATTAGTATTGGTTGAGTCGATGGGATTTGTACTAGAGGTAGACATCTATCACACAATAGCAAGCACGTTAAGAGATTAATATATCACATAATATTTACATGTAAAAATATATAGTTTCCAACAAATGTGTTAAGCAATCGTTTTTAAAAAAACACGGTCGAAGTCCAGACTCACTAATACATCCTAACAAACTCGATAAGACACACTAATGCAAATTTCTGGTTCTCTAAGACCAACGCTCGGATACCAACTGAAATGTCCCATTGATAATGCTAAAAACGAACATATATTTCATAGCATTATTCCTCAAGAAAGACAAGCTTTTAGTTGCAATTGTTCTATTTACAAGAGATATTCGTTTAAATAATAAAAGGTGAAGACAAAAGGCAGATTCGACAAATTGAAGACAAAAAGGTCCAAAGAGCTAAAAAGTACAAGATACAATTAAAAAGGTTCAAAATATTGATGAGGAACGTCTCAAAATGACAAGAGTACAAGTTACAAGACGCAAAGTACGCGATTTAAAATAATACGCGAGGACGTCCGAAAATCCGGAACCGGGACCTGAGCCAAGAAGAAACGCCCGACGCAACGGACCAAAAATATCTAGTCTACTATGCACAAGAATATAATATAATATATATATAATTATATATAATTATATATTATATATATTATTATTATTATATTACGTCGGCAAGAAGAAAACAAATCCATTTGGCTGGATCCAGGGTGGCCATGCGACTCGCATGGCCAGAAGCACAAATCCATGCGAGTCGCATGGAGTGAGATTGCTGGTCAGGTCCTATATAAAGCCAGTTTTCTGCCGAGTTTTTATCATCTTTTTTCTCTTCCTCTTCATACGTAAATATATTTATATTTATAATTTATATTTTAATTTTAATTATAATTCTAATAATAAGGATATGTTAGCGAATGTTGTAAGGGTGTAAGTCGAAATTCTGTCCGTGTAACGCTACGCTATTTTTAATCATTGTAAGTTATGTTCAACCTTTTTACATTAATGTCTCGTAGCTAAGTTATTATTATGCTTATTTAAAACGAAGTAATCATGATGTTGGGCTAATTACTAAAATTGGGTAATTGGGCTTTGTACCATAATTGGGGTTTGGACAAAAGAACGACACTTGTGGAAATTAGACTATGGGCTATTAATGGGCTTTATATTTGTTTAACTAAATGAAAGTTTGTTAATGTTAATATAAAGATTTACAATTGGGCGTCCCTATAAATTACCATATACACTCGATCGGACACGATGGGCGGGGTATTTATATGTACGAATAATCGTTCATTTAACCGGACACGGGAATGGATTAATAGCCACTAGAATAATCAAAACAGGGGTGAAATTACATTCAAGGGTAATTGGTGTAATTGTTAACAAAGTAGTAAAACCTTGGTTTACACGCAGTCGATAACCTGGTGTATTCATTAAACAAAGTATTAAAACCTTGTTACAATTCGAATCCCCAATTAGTTGGAATATTTAACTTCGGGTATAATAATAATTTGACAAGGACACTTGCAATTTATATTTATGACTGATGGACTGTTATGGACAAAAACCAGACGGACATATTAAATAATCCAGGACAAAGGACAATTAACCCATGGGCATAAAACTAAAATCAACACGTCAAACATCATGATTACGGAAGTTTAAATAAGCATAATTCTTTTATTTCATATTTAATTTCCTTTATTTTATATTTAATTGCACTTCTAATTATCGCACTTTTATTTATTTTATTTTATCGCACTTTTAATTATCGTACTTTTTAATTATCGCAATTTAATTTTATCGCATTTTTATTATTCGCAATTTCATTATCGTTATTTACTTTACACTTTAATTTAAAGTCTTGTATTTATTTTATATTTTACATTAGGTTTTAACTGCGACTAAAGTTTTAAAATCGACAAACCGGTCATTAAACGGTAAAAACCCCCCCTTTATAATAATAATATTACCTATATATATATTTGTATTTTTATAAAAGTAAACTAATATAGCGTTGAGCTTTGTTTAAAGATTTCCCTGTGGAACGAACCGGACTTACTAAAAACTACACTACTGTACGATTAGGTACACTGCCTATAAGTGTTGTAGCAAGGTTTAAGTATATCCATTCTATAAATAAATAAATATCTTGTGTAAAATTGTATCGTATTTAATAGTTTTTCCTAGTAAAATAATAACTATTTTATATACACCTCGTTCGACATCAAGTAATTTTTGGCGCCGCTGCCGGGGAATCACTCTTAAACGCCGGAAGCGCAACGCTAATATAAAAATAAAAAAAATATTTTAGTTACTTTTATTAAAAGTCGTTTTTGTAAAAATACGTTTTTAAAAATCCGAAAAATATAAAAAGAAAAACAAAAATATTAGTATTTTTAAGATTTTGTAAATATTTAAGTTTTATAAGTTTCTTTATTTCTATTTTAAGTTTATAAAAATATAAGTTTTATTTTAAAATCTTTTATTTATTTAGAAAAACAGAAAAAAAAAAAATAATAAGTAATCGGGCCAAGGTACTGTAGCAGCCCAACTTTTGGCCTGGATCCGAACACCATGCGAGTCGCATGATAATTCAACTAAACCCCATGCGAGTCGCATGAGGGGTCTGACAGGGCCACAAACAAACCCTAATAACGCATTTATTACGGAGTATAATATATTATTATTATAATTAAACCCTAATTTGATTATTATTAATTAAGTTTTTAGTTTAATTAATTACTTTTAATTAGTTTTATTATATTTAACACTTAATACTTTAATATAATTAATATAAAAATAATATTTTAATAAAAATTGTATTTTTTTATCACTTTTTATTTCTTTTAATATTTTGTCCCTTTTTAATCGTTGTAGCGTAATATTTATATTTTTAGCTCAAATTTAATTTTAAACTTAGTTTTTGCTATAGTTATTTTTACTCCTATATTTTTAGGCTTTGCCGTAGAATTCCTTAAGTGCTTTTTCTTTAGACTAAGATTTAGGTGCTTTAGAATTTTGCGACGCCTTTTTAAGTTTTAGTTTCTTTTTAAGTTATTTTCATTTGGGATTTAGTTTTTCCTTGTAAGCTTTAATATTTTTAGACCTTTTACTATGTACCAATTATCATTCCAATTAGTAATTTCAATTTGCGATTATAATTTTAAGTTAGTTGTAGTAATAAGGTTAGGTTAGTTAAGTATTTTTAAGTATTTTTAAGTTTCTTTTATTTTTCCGTCACCTTTTATTTTTCAACCATTTTTTCTTTTTCAACCTTTTTCGACGAACTCTTTTTCTCTCTTATTTCTCGCTATTCTAGTTTTAGGACTTAAAATTTTTTCTACTTCTTATCTAAATTTCTAAAAATTACGAAAATTTATTTTAAGTGGTTAAATTAATAGACATCAAAATTTTCTGGTTCGTAGTAATAGTTGGATTTGTACGTGGACCGGGTTATTGGAGCCAAACAGTCCTCAATTATATTGAGACCAAACGAATCCTGCCCCTCTGCTGCATCTTTTGGCTATTCGAAACGTGGGCAAAATCAGAAAAGTCTATTGATTGGATAACTTATTATAATTTTTCTTTCCTTTTTAAAACTAATAGGATATTCAGTGAATGCACCGAGCAAGACGTTCATCACCTTTTGTACGTTCACCACCTGTAACTCGATCAAGACATCGTTTAACAAATATAACCGCCGTTGATTTTTCTTTAGAATCGTCATCCAGTCGACCAAGTACTTCAGTTCAAATTTCCGATAATCCAGTTTTTGAAACAAACCTCACAATTGAGAATCCAGAAAATATTCAGGAACGGTTCGTAGATCCTGAACCATTAAACTTTCCTCCGGAACCACCAATCATTCAAACAGAGATTGTTGAGGAACGAACTATTAAATCAGAATCATCTAGTAATACCGAGTCAACAAATTCAATTATGGAGAATCTGGAACCTTTAAGTATGGAAGACCGAATGAGAGCTAAACGCACTGGCTAAGGTCACGCAATTACTCATCCAGACATTAATGCGCCAGATTATGAAATCAAAGGACAAATTCTACACATGGTGACTAATCAATGCCAATTTAGTGGTGCGCCGAAGGAAGATCCAAATGAACATCTACGTACCTTTAATAGGATCTGCACACTATTTAAAATCCGAGAAGTGGAGGATGAACAGATATATCTCATGTTATTTCCCTGGACTTTAAAGGGAGAAGCCAAAGATTGGTTGGAATCGTTACCTGAAGGGGCGATTGATACATGGGACGTTTTAGTTGACAAATTTCTTAAACAATTCTTTCCCGCATCTAAAGCCGTAAGACTTCAAGCAGAAATTGTTACGTTCACACAGAAACCAAATGAAACTCTATATGAGGCGTGGACAAGATATGGAAAGTTGTTAAGAGGATGTCCGCAACATGGTTTAGACACCTGTCAAATAGTACAAATATTCTACCGAGGATGCGACATCACTACAAGAAAAGACATAGATATAGCAGCTGGTGGTTCTATTATGAAGAAAACCGAAACTGATGCTTACAAAATTATTGATAATACTGCTTCCCACTCACATGAGTGGCACCAAGAAAAAGATATCATTAGATCATCTAAAGCAGCTAGAGCCGATTCTAGCCATGACTTAGATTCCATTTCCGCAAAGATAGATGCTTTCGAGAGACGAATGGAAAAGATGACTAAGGATATTCACTCAATACGAATTAGTTGTGAGCAGTGTGGAGGACCACATTTGACAAAAGATTGTCTCAGTATTGAATTAACAATGGAACAAAGAGAGAATATTTCATACATAAACCAAAGGCCTGGAAATAATTATCAGAATAATTATCAACCGCCAAGACCGATTTACAATCAAAACCAGAATTATAACCGAAATATTCCATACAATAACCAACAAGGTCCTAGCAATCAACAAGTATCCAATAATACTTATAATCATCAAAGACCGAATTTTCAAAACAAACCACCACAACAAACCGATGATAAAAAGCCGAATTTAGAAGATATGATGACGAAGCTAGTTGAAACTCAAACGCAGTTTTTCACATCTCAAAAACAAACCAATGAACAAAATGCTTAAGCATTTAGAAATCAACAAGCTTCTATTCAAAATCTAGAACAAGAAGTAAGTAACCTAGCAAGGTTAATAGGTGAAAGAAAACCGGGAAGTCTACCAAGCGATACAAATGCTAACCCCCGGAATGAAACAGCTAAAGCTATTACCACAAGAAGTGGTACAACACTTAAACCACCTGAAATACCTGTAACTTCTGATGAAACTATTCCTACTCCACAAGAACCACAACCTGATCAGGATAAGGAAAAAGAACCGGTAGTTGAAAAGGTTAATGAAGATAACACAGTTAAGGATAAACCTTATGTTAAACCATACCAACCACCTCTTCCTTATCCGAGTAAAATGAAGAAAGAAAAACTTGAAGCCGAGCAATCCAAATTCTTGGATATGTTTAAACAGATAAATGTAAATCTTCCTTTCATTGATGTGATTTCAGGAATGCCAAGATATGCTAAATTCTTGAAAGATCTAATCACGAATAGAAAGAAAATGGAAGAACTCTCGGCTGTTACTATGAATGCCAATTGTTCAGCAGTGCTGTTGAATAAGATACCAGAAAAACTATCTGATCCAGGAAGTTTCACAATTCCATGTTTTCTGGGTAGTCTTAGTTCAATAGAAGCATTGGCAGACTTAGGTGCTAGTATAAATCTAATGCCGTATTCACTATACGCTAAACTAGACCTTGGAGAATTAAAACCAACCAGAATAAGCATACAACTAGCCGATAGATCAATAAAATATCCTAGAGGGATAATGGAAAACATGCTAGTTAAAGTTGGTACTTTAGTATTCCCAGTAGATTTTGTTGTTCTGGACATGGAAGAAGATTCTCAAGTTCCTCTCATATTAGGAAGACCATTCTTAAACACGGCTAAAGCAATGATAGACGTGTTCGGTAAGAAACTGACCCTAAGTATAGAGGATGATAGTGTTACCTTTTCAGTTGATAGAGCCATGCAACAACCACAATCTGCAGATGATACATGTTATTATATTCAAACTATAGATGCACATGCAGAATTATTAGAAGAATTTCCAGAATTACAAGGAACAGGAGAATGTTCTTTAGGAGAAGGAAATGAACCAATTGATGAAGCTGAAATGTTAGCTACACTTATAGCTAATGGATATGAACCAACAACAGAAGAAATTCAAATGCTAAAAGAAGAAGACAGATATCGATATAAATCATCGATAGAAGAACCTCCGAAATTAGAGTTAAAGCCACTTCCAAACCATTTGGAATACGCTTATTTACATGGTGAATCTGAATTACCTGTAATAATATCGTCTTCTCTTACTGAAAATGAGAAATCACAACTCATTTCTGTGTTGAAAGCTCATAAACCAGCCATTGCATGGAAGATTCATGATATTAAAGGAATAAGTCCTTCGTATTGCACACATAAAATCCTTATGGAAGAAGGTCATAAAACGTATGTGCAACGCCAACGAAGACTAAATCCTAATATGCAAGATGTAGTTAAGAAAGAGATTATTAAACTGCTAGATGCAGGTTTGATATATCCAATTTCTGATAGTCCATGGGTAAGCCCAGTTCAATGCGTGCCTAAGAAGGGTGGCATGACTGTCATTACAAATGAGAAAAATGAGCTTATTCCTACTAGGACTGTAACAGGATGGCGTGTATGTATTGATTATAGAAAATTAAATGACGCCACCAGAAAAGATCACTTTCCCTTACCTTTCATAGATCAAATGTTGGAAAGATTAGCCGGAAATAGTTACTATTGTTTTCTAGATGGATTTTCCGGATATTTTCAAATTCCAATAGCACCCGAAGATCAAGAGAAAACCACATTCACGTGCCCTTATGGTACTTTTGCTTACAAACGCATGCCATTTGGACTTTGCAACGCCCCTGCAACCTTTCAAAGGTGTATGATGGCGATTTTTCACGACATGATAGAAGAATGCATGGAAGTATTCATGGATGACTTTTCAGTCTTCGGTGATACATTTAAATCATGTCTAGTTAATCTGGAACGAATGCTAATTAGATGCGAAAAATCAAATCTAGTACTTAATTGGGAGAAATGCCATTTCATGGTTAAAGAAGGCATCGTTCTTGGACATAAAATTTCAAAAGAAGGAATTGAAGTGGATAGAGCTAAAGTAGATGTAATTGCTAAACTTCCACATCCCACCAATGTTAGAGGAGTTAGGAGTTTTCTTGGGCATGCCGGTTTTTACCGACGTTTCATAAAAGATTTTTCTAAAATTGCCACTCCTATAAATAAACTCCTAGAAAAGGATGCTCCATTCATCTTTTCAGATGAATGTATCAAATCTTTTAATATTCTTAAAGAAAAACTCACTAATGCACCAATCATGATAACACCAAATTGGAATCTACCATTTGAACTAATGTGCGATGCAAGTGATTTTGCAATGGGAGCCGTTTTAGGACAAAGGATTGAAAAACGATTTCAACCTATATATTATGCTAGTAAGACATTACAAGGAGCACAAACAAACTATACAACTACTGAAAAAGAACTCCTTGCTATTGTCTTTGCTTTTGACAAATTTCGATCATATCTCGTTCTAGCAAAAACGGTGGTCAATACCGACCATTCTGCTCTTAGATACCTATTTTCAAAACAAGATGCTAAACCAAGATTAATCCGTTGGATCTTACTCTTACAAGAGTTTGATATTGAAATCCGAGATAAAAAAGGAGCAGAAAATCTCGCCGCTGATCATCTTTCTCGTCTTGAAAATCCCGAATTAGAAGTTCTGAATGAATCGGCCATACAAGACAACTTTCCTGATGAATATCTATTGAAGATAGATTATAAAGAAATCCCATGGTATGCAGACTATGCAAACTACTTAGTTTGTGGATTCCTTGAAAAAGGATTATCGTACCAAAGACGAAAGAAATTCTTCAGTGATATAAAACACTATTTCTGGGAAGATCCACATCTGTTTAAAAGTTGTCCCGATGGAATAATACGCCGATGTGTATTTGGAGATGAAGCTAGTAAAATATTAAACCATTGTCACACAGGACCAACAGGAGGGCATTATGGGCCTCAACTAACAGCAAGAAAAGTTTATGAAGCTGGATTCTATTGGCCTACAATTTACAAAGACGCACACCTTCTTTGCAAATCCTGTGATGCATGTCAAAGGGCCGGAAAAATAAGTCAACGTGATGAAATGCCACAAAATGTCATCCAAGTATGTGAAGTATTTGACATTTGGGGTATTGACTTTATGGGTCCATTTCCAAAATCTCATAATAATTTATATATACTCGTAGCCATTGATTATGTATCTAAATGGGCGGAAGCACAAGCTCTCCCAACTAACGATGCACGAGTTGTAGTCAACTTTTTAAAACGTCTTTTTGCAAGGTTTGGAACACCGAAAGCTTTAATAAGTGATCGGGGTACTCATTTTTGTAATAATCAACTTGAGAAAGTTCTTAAAAGATATGGAGTAACTCATAAAATCTCCACCGCATATCATCCACAAACAAGTGGACAAGTTGAAAATACCAACCGAGCTTTAAAACGTATTCTAGAGAAAACCGTAGGATCAAATCCGAAGGAATGGTCCATTAAATTGGAGGATGCACTCTGGGCTTTTAGAACAGCCTACAAAACTCCAATTGGAACCACACCTTTTAGACTTGTTTATGGAAAAGCATGTCATCTTCCAGTAGAAATTGAACACAAAGCATTTTGGGCTTTGAAGACATGTAACCTTGATTTACATGAAGCCGGACGTCTACGATTAAGTCAACTAAACGAATTAGAAGAATTAAGACATGAAGCATACGAGAATTCGTTAATCTATAAAGAAAGAACGAAGAAATGGCATGATAAAAGAATCAGAAGTTCAAAAGAATTCAAAGAAGGAGACAGAGTTCTTCTTTTCAATTCACGATTCAAGCTATTTCCTGGAAAATTGAAATCAAGATGGTCTGGACCATTCATAGTCAAAAGAGTTTTCCCATACGGAACGATAGAATTGATAAATTCAAATGGAATTAAATTTAAAGTTAATGGTCACAGAGTTAAACATTACATACATGGTCCGATGGAAGTCGACAACGAAGTTACTCACAATTTCGACACCACAGCTAACTAAGTGTGGGGAGAATCAAGTCTTTAAAGGATAATATGTATTTCTGTTAGAGTTAGATTGTCTGTTTTCGTGTAGTTCTCGAAAATGGAACACGTATGGTCTTTCCCTAGCAGACCCTAAAGAACTAGTCTTCTCCCCCCATTCTGAATTTTTATTTTTTTTAGGTTTTTACAAAATGAAGACTGCCTGTGAACTAAACCATGGTCTAATGCTACACGCTTTGATCACTAAACGTAATAATGACATACTCCCGAGTGAAATAGTATCAGTAATCAGAAAAAGAATGGACGGAGTTAGAAAAGGATCCAGATGCGAAGATAATAAGTTACAATTTGGTAAAGGAAAATCAAAATCCGCAGCAAAAAGAAGAGCACGACACCTAGAACGATGTCACAAATGCGGAAAATGGTCACATGGAGGTAAATGTTCAAATAATCAAACCTATTCAAATACCGAATTTGTTACTTTATGCAGAGACGGACCGTTCATATGTTTAGAAGAAAAGACAATGAATGCTCGAGGTTACGCCTATGCAGCCATGGAAAATCAATTAAACCGACTATCTTATGAATATAATAGATCATATAACTAAGAAATCTATTTCACAGGTATGTCTGTACAGTTTTTATTTTTATTTTTATTTTTAACCTTTTGATAATAAACGCTAATTTGTTCGCTAAAAAGTATTAAATTGGTATTAAATAAAATTAGGTTTGGCGACCGAAATTATTGATATCGTTCAAAAATTTATTACATCACTGCGAAATTTAACGTTTATTCTTAAGGTATAAATATCTTTAATCAATCAACCCAAAATATTTCAAAAATTCGTCATGAGTTAAATTAGGTCTTGGAACCGAAATTACTTTACCGAAAAGAGGGGCGCATATTTTTGATAATATTTGATTGATAAAAGTGGGATAAAATGACAAAAAGATTTTTAAATTTATTTTTACCATGTTTTTAAAATTAATATTTAAATCTTAAGTTAATATTGTAAACTTTGTAAAAACAATATATTTAAAATTGTAAATATTTGAAAAATTTATATAAGTTTGGTGTGAATTTATAATATGAATTTTTAAATTAAGTGGTGTGAATTTTTAAAATATGAATTTTTAATTTTATGCATTTCAAATTTTAAGTTTGGTGTGAATTTTTAATATTAATTTTGAATTTTATATTTAAGTTGTGTGAATTTAAAAACAAAAATTTACTTTATCTCATTAAGTTAAGAATATGATTTTTAAAATTCATCGTAAGTTGAAGACTAGGTCTTTGAACCGAAATTGCTTTACCCGAGGGAGGGACGAGAACTTTTATTATCATTATTTTTAATCTTTTTGATTTAAAGTATGCAAAAAAAAAAATTAAAAAATCCAAAAATCTAAGCTTTTAAAACAATCGCTTGAAAATGACAAAATTTTAAAATTTTGTCGAGGGACGGACTAGGGCATCGTCCCGAAACGACCTCGTCTTAAAAAGAAACAAAATTTTTAAAAATTTTATTAATTCTATGTTTTAAAAGTATAAGGTTTTATAAAAAAAAAAAAAAAAAAAAAAAAAAAAAAAAAAAATTAAATCCTGGATTTTCACTAACAAGACGGAATGAACAAATGACGTGCACCATTTATCATTCAGCAAACAAACGCCAATATATTTGGAAACTTTGGTAAAAATTTAATCATTTTCACACAAATCACCCTCAATAATTTAAATTGTTACTGATTTTTTGCAAATGAGGGCATTGCAAGATCTTAAGTGTGGGAAGGGGTTAAATTCTTTCGGATTTTAAAATTTTTACTTTATACACTTGGTTACCATTAAAAATACTAGTAAAGCAGTAGTTGTATTAGAATCTAGTGCTCTCTGATAAAAAAGAACAGCCCTAGTCTTATATACTGACTACCCAATTCTAGTAAAATTTTTCAAAATTTTCAATTAAATGAATTTAAAATCATGTTTATACATATTTATGAACGATAAAACTAGGTTTTAACACCGAAATTATTGTTACCTCGGAAAGGACATAAATTGAGAAACAAACTAAAATGTCAAAATTCATTTAAAATGGAATAGAGGACGATAAAAAGAAAAATAAAAAGCCAAGTGTGGGAAAATTTACCAAGTTATTTTAAACATATGTCACATATATCTATAACAAATAACTGAAAATACTTTTGCTTTGGACTAAACTAAACTGTTTTACCCAATGAAAGAAAAGAAGAGATGGATCTACACGATGAATCAATTCCATCATTAAAAGGAAGTAAAGTCTTCCGAAAAAGACACGCGCTTCTTGATTTAGGTCATGAAGTTGTCGTCCAGACCAGCTGTAGGTTGACGAAAAATCTAGAAAAGTCATCACTAAAATCAGCAGGAAATCCACGGACCTCAGCATTAAACAGGGTCACCAAGTGGTCAGATTTATCCTAACCATGAGAAGGATTTATCTCGTACAATGGGGGGCACCATGCAAATTAGCTGGATAAGACTAATGAATCAGATCCCCAGAAAGGATAATCTCCTTAAAGATTAAAAATCAGCTTTTAAGACTGATATTACTCAATCCTAGAGATTGACCTTAAAGATTGAGAATTACAAACTCATGGAATTCAATGATATCTAAACTCGAGCTTAAACGAGAAAATATTTTGATCAAAATTATAAACCGATTTGTTTTCTGAAAACCCTATTTTCAATGCGTTCATTACCATTGAACGTAAAATCCTAGGAATTCACCTGGAATTCATTAGGTCACCTGAACTAAATCGGGTGTCAACCGTAAGAACGGTGGTTGAATAGCATGGTCAAAGACAGGACCTTGTGCCAGACCGGAAAAATTATAAGGGTGAGCTTTACTATTGCTCCTACCAAGGATAGTAATTGCGTCCGACACGTTATAGACCATAATCAAAAGCATGTCACGGGACATTGCCTTAACAGTTGCTTGTTCAACACTTTCCTTTACAACCGGACGGTAGTTTACCGAAAGGTAATATACGGGACAAGTAAACTGGACGTGTTGCTTTCCAAATACAAGGTTAGTAAGTGGGTGACACAAAACCGCAAGTTTTGAGCTAAAATTTTCAAATCTGAAACCCACCAAACCCACAAAAATATTTTGCAAACACCGGTAAAGGGTTATTCCGGAAAACTTATCTAGGGTAAAAACTAGATTTCGAAAGATCAAATGTTTTCATAAAGATCCAATTTCCTTAATGGATCTAAATTTTTATAGTCATGTGGGACTGTAAACCATATCGTTACTTCCATTGTTTATACCGCCGTATAGAAATCACTGATGTACAAAGTGTGAAGAATAAAGAAGTGATTCTAGTATTTCAAGACAATATTGCTTGAGGACAAGCAACGCTCAAGTGTGGGAATATTTGATAATGCTAAAAACGAACATATATTTCATAGCATTATTCCTCAAGAAAGACAAGCTTTTAGTTGCAATTGTTCTATTTACAAGAGATATTCGTTTAAATAATAAAAGGTGAAGACAAAAGGCAGATTCGACAAATTGAAGACAAAAAGGTCCAAAGAGCTAAAAAGTACAAGATACAATTAAAAAGGTTCAAAATATTGATGAGGAACGTCTCAAAATGACAAGAGTACAAGTTACAAGACGCAAAGTACGCGATTTAAAATAATACGCGAGGACGTCCGAAAATCCGGAACCGGGACCTGAGCCAAGAAGAAACGCCCGACGCAACGGACCAAAAATATCTAGTCTACTATGCACAAGAATATAATATAATATATATATAATTATATATAATTATATATTATATATATTATTATTATTATATTACGTCGGCAAGAAGAAAACAAATCCATTTGGCTGGATCCAGGGTGGCCATGCGACTCGCATGGCCAGAAGCACAAATCCATGCGAGTCGCATGGAGTGAGATTGCTGGTCAGGTCCTATATAAAGCCAGTTTTCTGCCGAGTTTTTATCATCTTTTTTCTCTTCCTCTTCATACGTAAATATATTTATATTTATAATTTATATTTTAATTTTAATTATAATTCTAATAATAAGGATATGTTAGCGAATGTTGTAAGGGTGTAAGTCGAAATTCTGTCCGTGTAACGCTACGCTATTTTTAATCATTGTAAGTTATGTTCAACCTTTTTACATTAATGTCTCGTAGCTAAGTTATTATTATGCTTATTTAAAACGAAGTAATCATGATGTTGGGCTAATTACTAAAATTGGGTAATTGGGCTTTGTACCATAATTGGGGTTTGGACAAAAGAACGACACTTGTGGAAATTAGACTATGGGCTATTAATGGGCTTTATATTTGTTTAACTAAATGAAAGTTTGTTAATGTTAATATAAAGATTTACAATTGGGCGTCCCTATAAATTACCATATACACTCGATCGGACACGATGGGCGGGGTATTTATATGTACGAATAATCGTTCATTTAACCGGACACGGGAATGGATTAATAGCCACTAGAATAATCAAAACAGGGGTGAAATTACATTCAAGGGTAATTGGTGTAATTGTTAACAAAGTAGTAAAACCTTGGTTTACACGCAGTCGATAACCTGGTGTATTCATTAAACAAAGTATTAAAACCTTGTTACAATTCGAATCCCCAATTAGTTGGAATATTTAACTTCGGGTATAATAATAATTTGACAAGGACACTTGCAATTTATATTTATGACTGATGGACTGTTATGGACAAAAACCAGACGGACATATTAAATAATCCAGGACAAAGGACAATTAACCCATGGGCATAAAACTAAAATCAACACGTCAAACATCATGATTACGGAAGTTTAAATAAGCATAATTCTTTTATTTCATATTTAATTTCCTTTATTTTATATTTAATTGCACTTCTAATTATCGCACTTTTATTTATTTTATTTTATCGCACTTTTAATTATCGTACTTTTTAATTATCGCAATTTAATTTTATCGCATTTTTATTATTCGCAATTTCATTATCGTTATTTACTTTACGCTTTAATTTAAAGTCTTGTATTTATTTTATATTTTACATTAGGTTTTAACTGCGACTAAAGTTTTAAAATCGACAAACCGGTCATTAAACGGTAAAAACCCCCCCTTTATAATAATAATATTACCTATATATATATTTGTATTTTTATAAAAGTAAACTAATATAGCGTTGAGCTTTGTTTAAAGATTTCCCTGTGGAACGAACCGGACTTACTAAAAACTACACTACTGTACGATTAGGTACACTGCCTATAAGTGTTGTAGCAAGGTTTAAGTATATCCATTCTATAAATAAATAAATATCTTGTGTAAAATTGTATCGTATTTAATAGTTTTTCCTAGTAAAATAATAACTATTTTATATACACCTCGTTCGACATCACCCATTCATATTGATTATAAACGTTTCATATTAATTGATTTCATTGCGAGATTTTGACCTCTATATGAGACGTTTTTCAAAGACTGCATTCGATTTTTAAAACAAACCATAACCTTTATTTTATCGATAAAGGTTTTTTAAAAAAAAAACATTACGTAGATTATCAAGTAATGATAATCAAAATATAGCGTTTACACACGACCATTACATAATGGTTTACAATAATATTTTACAACAATTTAATTTCCGAATGCAGTTTTCAAACAATATTTTACAAGCATGTTGACTCCAAATCTTGTTCATAATTAGCATGCAACAGCGGAAGCTCTTAATAATCACCTGATAATAAACATGCTTAAAAACATCAACAAAAATGTTGGTGAGTTATAGGTTTAACCTATATATATCAAATTGTAATAATAGACCACAAGATTTCATTTTTCATAAACATCCATCTCATATCAGGAATTTCGCAAAAACTGCATAGAGATAAAAATCATTCATATGGTGAACACCTGGTAACCGACATTAACAAAATGCATCTAGAATATACCCTTCATTCCGGGACTCTCATCTGACATGATAAAATCGAAGTACTAAAGCATCCGTAACCCGGATGGGGTTTGTTAGGCCCAATAGATCTATTTTTAGGATTCGCGTCAATTAGGGTTTCTGTTCCCTAATTCTTAGATTACCAGACTAAAAATGGTGATATTCGGTAATAATAATTCAACATAGAATGTAGTTTCGCATACTTGTGCCTATTTTGTAAAATATTTATAAAACTGCATGTATTCTCATCCCAAAAATATTAGATTTTAAAAGTGGGACTATAACACACTTTCACAGATTATCAATTCGCCGAGAATTAGACTTGGCCACGGGTCGATTCACGAACCTATAACAAATATATACATATATATTAAAGTATGATCGAAATATATTAACAAAATTTTTTATTACATTTTAACGATTTAAATTTGTTAAGTTAACAGTCCAACGTTAGTAGTCCACAATTAGTTGTCCACAGTTAGTAGTAGAGAAATAAATCAATATATATTATCTCGAATTAATCCACGATCCAGTGTATACAAGTCTCAGACTCGATATCAAATCAAAGTATATATATCATTTTGGAATCAACTTCAACCCTGTATAGCTAACTCGAGCATTACCGCATATAGAGTGTATATGGTTATTCCAAATAATATATGTGGCGACCCGACAAAATCGTCATTGACGGCGCCGCTAACTTAGGTCCCGTTACGTGGTCGTAGTCCCTATATGAGACTTGTTTGACCAAAATTATGTCGCATTCATTTGAAATGTACAAAACTTACAAAGTTTAGTTTACCAAACGGTTCGACAACAAGTTTAAGTTTACAAAAGTTGTAAAGTATAAATGAAATAACTTGCGACATAATATAAGTTAAAAGTCACGGTTTTGCTATAAATAGCGTAAGTATGTAAACAACATGTTTGAATCCAAAGGTGCTATCACTAGCGTATGCATGTATGTATGCTTGACCCCAAGCAAGTATGAGTGTACGCGAAATCATGTATCAAATAGCCATGTATGAACCTGAGAAACATATAGAAAACTGTCAACGAAAAACGTTGGTGAAATCATAGGTGTTTTAGTAAACGTTGTATTTGAACCACAAGATTTAATATAAGATGATTATCAAAATCATTTGCATTCCAAAAGTTGTTATTTGTATCCCTGGCACCCAATTATCAAACTTAACTGTTTTGCACCCTTTGCGTAGTGTTAGAACATACACTAGACTCGAAAATATATTTCATCCGCTAACGGTAGCGAACCGTCCGAATGAGGCTCGTCAAGCCCATGTGATCACATAATATAAGTTCTCGTTTACACCCTGCAAGTGTAACTAATGATAATTGAATTGAGGCTTTTTGTTCAAACCCGCACGTGGAATGTTCGTTTCCGTACTTGTGTTCAAAGTGTAAAAGTATGTAGTATAAAACCGTATATGTTTCTCATCCCATGATTTAAAAGTATAAAAGTTGTTGAAAGATGGGACTATGATCTCACCTCGAGTGCACGAGTATAAATGTACTTCACAAAGTAAACGTGTGCATGAATGTTGCTTAGCCTTGACCTAAACAAGTAAGTTGTATCAATTAACCGGTTACGACACAAGGTCAGGCGAAATGTGTTCAATTAGTCATATGGCTCATTACGACTCGATTATATAGCATGTGAATCACGTTGTCAAGTTTCATGCAAGAATCAAGTATAAAATAAGATTAGAACGATTGTATAAGTGTTTTGTTAAGTTTGACTAAAAGTCAAACTTGGTCAAAGTCAACAAAAAAGTCAACGGGATCGGGTCGGGTCCCGAACTATTTTTCTGAGGTTTTTATTCATATATAAGCATGTTAGAACAAGTTACATGTGAATCAGAGGTGCGTAGCATAGCAAACATTTTTCGAAATTTGACAAAGTAGGTCAGAACCCAAACACGGCTATTGCCGCGCCGCGGCCAGAGGTGTCGCGCCGCGACATTAGGCGTGGCCTGGTACCTGGTCAGTTTCAAAAGTTCAAGTCTTGATCCAAAATTCAATTTAGCACAAAACGCAAACCGTAAACACTTAGAATACGCATCTTATATCATTGGAAAGCTCTTTTGACGAGGAATACAATTAACTACCTTTCACAAGCAAAAACATCAATTACAATAACCGAAAACTCGTCAATTGATCAAGAAAGGTTTATTTTCAAAGTTTCAAGTTCGTAAAACGTATTTTATGATTCGGGAATCCAATTTACACATACGACATGCCGTTTCGAAGGTAATTAAGCATACATTGCATCTAAACACTTACTAACAACATTAACAAGCATTCAATGCATCAAAAGTTCATTTCAAAGTCTATCAAACCCTAACCAAAATTCACAAAAATCAATAATCATGTGTTTGAAGTTTTCTTAATCAACCTACGCATCAAAACGAAGCTAGTGATACTAGTAATACAATTAAAACATGAACTTTAACAATCAAACAACATTTAATCTTCCAAAATGCAAGATTAAGCAAACCCATTTCAAATGTTCAAACTAGTTACTCAAAACAACAAATCGAGCAAACAAAATATATATTCATGTTACACACGAGCCATAGACACTAACTAACACCATTTCAAGTATAAAAACACGAATTTAGAGAAAATCTAGAGTTTTAGAAATGTTACCCAAACTTGATGAAATTGGTACCAAAATGTAGAGGATGAAGAGAGGATCACGAAAATGTAATTTGTTTTGATGTTTGCTTCTCCAATCGGATTTAGATGATGAATTTGTGAGTTGGGTGTTTGAGTTCATGAAAGGGAAGTAGAGAGAAAAGAGGAAGAAGGTGGGAGGTGAAATGAATGGATGGATAAGGTGGGTTGACTAGTTGACCTAGTCAACTAGTTTGCCCACTTGGCAACCTCGGTCCCTCAAGTTTCAAAGCGGGTGCGGGAATTAACCAAACGAATATTTTAAAAACGCTCGAGTAAACGAGTGATGTTATAATTAAATGACGGAATTATTATGAACGTTAGTCAACGGAAACTACGAATTTAAATAACGAAAGGTATTATTTAAAAAAAAGACGGTGTTAAAAATAAATTTAACGGAAAAAGGCGGGATGTTACATTACTTACACCTTAAAAGAAATTTCGTCCCGAAATTTAGTTGGAAGTAGTAGTCGTTGTTTCTTCCTCGAGATCTTGTGTTGCCAATTCTACGAATAAGTGAAGGTACTTCCTTGGGCATTTCAACGAACTTTGACAGTCGGGGTTTTTACGTTGGTTTAAAGTTTGGTTTCACGATTTATAGTTTCAATCGGTCCTCCTATGAGGTGGAGTTTATCGTTGATAGTAAGTTCATCGAAGAGGATAACAAGTTCTTGTTTCGCAAGACACGCCTTTAAGTTTGATACGTAGAATTTAGGATGAACGGAGACTCGAATGAGTTGAAAAATCTAAACGGCTAGTAACGGGTCCAAAACGCCCCAGGATTTTAAAAGGACTAAAAATATCGCGGATTTAGCTATCTACGTTTCCCGAAACGGATTACACCTTTTCAAGGTGCGACTTTAACGTTACGCGGTTACCCACTTGGAATTCGAGAGGTTCACGTCTAACATCGGCATAGTTCTTTTGGCGACTATGATCCGCCTTGAGCCTTTCTTGGAATTGAAAAATTTTCCGGTTGTTTCATGAATGATTTCGGGTCCGGTGGTTCGCTTGTCACCTACTTCGGTTCAACAATTTAAGAAAACGACAATTACGGCTATACGGGTCCTCGAAAGTGTGACGTTAAGACTTGAATGATAACCATCGTTGTAAGAGAATTTGGTTAAAGGCAAAAACTTTTCTCAAGTAAATTTGAAGTTGATAACACAAATTCGTATTACGGTTTCCAAGGTTTGAATCGTATGTTTGCTCGGTCCGTCGGGTTGTGGTTGATGTGCGGTACTCATGTCTAAACGTGGTCCCGAGACTTTTTGTGAGGCACTCCAAAATCTAGAAGTGAAACGAGGATCTCGATCCGAAACGAGGTACATCTCTTTAAGGTATATTTGAGAGAGATTGTTAGGACGTGAAAACGTTTGTTGGAACAAGTTTCTGTTTCTCAAGAATTTCGCGCCGCGGAAGATTTATCGGTTTCCGAAAATGTTCGATAGGACTATTCACCCTCGAGGCGAATACTAGTATAGTGTGAAGAGTCTCTCTCTCCATTGAGAATTTAGATAAAATATTTCCTTAAACGGAAGTACGAGTGTAAGGCGAGAGAAGTTTTCGCCTCGATGTGAGCATACCAAGCATTTTGTAGTTCGTCTATAAAAACTATAAGAAAACGAGATAGTACACACGTGTAACATATGTTTGAAGTCGAAAGAATTTGTCATTCATTCGGAAGCATCAATATGGTTAGACAATAATCGAAGATGTGTCCCGGGTATGGTTGTTATCAGTATTCTCGGAGTTTTCGGATGTTCAAACAAGAAAAATAAAGTCATGTACATGGCAAATGGTGGTGATTAGGTTGATCGAGTCCAACCACCATCATGTGTCATTAGAACTTTGGTATGAATTACCGTAATATAACCACGTTGATCGAGTGTCGTTATATTACGCTAACTCATACCTCCATTCCCACATCACTCCATAGATTCGAGTTCGTGTAACCGTGAAGATCTAAAATGAACAAAGTGCAACGGCATCTCTAACGTGACTCGTATTGAATCGAAAGAATTTGTGCAACTCTAAAGAAGCGTTCTCCGAGGGAAGTGTATAAATGATTGTTCACGTCAATGCGGTTCAAGTCAAACAATAATGTCTTTAGGCGCGAAAAGAGCAACGAATCATGATAACGAGTAGTACGCAATCGTAGTGATAAGTAGTGACGACGATACTCACCTAGAGTAGTGATGGCAGTAACAAGAAGTGGTAGATAGTAAGGTACACCGGTGTGACACCGATAGTAAGTTGAAACGGTGGCGAATAACAATCCGGGAGACAGAGTTCCCGAACAAGTGTGACTAATGAAGTCGTCGTCATCCTTACGGGTATGAATCCTGAATTTACGCGTGTTACCAGAAAGTTGCAGAATACGAGTTCGTATGAATAAAACTTGGTACCATTAAGAAGTTTGCCTAAGAATGATTCAAGTATAATGCACAAGTAGTCAAGTAAGTGCTATCTATAGAAAATGTATGTCAGAATGCAATGGCTAACTATCCGGTTGTAGTCTAGATTCACTAATGCGTCCTAACGACTCTGTCAGACACACTAATGCACATCCTAGATCCCTACAACCAACGCTCTGATACCATCTGTGGCGACCCGACAAAATCGTCATTGACGGCGCCACTAACTTAGGTCCCGTTACGTGGTCGTAGTCCCTATATGAGACTTGTTTGACCAAAATTATGTCACATTCATTTGAAATGTACAAAACTTACAAAGTTTAGTTTACCAAACGGTTCGACAACAAGTTTAAGTTTACAAAAGTTGTAAAGTATAAATGAAATAACTTGCAACATAATATAAGTTGAAAGTCACGGTTTTGCTATAAATAGCGTAAGTATGTAAACAACATGTTTGAATCCAAAGGTGCTATCACTAGCGTATGCATGTATGTATGCTTGACCCCAAGCAAGTATGAGTATACGCGGAATCATGTATCAAATAGCCATGTATGAACCTGAGAAACATATAGAAAACTGTCAACGAAAAACGTTGGTGAAATCATAGGTGTTTTAGTAAACGTTGTATTTGAACCACAAGATTTAATATAAGATGATTATCAAAATCATTTGCATTCCAAAAGTTGTTATTTGTATCCCGGGCACCCAATTATCAAACTTAACTGTTTTGCACCCTTTGTGTAGTGTTAGAACATACACTAGACCCGAAAATATATTTCATCCGCTAACGGTAGCGAACCGTCCGAATGAGGCTCGTCAAGCCCATGTGATCACATAATATAAGTTCTCGTTTACACCCTGCAAGTGTAACTAATGATAATTGAATTGAGGCTTTTTGTTCAAACCCGCACGTGGAATGTTCGTTTCCGTACTTGTGTTCAAAGTGTAAAAGTATGTAGTATAAAACCGTATATGTTTCTCATCCCATGATTTAAAAGTATAAAAGTTGTTGAAAGATGGGACTATGATCTCACCTCGAGTGCATGAGTATAAATGTACTTCACAAAGTAAACGTGTGCATGAATGTTGCTTAGCCTTGACCTAAACAAGTAAGTTGTATCAATTAACCGGTTACGACACAAGGTCGGGCGAAATGTGTTCAATTAGTCATATGGCTCATTACGACTCGATTATATAGCATGTGAATCACGTTGTCAAGTTTCATGCAAGAATCAAGTATAAAATAAGATTAGAACGATTGTATAAGTGTTTTGTTAAGTTTGACTAAAAGTCAAACTTGGTCAAAGTCAACAAAAAAGTCAACGGGATCGGGTCGGGTCCCGAACTATTTTTCTGAGGTTTTTATTCATATATAAGCATGTTAGAACAAGTTACATGTGAATCAGAGGTGCGTAGCATAGCAAACATTTTTCGAAATTTGACAAAGTAGGTCAGAACCCAAACACGGCTATTGCCGCGCCGCGGCCAGAGGTGTCGCGCCGCGACATTAGGCGTGGCCTGGTACCTGGTCAGTTTCAAAAGTTCAAGTCTTGATCCAAAATTCAATTTAGCACAAAACGCAAACCGTAAACACTTAGAATACGCATCTTATATCATTGGAAAGCTCTTTTGACAAGGAGTACAATTAACTACCTTTCACAAGCAAAAACATCAATTACAATAACCGAAAACTCGTCAATTGATCAAGAAAGGTTTATTTTCAAAGTTTCAAGTTCGTAAAACGTATTTTATGATTCGGGAATCCAATTTACACATACGATATGCCGTTTCGAAGGTAATTAAGCATACATTGCATCTAAACACTTACTAACAACATTAACAAGCATTCAACGCATCAAAAGTTCATTTCAAAGTCTATCAAACCCTAACCAAAATTCACAAAAATCAATAATCATGTGTTTGAAGTTTTCTTAATCAACCTACGCATCAAAACGAAGCTAGTGATACTAGTAACACAATTAAAACATGAACTTTAACAATCAAACAACATTTAATCTTCCAAAATGCAAGATTAAGCAAACCCATTTCAAATGTTCAAACTAGTTACTCAAAACAACAAATCGAGCAAACAAAATATATATTCATGTTACACACGAGCCATAGACACTAACTAACACCATTTCAAGTATAAAAACACGAATTTAGAGAAAATCTAGAGTTTTAGAAATGTTACCCAAACTTGATGAAATTGGTACCAAAATGTAGAGGATGAAGAGAGGATCACGAAAATGTAATTTGTTTTGATGTTTGCTTCTCCAATCGGATTTAGATGATGAATTTGTGAGTTGGGTGTTTGAGTTCATGAAAGGGAAGTAGAGAGAAAAGAGGAAGAAGGTGGGAGGTGAAATGAATGGATGGATAAGGTGGGTTGACTAGTTGACCTAGTCAACTAGTTTGCCCACTTGGCAACCTCGGTCCCTCAAGTTTCAAAGCGGGTGCGGGAATTAACCAAACGAATATTTTAAAAACGCTCGAGTAAACGAGTGATGTTATAATTAAATGACGGAATTATTATGAACATTAGTCAACGGAAACTACGAATTTAAATAACGAAAGGTATTATTTAAAAAAAAAGACGGTGTTAAAAATAAATTTAATGGAAAAAGGCGGGATGTTACAATATATATAGATGACGTCAATATGATATGTCAAAACATTGTATATGTGTCTATGGTCTATCAAGTTTACATAATATATGTTAGATTACATGTATAATACAATATAAGTTAGTTAAGTTATGGTTAGTATAGATTTGTTATAAAATTTTCGTAGCTAAACTAGTAAATCTAACCAATTTTGTTTTACCCATAATTTCTTCGTTATAAATTCGTTTTGAGTGAATCAAGTTGCTATGGTTTCATAATGAACTGAAATTTATGAAACTAAACAGAAAAAGTATACGTTTATAGTCGGGAATACAGGTTACAAGTCGTTTTTGAAAGAGGTAATCATTTTCGTCGAAAGAACGACATCTTGATGACCATTTTGAAAAACATACTTCCACTTTGAGTTTAACCATGATTTTTGGATATAGTATCATATTCATATGAAATATTATTTTTCCAGAAAACAAACTTCAAATTCAAAGATAAAGATAGTTTTTATTTTTCCAACCCAAAACAGCCCCCGGTTTTACTACAACGGCGTATGTCCGGTTTTACGGTGTTTTTCGTGTTTCCAGGTTGTAAATCATTAAGTTATCATATCATATAGATATAAATCATGTGTTTAGTTGATTTTAAAAGTTAAGTTTAAAGGATTAACTTTGTTTGCAAACAAATTTAGAATTAACTAAACTATGTTCTAGTGATTACAAGTTATAATCTTCGAATAAGATAGTTTTATATATATGAATCGAATGATGTTATGAACACCATTACTTGTAACATCCCAACCCATATGCAATCGAAATATGCAAAAAAAAAAAATTAAATAAAAATTTTGTACAGCGCGGCGCGCCAAAATGGCCTGTCCAACTTTTCCTTTTTTGTGAAAAAGATCGCCCACATCCCAACATATTTAGACGAAACGCTTTTAACAACATATTCCAATATGTAAAACTTACACGATTCAAACATAAAACAAGTTTTACAAAGCGAGGCCCACATCAACCCGAATTACGAGTTTAATACATAACGTGAGTTTCGACCGCAAAAAGTTTAAATACCAAACGACACTACGAGCATGGTGTTTGGGGTTAAACTACTCAATTCTCGGTCGAACTCCAAAAAGCTAATATCTCCAAAAGCGTCCCCTAACACAACGGGATCTCTACTCCAAACAAACGCCCTTACCTTTGTCCATACCTGAGCCTATAAAAAGGTAAACAATGAGAGGGTAAGAAAAGCTTAGTGAATGCAATAATTACACATACATATATATAACCCATCTATTTGCAATCACAATCAATAAATACCTCGTACGAACTCGTAACTCAATTAGCATGTCATCGTACCCAAAACACTTAACAAGTCGTACGTTATCATAAAACCGCATTAGCATATACTCAACACAATGTATATATATATATATATATATATATATATATATATATATATATATATATATATATATATATATATATATAACAATATGGTAAATAATCGACAATCTCAATATGGTTAACCATAAACGCTATGGTGCTACCGGCTCGTGGTTCACACCATACGCAATTGAGTCATACTCTTTTATAGTGCTACCGGCTCGTGGTTCACACTCGATGCTACCGGCTCGTGGTTCACATCTTATTTTATAGTGCTACCGTCTCATGGTTCACACTCGATGCTTCCGGCTCGTGGTTCACATCTTATTTTATAGTGCTACCGACTCGTGGTTCACACTCGATGCTACCGGCTCGTGGTTCAAATCTTATTTTATAGTGCTACTGGCTCGTGGTTCACATCTTGTCGCATACATGTTATGGCACTACCAGCTCGATGGTTCATACCATAACACCCACAAATAAACACATCATATACACATACGTATAATTACTCCACTCACCTCAAAGTCTCTTGTGAAAGATAATCAAGCTCGGAAATCTTCAATGTAACGTACCTATTACATTATACATAATATCAATCACAAACTCAAGTTGGTCAACCAACTAAAACTCCATTCTAGTGTTATCTTGACCCATAGTGCAATTTCGACCCATTTGCACCCTTAACCCTAATATTTGGGTTAACATCCCCGAAACCCTAATCATTAGCCAAGTTAGGTTTACAACATATTTCAACGCGAGGTTTATGCATTACACACAAACATTAACTAACTTAGGTCCATTTTGACCCATTTGACCAAATTAAGGTCAACACACCCATTTCGGGTCATCCACTAACTCACACAACACCCATTTACTTATCTCTAGGTGTGCTAGTAATTAACTAACTAATTTAAACTCATAAACATCAATTAATACTTTAAAAAACCCTAGTTAGTCATCTTTGAGTCTACATGACTCAAATTCACCCGAAACACCCAATTCACTAACAAAATGGGTTTTAAGTTCATCACTTACCCCAAACCTAACCCTTAATCAAATTAAACAAGGAAAACAAAGTTAGAACATACCACCACACTCAAAACGTAGCTAGGAAGTAGATGAACAACTTTAGAACTTGAGCTTAAGCAAGATTCCTTCTCCTTCCCCAAAATGAGTTTTCCCTCACTAGAATATCACTCTCTCTCTAGAAATTAAATGGAGGTGATAAGGGTTGTTGAAGATGGAGTAAATGAAGCTCCAAGAACTGATCTAGGCCTTAAATTCGGGCCCTCATGTGTAATTACCAAAAAGCCCTCAAAATATCTAATTTAAAAGAAAGGAATCTGTCACAGACCAATATCGCGGCGCGCCCAAGGCCTGCGCAGCACGTAGATTGCCCAGGTCAGATTCTTCTTTATTTTAAAATGTACAACGAAACCCCCACTTCAAGCATCTTATTTACACTTATGTACACAACAAATATTTGGGACTTACAACTCTCCCCCACTTGAATCGGAGCGCCTCCTCGCAATCCATGCCGCATGACAAGAGGGAAGATAAACCAACACGAATTCTTCAGGCTCCCAAGTAAACTCGGAACCTTTACTCCGACACCATTGAACTTTAAAAGTTCTCACCTCTTTATTTCTCAACCTTTTGACCTTCTCATCGAGTATGGCAATCGGCTCCTCAATATATTCTAACTTGTTGTTTAGCTCAATTTCGTCTAATGGTACCCAAGATGAATCATCCGCAAGACACTTGTGGAGATGGGAAACATGGAATGTATTATGGATCCCCGCAAGCTCTTCGGGTAATTCCAAACAATACGCGACTTCACCAACACGAGCTAAAACCTTAAATGGCCCAATAAACCGAGGAGCTAACTTTCCCCATTTTCTAAACCGAATAATGCCTTTCCATGGTGAAACGTTAAGCATCACTATGTCACCTTCTTGAAATTCGATCATTCGCCTACGTTTGTCGGCATACAACTTTTGTCTATCTTGAGCCTTTTTCAAATGATCCCGAATCATATCAATCTTGCTATTCGTCTCTAAAACCAAATCGGTACTCTCGATTTCTCTTTGACCAATTTCACCCCAACAAATAGGAGTTCGGCACCTCCGCCAATAAAGCATCTCGTAAGGTTGCATCCCGATACTCATATGATAACTATTATTGTACGAGAATTCCACCAAAGGTAAGTGCTCGTCCCAACTACCACCAAAATCAATAATACACGCCCGTAACATATCCTCCAAAGTTTGATTCATACGCTCGGTTTGACCGTCCGTTTGAGGATGATACGCCGTTCTCAATTTCAATTGTGTACCCATATCTTCGTGAAACTTTTCCCAAAACCGAGATGTAAAACGGGTATCTCGATCCGAAATAATAGATATAGGAACACCGTGTCGAGAGATGACTTCCTTGATGAACAACTTAGCCAAGGTCTCCGACGATATCGCTTCCCGAATGGGAAGAAACAAAGCACTTTCCGTCAATCGGTCAACTATAACCCAAATCGAATCAAATTGGGTTCTTGCCGTTTTAGGTAACTTTGTGATGAAATCCATGGTAATGTGTTCCCATTTCCATTTCAGGATTTCTAACGGTTGTAACTTACCATACGGCTTTTGGTGCTCGGCCTTAACTTGCAAACACGTGACGCATTGCTCAACATACTTCACAACATCACGTTTCTTGCCTGGCCACCAATAGTCTTTCTTTAAATCAAGATACATTTTCGTCGTGCTCAAATGAATGGAATACTTTGACTTATGTGCTTCATCAAGTAGCACTTGTCGATAATCACCCATCTTAGGCACCCACACTCTTCCTTGAAAAGACAACAAACCACGCGAGCCCATAGTAATGAACTCCGATTGCCCCACTATTCGTTCCGCATGCTTGTTGTGAATGTAAGCCTCTATTTGAATCACACCAAGTTTTTCAAGAAAATCGTTAGAAATAATCATACGTAACAATCCCAATCGTAACACCGGATGATGACTCTTTCGACTTAACGCATCCGCAACCACATTTGCCTTGCCCGGATGATAAAGTATCTCACAATCATAGTCTTTTACCACATCCATCCACCTACGTTGACGATAATTCAAATCTCGTTGATTAAAGATATGTTTCAAACTCTTATGATCCAAATAGATCGTACTCTTGACACCATACAAGTAATGGCGCCAAATTTTCAATGCATGCACAACCGCCGCCAACTCAAGATCATGAGTCGGATATCTCGTTTCATGTTCCTTTAATTGTCGAGAGGCATAGGCGATGACTTTACCTCTTTGCATTAGAACACACCCGAGCCCATTTAACGAAGCATCACAATAAACCGTCATGTCTTCCACTCCTTCCAGCAACCCTAACACCAGAGCTTGACACAATTTCTCTTTTAGCAATTGAAAAGCAATTTGTTGCTCGTTCTCCCAATTAAATCTCGCGTTCTTCCTCGTCAATTTCGTCAACGAAGAAGCGATCTTAGAAAAGTCTTGGATAAACCGAAGATAATAACCGGCCAATTCGAGAAAACTTCGGATTTCCGTAGGCGTAGTCGGTCGTTCCCAACTCTTCACCGTCTCTATCTTCCCCGGATCTACTTGAATACCATTTTTGTTCACAATGTGGCCAAGGAATTGAACCTCCCTTAGCCAAAATTCACATTTGGTGAACTTAGAATACAACTGCTCCTTCCTTCCTTTAACACACTTCGCAAATGATGTTCATGTTCCTTCATACTCTTCGAATAGACAAGTATGTCGTCAATGAACACAATTACCAACTTGTCCAACATAGGTTAGCACACTCGGTTCATAAGATCCATGAATGCCGCCGGCGCATTCGTAAGACCAAAAGGCATAACTACGAATTCAAAATGCCCATAACGCGTTCGAAAAGCCGTTTTCTCGATGTCTTCCTCACGGACCCGCATTTGGTGATAGCCGGACCGTAGGTCGATTTTAGAGAAATACGTTGCACCTTGGAGTTAGTCAAACAAATCGTCAATCCGAGGTAATGGATAACGATTATTGATCGTCACTTTATTTAACTCTCGATAATCGATGCACATCCGCATACTTTCATCCTTCTTTTTCACGAATAAAACCGGAGCGCCCCATGGTGAAGCACTCGGTCGAATAAAACCCTTCTCAAGCAACTCTTGGGTTTGATTTAACAACTCTTGCATTTCCGTCGGTGCTAAACGATAAGGAGTTTTAGCAATGGGGGTAGCCCCCTTAACCAACTCAATGCGAAATTCAACTTGTCTTTCCACCGGAACACCCGGTAACTCATCCGAAAAAACGTCTTCAAATTCATTCACCACCGGAATTTCATGAATAGGTGGTGGCTCATCACGAGTATCAACAACATGGGCAAGAAAAGCCATGCCACCACTAACAAGAAAACGACGTGCCCGTGCAAAGGTGCATATCGGTACAAGTCTTCTTCGCTTATCACCATGAATAATTAACTCTCCCCCACTTGGGGTCTTCACACGAATAAATTTTTTGTGGCATGCAATATCGGCCCTATTATGATCGAGCCAATCCATACCAACAACGATATCAAAATCACCCAAAGTCATGGGGATAAGATCTATCTTAAAGTTTTCGGCACCAAAAACGACATCACAATTTTTACACACTTCAACCACTAGCACCGTTTTGCCATCCGCTATTTCGACTTCAACCGGACGACTTAACTTAGCTAACGGTCTATTAAGTTTAGGCACAAATTTTGGAGATACAAACGACAAATTTGTACCGCTATCAAATAGAATCCTTACCGGATTTGAGTTAACCATAAAAGTACCTGAGAAAACTTCGTTGGATTGCTTGGCCTCATCATTTGTCATCAAGTAATTGCGACCCCTAGCCGTACCAGCCGCTCTCTCCAACTTCTTCACATGATCATTATTCAAATCGGGACATTCCGGCCTCTTGTGTCCCTCTTTACCACAATTATAACAAGTAAGCTTGGTCTACGCCTTGGTACAATCACGGGCTATGTGCCCTCTTTGATTACAATTATAACACGTGGGTCCGAAACCCCCGGAAGCACCCTTCTTCACACTATTAACGCTTTCGGAGCCTTTCTTGTTCTTTTTATTTGAAAAGTTCGAATAACTCGAACCTTCAAACTTTCTCTTTGAAAAAGTGAAATCGCTTTTTCTTGGAGCCTCCGGCTCAAAACCCCTAGCCAATTCGTATAAATCTTCAAAAGACTTAGCCATTCCCCGGCTAATCTTACCCTTCAACTCATCACTTAAAGTACGGTAGAAATCTAGCATCAACTTGTGATCATCACCAACATACTCTGGAAAAAAATGAGTCTTTGCCAAGAAGGTAGACTTGAGAGTGACCAAGTCCATTGAACCTTGTCGCAAATTGTGCAACTTGTCCTAGATTTTATCAAGATCAGGAAGAAGTTCGGTATTCTTAGAAAAATTCCTTCTTAAACTCCTCCTATGTCAAGCACATGCATTGATCTTCACCATATAATTTGATTTTATCGTCCCACCACAACTTGCCCTCTTCGCGCAATATGCTAGACCCATACCTCGTCTTCTTCTCGGGAGGACACTCCGCGGTACGGAATGCCCCCTCGATATCGGAAATCCAACAAGTGCTTTTCAATGGATCCCTCACCCCATTAAACATTGGAGGTTGAGTATCCTTGAAATTTTTGTAGTGTAAGTCCCGCCTTCCACCCCCACCATTACCTTCACCCCCTTTGCCTCGAGGATAAATGTTTCTAGCCTCTAAAGCCTCCTCTATTGCAGCTTTCATTCGTTCATTGATCATTTCGGTCACTTGTCCATCAACCGACTCTTGGAAGACCTTTCGGACATCGTCAAGAAAATCCTGCTTTAGCCTTTTAAAGATGGCCTCAACCTTGGCCATGAGTTCAACATTCTCACTCATACTTCCGTCATTGGTGTCGTGTCCATTTCTCATCTTCATTCTATAAAACGAAGTAAATTAAACAACAAAACGAAAGGACTCAACACATATGTATATACATATACGCCACACTACCCCATCTTGCTCAACAATCGTCGTACATCGCTTGTTTGACACGATTTGAACTCGTAACAATGGTAGCTAATCATTATTACGCGATCACGTCGCATTAATTCGCTAGTACAACGTCTATCTAGCTTGATGATTGCTAAAACAACACAAAACAGTTAGTGCAAGGTTAATGATGCGTCCCGTTCATATCGAATATAAACGTCACGTACTCATTGGTGTCATTGCGAGGTATTGACCTCTATATGTGACATTTTTCAAAATATGCATACGTTTTTATAATACAAACCATAACCTTTATTATAATCAAAGGTTCAAACAGCATAATAATGATTATCATTTAGCGATAATCTTAGTTTTACAAACTTTACATTTGATAATAACAATACGATTTACAACATATTTCACATTATAAATTTTCCGATATGCAGTTTTATTTTTGACACAATTATGCATACTCCAAATCCTGCTTAAATTCGGCATAATGTAGCGGAAGCTTTTAATTATCACCTGAGAATAAACATGCTTAAAACGTCAACATAAAGTTGGTGAGATATAGGTTTAATGCTAGCAGCGTTATAAATATAGACCACAAGATTTAATATACATAAACGTTTTAATAAAAATATTCTAAGTGGTTGAGTACTTGATAACCATACTTAACATTTAATCAACGTCGCATATTCCCTTTATTATGAAATATCACTACACCGTACCAAGTGTAGTCACCGAAACGAAGTACTGTGCAACCGTTGAATACTGGTCGTCCAGTCCGATTGGGGTTGTCAGGCCCGATAGATCTATCAACAGGATTCGCGTTTACAATACCGCATGTAAATAGTAGTTACCAAGTTACAGGGAAGTATGCCAGTGGTACAACTCAACGTAGAATATATATTTTTAATCACTTGTGTCCATAACGTAAATCATAAAATGCATGTATTCTCATCCTGAAATATTTAGAGTTTAAAAGTGGGACTATATACACACTTTTGCTTTGAAGATATTTGACACGACTTGGTCTCCGATAGATATCACGAACCTAACCATATATATAATATATTAACATATTTTCTTTTCAAATAATCGTTACATATATACTTATAATACTTTTAATATCTATTAGTCCGTAGTTAGCAGTCCGATGTTAGTGGTCCACAATTAGTTGCTCAATAAAATAAATAAAGACCCCATCGTATTCATATTGATCAGAATTAATCTCGACCCATGGTACCATGTTGTCAAATGACGTGTTGCGTACATAAAGTACCGTGTTGTCAAATGACGTGTTGCGTACAATCATGAGGTCTTATGATTATTCTTCTCGTTTTGTTTACGGGTGGTCCTGAAATATATAAAATCAAATCATAAGTAAATATATATAAAATATCATATTAATTAGCAAAGATATGATTAGTTTAGTTTTACTCCAATTAATTTCGTAGCTAAAATAGCTTCGGATACCCAATTTTGTTTTAGCCGTAGTTTCTTCAATATAACTCCGTTTTTGTTGGTTCAACTTACCACTTCCTTGGATCGAGTCATTATTTATGAATATGAACTGTAAATACCTTAGTTTGCATTCAAAATCACAGGTTATAGGTCAAACTTTGGTGAATCTTATGAAAGTGATCATTTCCGTTGTAAAATCAACATCTAGATGATCATTTTTACAAAAATACATACACTTTAAGTTACACCATGAGATTTTTATATATTAACATGTTCATAAGAAATATCATTTTTCCAGAATATAAACTTCCAATTCAAATTTTAAGATGGTTTTTAATTATCCAACCCAAAACAGCCCCCGGTTGCTCTCCAACGATGTAGATTCAGTTTAAAGGTGTTCTTTGTAAAATCAAGTCATATCTTGTTAAGTTAGCATATCATTATGATATACTACAGGTCTTGAAGTGTTTTAAAAGTCAAGTTAGAAGGAACTATTTAGTTTGTGAACAAGTTTGAAATCATTCAAACTATGTTCTTGTTATTATATATATTCGTAGTAAGATAGTCATATATGAATTGAACAAGATGATGAACCAAGGTTATACCTCAAGTATGATGAAGAAAGTTACTGAATAAACAAGATATGAACTTGTTCTTGATGACTTGGAATATTAAGAAGTGAAATCATGAAAAGAAACAAAGGTTGTAAGTAAGTTTATATCTTGATTTAAGATAAATAACTTACATGAATTGAATCAAAGTTTAAACATAGTTTTACCTTGATTATGAAGCTAAAAGATGGTGAAAATGCTTGCAGATGATCAAGTATGATGTTAGGAGTATTTTGAGAGAGAATTTGGAGTGTACGTATGAGAAAATGGAATGGAAAAATGGGGTGAAATCATAAAAATGAATTTACTTGTTATATAGAAAAAAAAAATCCTTAAGTTTATTTTTTAGCTCATTAGTCATACAAGTTGATAAATAATGGTTTCACATGTTTTTGACTCTAAGATGGCTGCTAAGAATAAATAATTAAAGGTGTATATACCAATAGTAAATACATCTAGAAGCTGCGTACAATACGGTTACATATACCCTAGGTATGTATACGTGTAAAAATCTTGAGAAAACGGAACGAGAATTCAAATATAACTATCTTTTGTGAATATACTTATATTATTTTATGTATTTAAGTCCTTTAAAGTAATTAAATACGTATTTATATGATACTTGTATAAGCATCATAGATTATAGGTATATATATATATCAAAGAACGTTACGTATAGTTACCGTTTTGAAAACTTAAGTTAGTAGTCTCAAAGTATACTTATAACTCATTGTTATTAGTACACAATGATATGTTAAACCATCCTTAGATCATGTTAAATATGTATAAATACGTATATGTACACAATCGTATAATTATCGTATGTTATATAGTTCGTGATATCATCGGTCAAATTGGACGGTCAAACGTTGTGTAAAACTCTTTTCAAAAACACAAGACTCAACAATTTGGATTGCTTATCATGTTGGTAATGTTTAATTTAAGTAGATATTAATTTCATATGTATAAAACGGTCGGAAAAATCTGGGTCATTACAGTACCTACCCGTTAAATAAATTTCGTCCCGAAATTTTAAAGTTGTACCTATTTTGCGTTCTCGGGAAACAAATGTGGGTACTTTTGTTTCATCTGATCCTCTCATTCCCAAGTAAACTCGGGACCCCTTCGAGCATTCCAACGAACCTTAACGATTGGTATGTTGCTCTGCTTGAGTTGTTTAACTTCACGGTCCATGATTTCGACTAGTTCTTCTATGAATTGTAGTTTCTCGTCGACTTGGATTTCTTTAAGAGGAATGGTGAGGTCTTCCTTTGCAAGACACTTCTTAAGGTTTGAAACGTGAAACGTATTATGTACTCCAGTGAGTTGTTGTGGTAACTCGAGTCGATAAGCTACCGGTCCAATGTGTTCGATGATCTTGAACGGGCCTACATACCTTGGGTACAGTTTACCCCTTTTGCCGAAACGTATTACACTTTTCTAAGGTGACACCTTTAGCATAACCATGTCATCGATCTGAAACTCTAATGGTTTCCTTCAGACTTCGGCATAGCTCTTTTGGCCACTACGGGCTGTTTTCAATCTCTCCTTGCTTTGTACTATCTTCTCAGTAGTTTCGTGTATAATATCGGGACCAGTTAATCATCGATCTACTACTTCATTCCAACAGATAGGGGATCTACACTTCCTTCCATATAGTGCTTCGAATGGTGCATCTTTAATGCTCGCATGATAACTATTATTATACGAGAATTCTGCTAATGGTAGATATTTATCCCATCTGTTTCCAAAATCGATCACACATGCCCTGAGCATGTCTTCAAGAGTCTGAATTGTTCTTTCACTCTGCCCGTCAGTTTGCAGATGATATGCGGTGCTCATATCCAAACGAGTTCCCAGGGCCTCCTGTAGTGATTGCCAGAACTTTGATGTAAATCTACTATCACGATCGGATATAATGGAAATAGGTATTCCATGCTTTGAAACAATTTCCTTTATGTATAATCGTAATAGTTTCTCCATTTTATCTGTTTCCTTTATAGGCAAGAAATGTGTAGATTTGGTGAGACGATCAACTATTACCCAAATGGTCTCATAACCCCATGCAGTCCTGGGTAACTTTGTGATAAAATCCATGGTAATACCGTCCCATTTCCATTCTGAGATTTCTGGTCGTTGAAGTAACCCTGACGGCTTCTTGTGTTCTGCTTTGACTTTGGAACAAGTTAAACATTCCCCGACATATGTTGCAATGTCTGTCTTTAAATTAGGCCACCAATAATGCGTCTTAAGATCATGATACATCTTTCCAACTCCAGGATCTATCGAGTATCTTGTCTTATGTGCCTCGTTCAATATCAACTTCCTTAATCCACCCAACTTTGGTACCCAAATACGTTTTGCAAAACATCGAATTCCGTCTTCCCGTATAACGAGTTGCTTCTCATACTTCTTCATTATTTCATTTCTTATGTTTTCCTTAGTAAGAGCTTCTTGTTGAGCCTCTTTGATTTATGAGTTGAGATTCGTGCAAATTTTTATGTTCATCACTTGTAATCGAATTGGCTCTCGTTCCTTTCTTCTTAGAGCATCGTCCACTACATTCGCTTTCTCGAGATGATAGCGAATCTCACAATCATAGTCGTTTATCAGCTCTACCCACCTACGTTGCCTCATGTTCAGATGTTTCTGATCGAAAATGTGTTGAAGGCTTTTATGATCGGTAAACACAGTGCATTTAACCCCATATAAGTAGTGTCTCCATATCTTCAATGTAAATGAAGGTTTTTCGTATGCCCGAGAGACATATTAAATTAATGTGGCTAATATGTTATGATCCAAGTCGGGTCATACCTAATAACAAACTTACCTACACCTTATACATATTTGATCGTAACGATTGGATCATTAAACAAATACGCGACACTTGGATTTTAGAAAATCGGGTTTCTAAAATATTATCACTTGAGATAAATTATTTGGATAATTTATATATGATATGGATTTAGTTATTTATAGGTTTAAATAACTATATTGTGTTATGTTTTATAAATGGTTTATAAGAATATGAAACTAACATAAATATATATATGGTTTTATGCAAGTTTTATATATAAATTGCAACATTTTTATATAAATTGCAACATTTTATATATATTAAATTGAGTGGCAGATTTGGGACTCCAAGAGAGTCCACCCATGCTCACTTTTGTTGATTTCAACATAGCACAATTACATATAGGCATGCCCCTTGACCAAAGTAAAAAGAACACATGCATTTACATTCTCTCAAGTGAAAAACTAGCAATAAAAAACTACTACTGCAGCTGAACCAGGCCGTGGGTTTGGGAGTCAAAAGAGGGTTCCAAAATCAGTTTTTGTAAGCTATAATCAAGTGTAATTAAATCCTAACTAAAGGCTAGGGTGTTGGTGTTAAGTTTGGGGTATAACTACTTGAGGTTTCATACTTTTGGAGCTCCATTTATCATCATCATCATCTTTTGAAGTAACCCTCAACTAGCTTGAGGAGGTAAAATCTCTAAACCCACTCTTAGTTTGTAAGTGTATTTCATAGCTTGAACCTACTTGGGATTTGACTTTAATTTGGTTAAAGATATACAAGTTTCAAAATGGTAATATATATATACTTACATGCTTTCGCTTTTATTTGATCTTCAAATGTTTTTAGTAAGATTTTGAACTTGTTAAATCCCAACAATGGTATCAGAGCCGAAGTTGATGGAATATGCTTCGAGACGATTTATTAAACCCACTATATTTTTGCATTTTATGAACATGCATGAAAGTAGAATGCAAAAATTTTTGGGTTTAGGTGGGTTCTTAATTTGGACGAATTATTAGGGGTTCCAAAGTGGTTTTGGACTTGCCATTTGGTTAATATTTGTTGATATATTAATGTTCACAATCATAGCCATGACCTAGTATTTGAATGAATGCTTGTTTGATTGATTAATTATTCATTTGGTATGTAATATTAATTCATTCATGTGGTTGTAATATTCATTCAATTTGGTTTGTAATATTATTATTTTGGTTATGTAATTTATTTTATATTTGGTATGTAAAATAGATTAAGTTGTATTTTCATTTTTTTAGAAAAATGTATTAGGATATATTTTGTAAAAATGAAGATGCAAGATGAAGACAAGGAAGATGCAAGATTAAGTGGGAGATTTGAAATCTCCTACTTTGTGTTATAACCCTTTACCGGTGGCATTTGTTTTCGACTAAACAAATGTCTACCAAATTGGCTTGATTGTGAACATATTTTGCATGCGTGGTTGTTTTGTATGATTGTGTTTGTATGTTTGGTTACTACAAGTTAATCACAAGTTAACAACAAGCAAAATGACAATTTAATTGGTTAAATTGGACATTAGTAATGACACGTAAAACGACGATTTAATTGGTTAAATTAAAAATGGCAAAAGAACATTAATAAACGGTTATTATGAACATGAAAAGGATCATATATATAAAATGGTTTATATCAAGTAATTGGCTTAATTACAAGACATGAAAATGGTTTTTCATAAGTTCCATACACTAAATGCATGTTGGCGTATGGCATAAAAGTTTTCTTAAACTAGAATTAATGAAAACTGAAAATCCCTTTAACAAACAAGGCAAACAAGTTAAGAGCCATCCTTTTGTGCAAACACTTAAAAATATTAGGGAACTCTTAATGGGATAAAGGTCACCTAACCGTTATGAGCAAACTAATATGATTGAGGTGAATTTCGCACACTTGTGGGATAAAGGTCACCTAACCACTTGTATGTTGAATTTACACGTTAGCACAAGTAGGACGACTTGATTTGGGAATCATGAACTTAGTGTCACCGAAGCATGATGAACAAATAGGCGTTGATGGGATAATATGCCATACAAAAGGATTGCATGATCCCATAACTTAGAAGTTGCAAAAGGATTGTAATTGTCATATAATGACTACCTAGCTAAATCAAATGATGGGATAAAGGTCACCTAACCGAAATTTGGTTTACCGTTGGATTCTAAGATTTAATAAATATCAATTGGATTTAAAGGGTATTGATTGTTAAATTAAAATTGATACTTAAACAACTTTGTTAAATTTTGTAGATGGCCGCCAATAACAACAACAACATTCCTAACGCACCTATGAACTTTAACAACCTATCGTTGAGGTCAATCCTCGAAAAGGAAAAACTCAACCATACGAACTTCATGGATTGGTTCCGCAATCTAAGAATTGTCCTCAAACTAGAGGACAGGGCGTATGTGTTGGAGGACCCCATTCCCAATCAACCGGACGAGGATGATACGGAAGCCATGGCATATTGGGAGAAACATTGCACCAATTCGTTGCAAGTTTCTTGCCTCATGCTTGGGACTATGATACCCGAACTCCAAAAGGACTTCGAGCATCATAGTGCATACGACATGATCACACAGTTGAAGGAGATGTTCCTTCAACAAGCTCGTGTCGAGCGCTTTGAAACGGTCCGAGCACTTCATGCATGTCGGATGGATGACTCCCAATCCGTTTCATCTTATGTCCTTAAGATGAAAAGCCTTATTGATAGAGCAAACCGTCTAAATTGTAACATGTCTAATGAATTAGCCACAGACCTTATCCTTAACTCATTGTCTAAAAGGTTTGACACATTCGTGTTAAATTATAACATGAATGAATGGGATAAGAGCATTGGCGAATTACATGCCATGCTTAAGACGGCCGAAGCAAGCATGGGTAAAAGGGCTTCACCCGTGTTTACGATCAATGAAGGCGGGTCCAAAATCAATAACACTTCTAAGCCAAAGGCGGCTAAGAGGAAAGGACCCGTCTACCAAGGCAAGGGCAAGGGAAAGGGGAAGACGGTTACCCCAACCAATAATAACAAGAAGCAAAAGGTTGCCGGTAAAGCTAACCCCAAGGAAGATCCATGCTTCGGTTGTGGTGAAATGGGTCACTGGAAACGTAACTGCCCGGTCTACCTGAAGGAGTTGAAGGAAAAGAGGGATGCAGGGCAAACCTCAGGTAATGTATATATGGTATACATTGAGCTTAGTATTACTTCTTCTAATACATGGGTATTAGACACAGGATGTGGAACTCATATTTGTAATGCTTTGCAAGGGTTCAAAAGAAGTGATCGAGAAGCGGGAACAACAAGTCTCTTCATGGGAAATGGAGCAAGGGTTCAAGTGAAAGCTCAAGGAGACTTTGTTTTGAAGCTACCAAGTGGTTTGGAGCTTATTTTGAAAAATGTTTTGCATGCACCCGATTTATCTCGAAACATTATTTCTGTATCCCGTTTAAAACATTGTGGTTTTAATCTTAATTTCATTAATGATGATATCCATGTTTCTTTAGATAATGTGTTCTATTTAAAGGCTTCGCCTGTGAATGGTATTTATGAATTGGTTCATGATGACACATCATACAATATCTCAATATACCATGCAAACACCAAGAAACTCAAAAGGGATTTGAGTGATTCCTACTTATGGCATTGTCGCCTTGGTCACATAAACAAGAATCGAATGCATACACTTCAAAAGAATGGACTTTTGAAATCAAATGAACTAGACTCGTTTGATGTATGTGAATCTTGTTTACAAGGCAAAATGACTAAAGCACCTTTCAAAGGGACCTATGAAAGGGCTAAAGATTTATTGGGATTAATACATTCGGGTGTATGTGGACCCTTTAAGCCTATAACTAGGAATGGTGAAAGATACTTCGTTACTTTCATTGATGACTTCAGTCGTTTCGGATATGTCTACTTGTTAAGACATAAGGACGAAACTTTTGAGGCATTCAAAGAGTATCAAAACGAAGTACAAAATCAACTCAACAAGACAATCAAGGTACTTCGTACCGATAGAGGAGGTGAATACCTAAGCGATGCTTTCCAAGATCATCTTAAAAGTTGTCAGATTATCTCGCAACTTACTCCCCCTGGAACACCCCAACTTAATGGAGTTTCCGAAAGGAGGAACCGAACCCTAATGGATATGGTTCGATCTATGATGGCTAGAAGCTCGTTACCTCTATCATTTTGGGGTTATTGTCTATGCTCCGTGGCTCGTATTTTAAATATGGCCCCAACCAAGAAAGTGGAACGAACACCTCATGAGATGTGGTTTGGAAAACCTCCATCTCTATCATACTTGAAGGTATGGGGATGTGAAGCTTACCCTAAGCGTTACGTCCCTAATAAGTTGAATGCTCGATCTACTAAGTGTATCTTTATAGGATATCCCAAGGATGATATGGGATACTATTTCTATGATCCAACCGAGCAAAATATATTTGTTGCTCGAAAGGCTGAATTCCTTGAAACTAAGTTCCTATTGGAAGGAAATAGTGAAAGGAAGATAGAACATGAAGAGGTTCAAGATCAAGTAGATGATACACAATTAGTTGATGCTAGCACTCAACATGAAAATGTTGAGAGTGATCAAATGGATGATCAAGATACACAAGACGTTCGCAGGTCTGGTAGGATTAGTAATCCTCCTGAGAGATATGGGTTTCTCATGGATGATTGCTATGTGGTTGATATGGATGAACCAACAAACTACCAAGATGCTTTATCAAGGATTGATAAAGATAAATGGCAGGAAGCTATGAACGCTGAGATGCAATCCATGTATGACAACCAAGTTTGGGAACTAGTTGCACAACCTACTAACTCCAAGTTAGTTGATTGTAAATGGATTTTCAAGATGAAAACCGACATGCATGGAAACTTAAATACATATAAAGCTAGACTTGTAGCAAAGGGTTTCACTCAAACTAAAGGGGTTGACTATGATGAAACCTTTTCGCCTGTGGCAATGCTAAAGTCTATTAGGATATTATTTGCCATTGCTGCTCATTATGATTATGAAATATGGCAAATGGATGTCAAGACCGCTTTTCTAAATGGATATCTTGAGGAAGATGTCTATATGGTTCAGCCTGAAGGTTATGTCAATCCGAAACATCCTAACAAAGTATGTAAGTTAAAGAAGTCAATCTACGGATTGAAACAAGCATCTAGAATGTGGAATCATCGTTTTAATGAGGAAGCCAAGAAATTTGGCTTCATTAAAAATGGTGATGAAGCTTGTGTATACAAGAAAGCTAGTGGGAGCACTATCATGTTCCTTGTATTATATGTGGATGATATATTGTTATTTGGAAACGATATTCCAACAATGCAAGGCGTTAAAACTTGGCTAAAAAGCTGCTTCTCCATTAAGGATCTTGAAGAAGCACAATACATTTTTGGGATTATGATCTACAGAGATAGATCCAAGAAATTGATAGGTTTGAATCAAAGTGCATACATTAAAAAGATCTTGAAAAGGTTCAAGATGGAGAACTCTAAGAAAGGTTTGGTACCTATTCAAAGAGGAACGCTCCTTAGTTCATCTCAGTATCCCACCACGAAAGATGAACAAGAGAGAATGAAGAAAGTCCCATACGCATCTGCTATTGGGTCAATCATGTATGCAATGATATGTACGAGACCGGATGTGTCATGCGCTCTTAGCATGATAAGTAGATACCAGAATAACCCAGGAAATAGTCATTGGATTGCGGTTAAAAGTATATTGAAATACCTTAGGAGGACTAAGGATATGTTTCTAATATATGGGTCTGGTGAGGAAGAACTCGCTGTAAAAGGTTACGTGGACGCGAGTTTCCAAACTGATCGAGATGATTCTCGATCACAATCCGGTTATGTCTTCACATTAAATGGAGGTGCGATCTCTTGGAAGAGTTCAAAACAGGATGTTGTTGCCTTATCCACTACGGAGTCAGAGTACATTGCCGCCTCATTGGCAGCTCAGGAAGCTGCATGGATGAAGAAATTCATCGATGACTTAGGAGTAGTCCCTTCCATTCAGGACCCTCTTGAGATCTTTTGTGACAATGAGGGTGCGATTGCTCAAATCAAGGAACCTCGTGCTCACCAAAAGACCCGTCACATTGAGCGGAGATTCAACTACATAAGGGATGAAGTTGAAAAGGGAAAGATATGTATTCGCAAAGTTCACACAGATCTTAATATAGCGGACCCACTTACGAAGCTCTTACATGGTGTAAAACATCAAGGGCATGTTAGTGCATTAGGGCTTCGATATTCTAGTGATTGGTTATGATCTGTTTTATGTATTGTAACAGAACGAAATTGTTCAAACTCATTAATATAATTATGGTATTAATTTATTTTGAGTCATGTTCCTATTTTGCATATTTTATCCATGAATAAGTAATTATTCCAAATTCCGTAGTCGATCACATTTGTGGGAACAAGTGTGAGGTTTAGACTATTATGAACTTGGATTGGTATACATTCACGAGATGAATGTGGGGCAAGGTTGCAACCAAGGTTCATAGATATTTGTGGAATACAAATATTGGAAGACCCTCCCTCAAGATTTACTAAATGGAGCCTTTGTGGTTGATCACATGTAATCTTGAGTAAAGGTGAATATCATTGTATCCTTTGACCTGAGATACATATTGGGTTCGGATATTTACCAAGTATTGTGCCTTGAATCTTTCCTTCGCTATTCTGAAATATGGTAGTTCATAAGGAAGAGCTCAGGTATAATGCAAGGTATATATTTAGGACGTATGTAGTCAAGATGGAATTTGTCCCTTTTATTCGTTGAGAGTCAGATGTCTAAGGCCTGATAAAGTTAAATCTAAAAGGGAGTGATCACTCTGTATCTCTTGGATTTAACATGACATCTAGGACGAAAGGATATAATGAAAGATTCACCTATTCATATTCGAGATGGGAACTCGAAAGGGATGATGTTATTGAATGGCACAAAGTTATAACATATTGGGGGTGATGGACGGTCGTTAGGTGGTATCCATCACTTGCATTAATTTCTTATGTTTCTTGTGCAAGTGGGAGATTGAAGGTTTTTTGTATGCCTGAGAGACATATTAAATTAATGTGGCTAATATGTTATGATCCAAGTCAGGTTATACCTAATAACAAACTTACCTACACCTTATACGTATTTGATCTTAACGGTTGGATCATTAAACAAATACGCGACACTTGGATTTTAGAAAATCGGGTTTCTAAAATATTATCACTTGTGATAAATTATTTGGATAATTTATATATGATATGGATTTAGTTATTTATAAGTTTAAATAACTATATTGTGTTATGTTTTATAAATGGTTTATAAGAATATGAAAGTAACATAAATATATATATGGCTTTATGCAAGTTTTATATATAAATTGCAACATTTTTATATAAATTGCAACATTTTATATATATATTAAATTGAGTGGCAGATTTGGGACTCCAAGAGAGTCCACCCATGCTCACTTTTGTTGCTTTCAACATAGCACAATTACATATAGGCATGCCCCTTGACCAAAGTAAAAAGAACACATGCATTTACATTCTCTCAAGTGAAAAACTAGCAATAAAAAAACTGCTACTGCAGCTGAACCAGGCCGTGGGTTTGGGAGTCAAAAGAGGGTTCCAAAATCAGTTTTTGTAAGCTATAATCAAGTGTAATTAAATCCTAACTAAAGGCTAGGGTGTTGGTGATAAGTTTGGGGTATAACTACTTGAGGTTTCATTCTTTTGGAGCTCCATTTATCATCATCTTCATCATCATATTTTGAAGTAACCCTCAACTAGCTTGAGGAGGTAAAATCTCTAAACCCACTCTTAGTTTGTATGTGTATTTCATAGCTTGATCCTTCTTGGGATTTGACTTTAATTTGGTTAAAGATATACAAGTTTCAAAATGGTAATATATATATACTTACATTCTTCCGCTTTTATTTGATCTTCAAATGTTTTTAGTAAGATTTTGAACTTGTTAAATCCTAACAGTAAACACTACTGCTCCCAGTTCTAGATCATGCGTCGTATAATTTCGCTCGTGAATCTTCAATTATCGGGATGCGTACGCAATAAATTTCTTTCGTTGCATAAGGACGCAACCAAAACCTTGTCGCCAAGCGTCACAATATATCTCAAAATCGTCGTTCCCTTTAGGTAACGATAAAATAGGCATCGTAGTCAACTTCTTCTTCAGTAATTGAAATGCACTCTCCTGCTCAGAGGTCCATTCGTACTTATTCCCTTTTTGTGTTAACGCTGTCAATGGTTTAGCTATTTGGGAAAAATCTTGAATAAACCTTCTATAATAACCGGGTAGGCCCAAAAATTGACGTATTTGTGTTGGTTTCTTAGGAGTCTCCCATTTTTCAATAGCCTCAATTTTAGCTGGATCAACCTGAATTCCTTTGCTACTAACAACGTGGCCAAGAAATTGCACTTCTTTTAACCAAAATGCACACTTAGAAAAGTTGGCGTATAAATGTTCTTTTCTTAACAATTCTAATACCAACCTTAAATGCTGCTCATGCTCTTACTCATTTTTGAAATAGATAAGAATATCGTCAATAAAAATGATAACAAACTTATCTAGATACGGACTACAAACTCGATTCATGAGATCCATGAATACAGCTGGCGCATTCGTTAATCCAAACGGCATGACAAAAAATTCATAGTGATCGTAGCGTGTCCGGAAAGCAGTTTTCGGAATATCTTCTTCTTTGACTCGTAGTTGATGATAGCCCGATCTTAGGTCGATTTTCGAATAAATACATGATCCTTGCAGTTGATCAAATAAGTCGTCAATTCTCGGTAGTGGATACCGATTCTTGATAGTTAACTTATTTATTTCACGGTAATCTATACACATTCGGAAGGATCCATCTTTCTTCTTGACGAATAAAATCGGAGCTCCCCACGGTGAAGTACTCGGTCGAATGAAACCACGATCCAATAATTCTTGTAACTGGCTTTGTAACTCTTTCATCTCAGATGGTGCAAGTCTGTATGGAGCACGAGCCACTGGTGCAGCTCCTGGTACTAGATCTATTTGAAATTCTACAGATCTAAATGGAGGTAATCCCGGCAACTCTTCCGGAAAGACTTCAGGAAAATCTCTTGCCACATGCACGTCGTTGATGCACTTCTCTTTTTTCTTCGTTTCGACTTTATTAACATGTGCTAAGATAGCATAGCACCCTTTCTTCAAGCACTTTTGGGCTTTCAAACAGCTAATGAGTTTTAGCTTTGAGTTACCCTTCTCTCCATAAATCATTACCGGTGTTTTATCCTTACGAGGAATGCAAATTTCCTTCTTGGCACACACAACTTCAGCTTATATTTTGGACATCCAGTCCATACCGACTATTACATCAAAACTTCCTAATTCTACGGGTATCAAATCAATTTTACACGTTTCTCTGGCTAAATTTATTTTACAATCACGGCAAATTTTATCGGCTTTAATTAGTTTACCATTAGCTAACTCAATCATGTACTTAGCATCTAGAGGTAATGATGAACAATTCAATTTAGCGTAAAAGTCTCTACACATATAACTTCTATCGGCACCAGTATCAAATATAATAGATGCTGATAAGTTATTAATGGTAAACGTACCCGTAACAAGCTCAGGGTCTTCACACGCCTCTCTAGCATTAATAATAAATGCTCTTCCACGTGCAGATCCGTTATTCTTCTCTGGATTCGGGCACTGGCTCTTATAATGACCCTGTTTCCCACACCCATAACAAGTAACAGTGGCCAAGGCAGTTCTATTTGCATTGGTGGCAGGAGTCTTGGTGCCATTGGTATTTGTAACAGGAATCCTACAATCTTTAGCAAGATGACCCCTTCGATTACAATTATCGCACACCACATTACAATAACCAGAGTGATGTTTGTGGCATCTGTTACATAAAGGATTTCGTCCTTTGTAACCTGAGCTTGAACCACTACCCGCACCTTGCGTAGTTTCTTGTTTCTTGTTGGATTGTTGATGATTACCTTCCCACTTTCTTTTGTTTTCCTATGTCTTGACATCGGTGTTCTTATCCAGAATAATCTGGTC